>NW_006159659.1:3654641-3676545 GCF_000334495.1 Tupaia belangeri chinensis | reverse complement strand
TGGACCAGATAATATCCAGGCAAATGGATTTACCCTTTGTCAAACAATTTCAGCCTTCTCCCCTACCCCATACATAATCCTTCCTTCAAAACAAATAAAATGTAGACTATCTTTGCCCTTGGTCCTGTCCTACTCAACATTTTAATGATATGTATAATGACATAGAAGGCATACTTATCAAATTTGCAGATGACATAGGCTTGAAGCAACAACTAATACACTGAGTAACTGAATCTTAATTCAAAACGATCTTGACAGGCTGGAACTCTGGCCAAAGCTAACAAGATGAAATTTAATAGTTATAAATGTTAAATCCTGTATTTAGGTTTTACAACATCAAGTGCACAAATGCTGGATGAGAGAAAAACTGGCTTAGAAGCCATTTCTATGAAAAAAAAAAAAAACACCCATATCTTTTTCTGACTATACATTTAATATGAGCCTCCATCTTCCATTAGTAAAAGACCATTCATTGAGCAAATGCTTATTACATCCCTACTATGTGCCAATGATATACATTATCTTATTTAACTCACAACAACTCTCCAAGAAAGTTACAGAAATTGGGGCTATAATTAGAATAATACATTAGCTTAATTACAAATATATAGCCTCTTCCTTCATGGTTATCTGCAGATTGAGAGTATGTGATGATGGGTATATTTTTCCTCTGTGACACTTTTAGCTATGGCGACAGGCTGAAACAGTAACTGATCGGTTACCATGGTTTCCATTGGAGGCAATGTAGCATGTAATTATTGCATACAGCTATCATTACTAAATTCTGTATGGCATTTGATGTAATTCAATAACTAATTTGAGTTATAACCATAAAAGGAGGGTATAACTGCTTTTAGGATAACGTTTTTAAGGAGAATTACTTAAAATATTTTTTTCATATAGCTTGCCTATAAGGTGTACTGATGAATAAAATTTGGTAGTTCATTCTAATTTAGTAGTTGGTTTTAATTGCTATTCTAATTGCTTTTCTCATATCAAAAGAAAAATTGGTAAAAGAGGGTTTCAGGTTTGCCTTGATAGGTAAAGTAATGTTGATTCAGGTACTAAATGAAGCAAAACCCTTCATTTGGTTTCTAGCATGGTATTTAATGAATCTTATTTCTTTGGGTTTGTACATCTTTAACAATGAAATAAAAATGTGTGCTTTGTGAAACATATAATAGAGAAGAAAGAGAGAGACTTTTAAACCAAGCTACCATCTCCTCCCTCCCTGCAGATTTCAGAATAAGTTACCCCAGTTTGTCACTGAGCACTAACTAATTAAGGAGTTGTCACTTTCCTGGCCTTTTCTTAGTGCTATGGCACACTTCAGGATATAAATGTGGGTGTGAGGGTAATCCCTCATTATGTATTCCAGGGAACTGCCAAGTGTTTCCAGTTGTTTTGCTATCATTTGAAGATAAATAATTTAAATATATTTTAGTAAAAGGCAACGAGACATGTATCTGTGTTAAGCTTCTTCATGCCATTGTTAACCCCCACTCTTAATCACATTTTTTTAGTCATTTCGTTTTTGTATTACTGTATGAGAAAGCCAAGATCTTAACTAAGTCACAGGTTAGTACCAGCACATGGAAACAAAGAAAGGCTGATGTAAAATTGTTCTTAATCTTTTTCATGAGCTATATATTTTTTGGTAAATTTTGCATTATTCAGGAATAATCTTTGGCAGTACTTGTAGGAATCTACTCATTGTTATCCCTATCTCATATCCTTGTTTTTCTCAAATATTATATGGTCTTTGTTATTGAATATGACATGGATACAGAAAAGTACAAAACAGGAGATACTATACATAGTTCTTTCTCCCCAGAACTATATGGACTACATGAGGGCAATGAGAAGCACACACAAAATAGGCAGCAGTAAAAGAACACAGACAGTTTAGTATATTTGCACTGGGTTTACCATCATTTCCCATCTTTCCTGTGGTGGCAATTTACCTCTCTGAACCTCTGTCCCCTTACATGTCAAATAGTCAGGCATATGCAAAGCTAGATAATGGGGTGCATGTAAAGATTTAACAAAATAAAATATGTAAAGTTTATAAGTACTATACTTGGAACATAGCAGGTGATCAATGGAAACACAAGAAAGGATGAATGTCACTTTTTTTTTTTTACAAAGACACTGAATATTATTGCATTTGGATAGGATGCATGATTGGAGTATTTGGGGAAGATTTGATGAGTGAAATAGAATTAAACTTAGGCTTGAAGGACAGGCATGTTTTAGAGTTATGGAAGAAAAGAGGAGTGATGGTAATGGTATCTGTAAATGTGGATATGTTTGCTATTGAATTTTCCTGCCAATTTGACCTTTAAAATTCAATTATGTCAGTATTGACTGTGTTTTATTTTTTAAACCGTGTTTGCATTGCTTCAAGGTCATATTAAGTTGAGATTTTGTTTGTTATGTTGCTTCCTCGTTATTCGAAGAATTAGTTGAACAATATATTTCCACTAAGTACTAGATGAAAATATCCTATAGCAGGAGTCCCCCAATCCCCAGTACTGGTCTGTGGCCTGTTAGGAACCAGGCCGCAAAGCAGGACATGAGCAGCGGACAAATTAATGAAGCTTCATCTGTATTTACAGTCACTCCCCATCACCCTCATTACTGCCTGAGCTCTGCCTCCTGTCAGATCAGCAGCAGTAGCATTATATTATCTTAGAAGCCCCGAGATGGGACTGTCCAGATGCAGGAAAACAAGCTCAGGGCTCCCATTGATTCTGTATTGTGTTGAGTTGTTTAATTATTTCATTATATGTTACAATGTAGTAATGATAGAAATACAGTACAGTAAATGTAATGCTGTTGCATCATCCCAAAGCCACCTCCTCCCCACCCTTGGTCTGTAGAAAAATTATCTTCTACTAAACTGGTCCCTGGTGCCAAAAAGTTTGGAGACTGCTGCTTTATGGCACTTTTCAAGGATTGCCAAGAAAACAGTACATGAAGGGCCAATGTACACAAAATTTGGAAAGTGGAAGTCTTCCATAACATTTTTTCTTTGACCTATTCTGCTCCTATGTCCCCCTTTTCCTCTTCCATCCAATTATTTCTTTTGTCTAGTAGCTTTATACTGTGCCTTGGCTACATTTGCTCATCCCAATGAAACAGTTAAATAGGTAAAGATCATTGAGTCTAAATGATGGTTGGCCATAAATGAAGTCCCACTCAGGATATATTGACATTGTCAGAGTTAGTCCATGAAGAAAAAGCAAACTCTTTATGGAAGACTCTGTTTTAGGTAATAACTCATTATGCCTCAAAATGTAGTACATTTGTGAAATTCAACTCCGGTGTTTTGTTTTTCTTATAAAAATATTTTATTTAACTTTATTATTATTTCTTTTTAACTTGACCAGAGAGAGACATAGAGAGGGAGAGAGGGAAAGTAGGAAAGACTCAGAGAGAGAGAGAAGAGAGAGACAGTGAGAGAGAAAGCGAAACCACCAGGTTTGGGACTTGAACCGTGGTCAGTCATGTGGGAGTTCAGTGCCCCTAACCACCACGCCACCTGCCGGTCCTTTTCTTTTATGCCAGAAATTGTGTACACTTGCTAGAAACAGAGAGGGAGAAGGAGAGGGTGAAAGCATCCCTCAATAGGATGTGATTATGCCACAATCCCTTCTCCACTTCTCCATCCTGTTGGGATTTGGAGAATGCGTGCACACATGCCCATTGTATTTTTCAAGCCTCTGGAACCAAGATTCAAATTGTGGTTAGCCATGTGGGAACCAGTTCCCTTAATTACTAGGCTATGGGACTGGCTCTCATCTCCAGTTTTGAATAAGGAGGATAATTTAGGTATCAATGAGGAGGATCTTCAAAAAGATAACTAAAAATGTATATTTTGGAAAGGGATTGCTATCGGGTGCGTGCACTCACCACAGAGACAAAGAAAGATGGAGAGAGAGAGAAAGTGATAAATCACCCCCCTAAGGGGGATGGCTATGCCAGAGTCCTTTGTCCTCCATTCTCTTCTTGGGATTTTGAGCATGCATGCACGCACACACTCCCAGTGTGAATTTCAAGTTGTTGAGTCTGGGACTTAAACCATGATTGGCTGTGTGAGAGTCCAGTGCCTTAATGACTACACCTCCTGTTGACCCCTAAAAATGTGTATTTTGAAAAAAACTGCTTTTGTATCCAAAATGTTTTATACTGAAATAAATTTGTACTTTATTTCCGTTTTTTTCACTAACTTTTTTTTTTCTTCTTCTTTTTTTTTTTTTCTTTTGGAGAGGTTTTTGCTATAGGGCACGTGCATTCGCCAGACAGACAGAGAGAGACAGAGACAGAAAGCAGGAAATCACCCCCCAGGGGGGATGGCCACGCCACAATCCCTTCTCCTCCATTCTCCTTTCGGGATCTTGGGCACGCACACACACGTGCCCGGCATGAGTTTAAGCCACCGGGTCCAGGACTCGAATCACGGTCGACCACGTGGGAGTCCAGTGACATAGCCATTACGCTAACTGCTGGTCCCTTTTTTTCACTAACTTTTTAAAGTCCCCTCAGATACTTACAGTAGGTGAAGAGAGAGAGAGAGACAGAGAGAGACAGTGAGAGAGAAAGCGAAACCACCAGGTTTGGGACTTGAACCGTGGTCAGTCATGTGGGAGTTCAGTGCCCCTAACCACCACGCCACCTGCCGGTCCTTTTCTTTTATGCCAGAAATTGTGTACACTTGCTAGAAACAGAGAGGGAGAAGGAGAGGGTGAAAGCATCCCTCAATAGGATGTGATTATGCCACAATCCCTTCTCCACTTCTCCATCCTGTTGGGATTTGGAGAATGCGTGCACACATGCCCATTGTATTTTTCAAGCCTCTGGAACCAAGATTCAAATTGTGGTTAGCCATGTGGGAACCAGTTCCCTTAATTACTAGGCTATGGGACTGGCTCTCATCTCCAGTTTTGAATAAGGAGGATAATTTAGGTATCAATGAGGAGGATCTTCAAAAAGATAACTAAAAATGTATATTTTGGAAAGGGATTGCTATCGGGTGCGTGCACTCACCACAGAGACAAAGAAAGATGGAGAGAGAGAGAAAGTGATAAATCACCCCCCTAAGGGGGATGGCTATGCCAGAGTCCTTTGTCCTCCATTCTCTTCTTGGGATTTTGAGCATGCATGCACGCACACACTCCCAGTGTGAATTTCAAGTTGTTGAGTCTGGGACTTAAACCATGATTGGCTGTGTGAGAGTCCAGTGCCTTAATGACTACACCTCCTGTTGACCCCTAAAAATGTGTATTTTGAAAAAAACTGCATTGGTATCCAAAATGTTTTATACTGAAATAAATTTGTACTTTATTTCCGTTTTTTTCACTAACTTTTTTTTTTCTTCTTCTTTTTTTTTTTTTCTTTTGGAGAGGTTTTTGCTATAGGGCACGTGCATTCGCCAGACAGACAGAGAGAGACAGAGACAGAAAGCAGGAAATCACCCCCCAGGGGGGATGGCCACGCCACAATCCCTTCTCCTCCATTCTCCTTTCGGGATCTTGGGCACGCACACACACGTGCCCGGCATGAGTTTAAGCCACCGGGTCCAGGACTCGAATCACGGTCGACCACGTGGGAGTCCAGTGACATAGCCATTACGCTAACTGCTGGTCCCTTTTTTTCACTAACTTTTTAAAGTCCCCTCAGATACTTACAGTAGGTGGGGGACAGTGGTTAGGCCAAATAAGAATGGGTTCCTAATGCAGTGTGTTTTTAGAAAATGACTGTACAGTTAAACAGACTCTTCCTTTGGGAATGGACCATTAAAAATTACATGTGTTATTGTAAGTGGCAAATACACCATCAGAGTCATGGAAGTGTGCCTTTCCTTCTCCCTCTCCCCATTGTACACACTAAGAGATGCACTGAATATGAATGTGTTGTAAAAGTTAATGGTATTGAGGCAGGCCAATGTTTAAGAAATCTAGTTCAGAAGGCTACAGTAGACATTAGAAGGAAATTATTATTTTGACTGCTAGGAGAACTGTCAGCAAATAGCCTTCAGTTTTCAGCCTCTTCAAGGATTGCCGGAGTTGTAGAAGGCAGTCTTGTCCAAGGTTATACCTCTTCTAGAGGTGGTTCATATATATTCACTGATTGATGTAGGAGGCATGGCTATTTTGATGCTTCTTAGGACCACATTTTGGGGCCATTGTGGCTCCAGAACTTTATTTAGGTTTTGGCTGAGGCTGTTATTGGGTCTACATTGTGGCTTAACCTCTTCCTCTGCCCACTGATGTTTTCTTCTCTACCTTCTACAAGTATTGGTTTCAAGAGTACTTCTCGGGGCCAGCAGGTGGCATGGTGGTTAAGGGTGCTGGACCACCCCATGGTTGACTATGGTTCAAGTACTGGTCCTGGTGGCTTCCTTTCTCGCTACTCTCTCTCTCTCTCTGTCTCTCTCTGGTCAAATTGGAAAATAATAATAATAATAAATAAAGTTAAAATAATTCTTTAAAAAAGATTATTTCTCAATAAATGCACTGCATGCTAAACTTCATCTCAGAGGGTGATCCTAGGGAACTGAACTCGCAAAAAGAGCTGTTTCTTTAGGTTAAGTGTTTAGTTTCTGAAGTGTAATGCTGGAAACTGATTTGCAATAAGTGAGAGTAAGTTGTGCTGAGATATTAATTTGCTCAGCATTCAGAATGGCCAGGCCTAACCAACAGCAATGGAAAGCTCAGTTGGTTATTTGAGGTCACTAGTTGGCTTTGACCACTTATCCCAGGTACAATGAAACAGTTTTGTCTTCTATATAGGCCATGTCATTTAAAGGTCGGGTGAAGGCTCTGTGTTTTCAGGAATCCTCCAAAGACACACTGTTATTCCTAGGAGGTATAGTAAGTTTTTCTATTAGACATTATCCCTTCAAGCCTGACAGATTTATCAGTTATCAGGAAACTTGAAAAGGATAGCCTAAAATTCTGAGGCACTGAAGCATAGGATAGTTAAATTTTGATTGGGGAATAAAAGATCAGAGTTTATATTGTATGTAGAAAAGTATCCAGTTGAGGGGACTTTAAAGATTCTTTACAAATAAATCAAAATAGTTAATGGTCTCTTTTAAACTGTTTTCTGCTATTGCTTTATTTTTTTTTCTGCCTCCCACTCAGATTTCTTCCTTTCCAAGAGCCACACACAGCATTTTTTCATAATGCATTATATTAATTTTACAGCAACACTTTAAATAGAATCACAGCTGCAATTGTCATTGAATGGTGTATGAAATAACCTTGAAGTAGTAACTGTTATTTATTCTTACAGTGGCTTGAGTTTAATTGTATGAGGACTTTGCCTAAACTTATAAAGGGTGTTTGTATAATCTTCATTAGTAACTATAATTCCAGGTGTTAAAAGTTATAATAAGAGTTTACATTTTGATATTGCCACTCATGCTAGTACCTGAAGTACTTTATAAAAAAAGAATTCTAAAGGGCAAAACTCCTATTATTTGGATATTAAATATTTGCAGACTTTGAGTAGAAGGAATTATTCCAGTTACTTGGGAGACACAGAAGATTTTCTCTCTCTTTAATTAAGTTTCTAAGAGTGTTGTTTACTTTAAAACAGGAAAAAATTACATGGCAGTGTTGTTAGGGGAGAGGTGATCTTTTCTTAAAATATAAATTTATATATTTCTTGAGAGAGAGAGAGATAGAGAGAGAGGGAGACACTTCACAACAGTGTCTTGACACTACAGTCCTCCTCTAGCTCCATTCAACCAGGATCATGGGCTCATGGGAGGGAGGTCTCTGAATGTGAACCCAAAACCTCATGTGAGTCAGCCTCACAGAGTGTCATGTTTTACCATTGTACTACAATTCAACCCCAAGGGAGGGGTAATCTTGCATATGTTTAAACTATTCTTGAAGTTCTTCCAGTATTATATT
The DNA here is from genome assembly GCF_000334495.1 of Tupaia belangeri chinensis. Lineage (NCBI taxonomy): Eukaryota > Metazoa > Chordata > Mammalia > Scandentia > Tupaiidae > Tupaia > Tupaia belangeri. The sequence goes on along the minus strand of NW_006159659.1, from coordinate 3,668,620 downwards.
TGAAGCTTTAACAGTGACATGCTGGAGCTGGTTCCTACCACCATGGGTTGAGAGCTGATTGTGGCACATCTGTACCCAACACCATGTCCAGTGACATCGTGTCGGTAGCTTGAAATTAGCCATGGTGAGAATATTTACACACCTGCAGAAGCTAACCATCGGGGCTTTCCCCACACCACCCCATCCCAAGGGAGCCAATTGTTAAACATTTACCAGAATATAATTGCCATCTACTCATAACCTTTGCAACATAAATAGTGCAGTTTAAGAATACATGGTATGGCAAACTCTAGAGAATGGCTAATTGCATCCTTTCTCAAGTTTAAAGTGTGTCCAGATCCTGCCATCTTAACAAGACTGGATGAACTCACACATTTGGGGTAACTTTGGAAAGGTAAATTCCTTACATTGTATCTTACATTAGGTCTAAAAAATTGCCATATCAATGCCTCTTTGTAGGTGTTTTTTGTAGCTATATTTATATTTATAGTAAGAAACAAAACAGAGGAATTTTCTCACGCAGTTGACATGGTATCTCTTTGCTTTTGAGTTTGAAGAAATTGTAACTCAAGTAAACAGGAATGACTTGATTTATCGATTGTATATTTATTAACCTCACCTGAATTTGGCACAAATCATTGACTTAGGTTTAAGGATGTAGGTTTAGAGTAGAACTAGAAGATAAGGGGGATATTCAGTTGTTAAAGAGTTGAATCAGACCATGATTTATATATGCAGAAAGGTGGCCAGAAATCTAGAAATCTCACCACTGGAAAATGAAGATACTTTCTTTTCTACCCGGGAAGTGTGTGATCCAGCATTGTAATACAGGTTGAGAATCCCTTATCTGAAATGCTTGGTAACTGGGAGTATTTTAGATTTCTTTTTAAAAAAATGTAATATTGGCCTATGTACATAATAAGATATTTTGGGGATGGGACCCAAATATAAACACAAAATTTATTTCATTATGTATGCCTTATATACATAGTCCAAAAGTAATTTTATGCAACAGTTTTTGTTTTACAGCATTTTGACTACAACACATCATATGAGATCAGGTGCGGAATTTTCCACTTGTGATATCATGTCAGTGCTCAAAACTTTTTGGAATTTGGAACAGTTTGGAATTCCGTATTAGGGATGTTCAACCTATAAGACACATCTATACCATTCAGCTTTTCAGGTGGTATAGCCATCACTTTAATAAAATACATGAAACTATTTGACCATTGTACTTGTAGGGTTCATAGTAAGAGTGATACCTCTACATTGCTTCTCACCAAAACTCCAGCAGTTACTCAAAGGATATTACTACCTCAATGTATACTGTCCCAAAGTAGTATAATAATAATATAAATTTGGTAGTGTGTTTGATTGTAATATCTAAGTGTTATACTACAGAAAAGGAAGCTTAGAGTAAGAGAAGCTAAATAAAATGACAATACACATTTATAAGACTATAAAAAATGGCTAAAGGGGGGTAAAATCAAAGATAATTTCTCTAACCAAAATGAATTAACTAAATAGAAAGATTAATTCATTTTTTATTTTAAAAATATTTATTTCTTCCATGAGTGATAGAGAAACTGAAAAAGACACAGAAACAGAGTACCTCCAACAGGGTCTTGACACTGTGATGTATCGTAGCTTTTAGCCAGCTTTAGATCATAGGCACCTGTATACCCTATACACTCAGGGAGGTCTCCAGACTTGAATCTGGAACATTCCCATGTGGAATTGTCTCACAGAGTGCTGTGTTTCACTGCTGTTCCACTGTTTAGCTCACCTAAAATACTTTACTTTTTTAGGTTCAAAAATAAGTAGAAAGTAAACAAGAAAAATGAAATAAGTTTATGCCATAAGCTTGAAAAGTGGGAGGAAAATAAAGCAAAAAATCCCAGTATTCTGATATAGTAGAAATTAACTCTTAACAAAGAAAGAGATTCAATAAAATCCCAAGAATCCCCCCAGATACCACTTCATTTGGAGAAAAATATAATAAAAGGGCAAACAACCAATACTGGGAATAATCAAGAAATATCTTTGTGATTATATTGCTTTCATATTCAGGGTAAAGGGAACTGCAAGGTTGTTGTTTTATGAGGAAAAGTGAAGAGTTCAGAGAACAAACAAATGAACTAGACCTTGGTACAGGATTCCAGAAGAGAAAGCAAAGCTCAATTTTCTCAGCAGATATTTCTTACAGTTCAAGTAAAATATTGACTCCTCCCCCACTCCCATAAATTCAGGCAAGAGTTGAAAGCACTCAAACTGAAGCTCAGAGGTGCAGGAAAATGAATCTGAAGTAAGGTTGCATGGTGTTCTAGGAAAAGGGAATTCACTAAAAAATATATCAAAACAGAGGCTCGATGGTGGTGCAGGAGTAGTGCAACACTCTACAAGGCTGACCCACATGGGAAGGCTTCAAGTTCATGTCAGGAGGGCTCCCTGAGTGTGCTGGCAAACACGTCCCCATGACCTGGGACTAACTGAAGCTCAGGTGGATTGTGACATCAAGACGTTGTTGGGAGTGCTGGCTCTATGTCTCTTTCTCTGTATGTCCTTTGCTTATAGAATAAATAAATAACTTTTAAATATACATATTTATATCTGAACAAAAAGAAAATATGAAATACATTAAGTATTCAATGAATGAAAAGAACGAAAATAGAAGGTATGGTAATATGGAACAAAAGCCAGGAAATAATTAAAGAAAGCCAAAAAAAAATGAGTAAAAATCGTGAGCAATAAAAATGCTAAATAAGATACAGAAGAAAGGATTTCAAGATTGTTCATGCTGTAGAAGAATTTACAAAGAATATTAATCAGGTAAAAGAACTGCTAGGATAAGATATAAAAGAGTAAACTATAAAAGGATATTGAATAATAAGTAAACAAATAGAGAACTAAGCACATGTTATTAACGTCTATATAAATGAGAAAAGACACAGCTGGAAATTAAATTTTAGTACATTTATTAGAGCAAACTATATTCAGTAATATAATAGAGGAAAATATAGCAGGAACAAAATATTCCCTGAAATCTGAGAGAATGTACTTTATAGCAGGAAAAATGAAACATATTCTGGCTAATTCATTGTTCTCAAAAAATAAAGAAATTCTTAAGATATCATAATTCCTCTCTTGCTATAAAGTACATTCATGAGAAAAAATCAGGGCAGCCACAGTTATTCATGAATTTGTGAATTTTCCTATCCAAATAAAATGATTTACATAGTTATTTTTAAGTTCAAGATAAAAAATGATGTAGTGAATGTAAGCAGCGTACTTGGAGTCACATAGATAAGTGTTTATATCAGAACTCAAATATTCTTATTTGTGGTCAAGAATTCGGACTTTAAAATATGTAGCTTCTTTCACACATGCAAAATATATTAAAACTTTTCTTTATTCTGTATCTTAATTTGCTGTTGGTCACTTTTCCCCTCATATTTCAGAAAAGTTACATGCAGCTATACAATGAAACCTCATGTTTTTATGAAAAGGTAGTAGTTTCCTGGATATCGTGACTTTACAACTTTTCTGTGTAAGAGCAGTTTGGAATGGAGAACAGAGAACAGTACCTGTATTTCAGCATCAAAGGCATGGACAGTAGAATTTTACCTAACAGAATGTCCATGATTAATCTTCTAAGTTACTCAGAAAAAAATGAAACTATGGAAATAACAGCCTTTCATTTCAATGGAGAAAAGACAGCATATGAAAAAGGCAGTATTTATTTTCTATTAATCTCTCTAAGCTCTGTTCCAATAATGATCCAATTACATCAGTCACCTTGGACACAGAACATAAGAGCAAACATTATGGAGAAGCCTGAAATTATACTTACTGTTGGCCCTGTCCTGTTCCCCCAACCCTACCCCATTTACCCATTGACATTAGATCATCATTGTTATTTGTAAGTTGCTATTCGCTTATAAGACTTCTGATTTAAAGTGAGGGGAGAAAATTAAGTGCTAACCTTTACTAACCAACCATGAACTATGTTTAGCATATTGACTTTTGTTATAAAGTGTACATTCTCTTGTCAGTCCGTTTTATTCTCCTCTGTACAACTGATGAAAAAAAAAACTTCATAAAAGAAAGACATGTCCTTTAGAAAGTACTATCATGAACCTCTTTGTGAATTTTAGGCTTTTTATGATCTATTAAACTTCTTCACTAATAGCAGCAGCAATTTATAGTTTATTATTTATTTCTGCCATGAGTGAGAGAGAGACAGAGAGACAACACCCCCAATAGGGTTTGATGCTGTGTTCCATTTCCAGCTTTAGCCAGCCCTGGATCATGGGCACACATATGCCCAGCCTACTCAGGGAGGTCTCCAGGACATAAACTGAAAACCTTTGAACATGGGTCAGCCTTGCAGAGCATTATGTTCTACTACTGTGCTATCTGGCCACACAGCAGTAGTATTTTAAAATGTACTTTAGTTGCCCTCTCCTTCCTTGCTATAGCTCAAGAGAGAGGAAGATGAAGTCATCATGCACAGTGGTTGTCACATACAGATCACATGGTTGGAATCCCAAATCTAGCTACTAACTAATTGGGATGTCTGTTTAACCCAAAAGACAGGCAGATTTCTGCCAAGCTCTGTCTCTAAGTTTGTGATGATGTGAGCATATTCCTGTACGCAAGGAAAAAAAAAAAAAGATGTGTCACCACAGGGAAAGTTGAATTTTTATGTCTTTGAATAGCTTTTGTGATGTCTCTTGGGATTTTTTTTTTCCTACTTAGCTTAAATGTTGATGGCTAGGGGCCAGCAGGTGACGTGGTAGTTAAGGTGCTGGACTCCCACAGAACCAACTGCGATTTGAGCCCCAGATCCGGTGGCTTAAAAATCATGCTTTGCACACATGTGTGCATACCCAAAATCCCAAGAGGAGAATGGAGGAGAAGGGATTATGGAGTGGCCATCCTCTTTGGGGAAAGGAAGTGATTTCTCACTTTCCCTCTGTCTCTTTCTGGGGAGCACATGCACCCTATGGCAAAAACCTAAAAAAATAAAAATTGATGGTATACTTTTGAATGCAAATTATTTTATGGTTGAAATTATCACATTCTTCAGTAGGACTTAGAGTAGATGTGATTGTGGCTTATTGTAGTTGAATGTTTCTTGAAGAAATATACCTTTTTTTATGTGTAGCTACAACTATACAGCTGAATTAAATATCAGCTTTAATGAGATTTTATATCGGTATCCTCAAGAAAAAGTAAAATTTATTAATCACTACTTTAAACTAAATCAGTATCTTAAGGATTTGAAAAACTAATAATATGTTAATCATTCCATTAGTTTTTCAATCATTCATCAAAAATTGTAGTAAGAACCTACTACTCTTCCAACAAGGCTAGAATTGTAGTAGTGAAAAAGACAAGGGAACCAGCAGTTAGCGTAATGGCTATGTCGCTAGACTCCCACGTAGTCGACCGCGGTTCGCGTCCCGGACCCGGTGGCTTAAATCTCACGCCGGGCGCGTGTGCGTGCGTGCCCAAGATCCCGAGAGGAGAATGGAGGAGAAGGGATTGCGGCGTGACCATCCCCCCTGGGGGGTGATTTCTCGCTTTCTGTCTCTATGTCTCTCTCTGTCTGTCTGGCGAGTGCACGCGCCCTATAGCGAAAACCTCTCCAAAAAAAAAAAAAAAAGACAAAATCCATTTTCTCACAGGCTTTCCAGTCTAACTCATAAAAAGCAAGTCCTAAACAAAGCACCAGAGACTGTAAAATATCTGGGGAGTTCTGGTACTAGGTAAGATAGAGTAAGCAACTTCACTCTGTGTCTCTCACTAAATACAGCTATAAAACTTGGAAAGAATGTGTGGAAGCAGTTATTTGAGGGCTCTGAAATATAAACAGAAGCAGGCAGAAGAGGAAAGAAGACCAGAATTAGCACTCAACTGGCCGTGAGTTTATCTCTTTTTTCCTTCAGTTTTTCCCAAAGTAGCACTGAACTGGCCGTGAGTTTCTCTTTTTTCCTTCAGTTTTTCCCAAAGTAGCACTGAACTGGCCGTGAGTTTCTCTTTTTTCCTTCAGTTTTTCCCAGTTTTCCCACAGTACAGCCTAAAACTCTAAAAGAATGCCTCTATTTCTGGTCCTAGAAGCAGGAAGTGTTGTCTCAATATGAAGAAATGGAAAATCTTGGACTTTTCTCCTCTCCTCTGATCTCTTTTTCTCTCCTTACACTCTAGCTCAGGCGATCTCATGATAGCAAGTGAGGTAGAGGTGATAGTAATAAGAATCCATGTAACTTAAAATATGGAGAGAGGGGAATCTTTCTCTCTGATGTAAGGACTTTAGATCTTAAAATGGTGGGAGAACTATTGCAGTTATTTTTTCTCTGCGTTTTTCTGTCACTGGCCTTAAACACAGCACAGGTGTGAGGAAATGTGCAGCAAGATAAGGTAAATAAAGCCCCAACTTTCTGAATAAAGGACCACAAAGAGGAGCCCCAGGCAACCAGAGCATCTTGGGAAGATCATAGAGAGGGAAGAGTCCAAGAAAGCAACCTCTGAAGTTATTTAAGAACTGTCAAACTTCCCCATGACTGTACATGTGTATATGTGATGTACACAGCATTTTTGGAAACCTGAACAAGATAGATCGCTGCCTACATCCCAGACTAGATGCTGAGTAATACATGTAAGGGATGGATCAAAACAGCACTGAAGGGACCAGCAGATGGTGTAGTGGTTACATTGCTGGACTCCCACATGGCTGTCTGCGGTTCGAGTCCTGGGACTGGTGACTTGAAATTCACATCAGGCTTGTGTGTGCATGCCCAAAATTTGAGAGGAGACTAGAGAAGGGATTGTGGCGTGGCCATCCCCCTCCCTGGGGTAGGGGGTGATTTCTCACTTTCTGTCTCTCTATCTCTCTGGTGAGCATACACACTCTATAGCAAAAATCTCTCTTAAAACAAACAAACACACAAACAAAAAAACAGCACTGAAAAGTCTTTGTGATTGGAACTGACATCAAAACTAAAATATACAGATGGATGGCCAGAACTCATGGCCTGAACCTAATTGGGTCAGTTATGTGCTAAAATAATAATATCAACTGTTTTGTTTATTGCCAGAGGGCATGTGTGCTTACCAGAGAAAGCATGTGTGCTTACGAGAGAGAGAGAAAGAGAGAGAGAGACAGAGAGACAGAGAGGGAAAGGGTGAAAGCACCCCCCAGTAAAGACTGGTCACACTGTAATCCCTTCTCCTTTGCTTTTCTATCCTGTCAAGATATTGAGCATGCATGTACATGCACTGGGTGTATTTCTCAAGCTGTTGGGGCTGGGATTTGAACTACCATTGGCCATGTGGGATCTGGCTCCCTTAACCACTAGGCCAGCAGGCTAGCCCTTTCCATACAAGACTCCAATTCCCCTCCTTTCCTTCCATACTAAACTTTTTTTTTCACATTTTATTGATTCACAAAAGATCTTAAATTAAAAATATGGACATAGCTAAAATCTAGTGATAAATGCACTGTAGTTTTCTTCTGAAACTTTTTTTTCACTCTCTATTCTCTCTTTTACTAAAGAGAGGTATAAACTAATTATTTGCCAAAAAATAGGTTAGTCTCTGTTATTTACACAAAGCCCTGTAAGAATTCAATTTCTCATGCAAGAAAATAGGTACTATTGTACTATTGAACTTATGCAAATAACCATTCTGTCACAAAATAAAAATGCTCACAAATATTTTCCAATTGCAAAGGGGTCAGGAAGGGGAAAAAATTTGTTTCAATCTAAAAAATATTAACAAATTGTTGAACAAATCAAAACTAAAATTCTTAAATCTGGAAGACAAAGCATAGAAGAAAATTAATAATGTTTTCATGTTTTAGGAAAAAGTCATAGAATTCTATTTCACCACTTCAGGCTCATGAAATCTCTCTTTTGTCAAGTTTGCAGAGTCACTGTGGTCTAATCTTTCTGTTTAGATCCTGGAAGTTAACATTCAACATTATTATTAATATTTCTGAACTTATCCCTACCATTAAGTTGGCCTTTTTCTTGGTCATTTTTTTGTTCTGCTATCTGTCTGTCTGTCTTTAGTTTTCCTGGTATAGCACTCCTTTCAGAACTTCTCGAAGACCTGATCCAGTGTTGGTAAATTCTTCAGGTTTTGTTTATCTGAGAATGTTTTTGTCTTTTCTTCCCATATGAAGGATTATCTTATCAGGTATAGTATTCTTGGTTGATATTGTTTTTTTTTAACACTTTGAATATATTTTACCATTCTCCTCTTGCTTGCATTGTTTCTGATGAGAGGTCCACTGTTAGCCTGATGGGATATCCTTTGAAAGAATCTTGATGTTTCTCTCTTACCAATTTTAGTATCTTGTCTCTGTCTGTGGTTTTGGTAAATCTGACTATGATGTACCTTGGAGAAGATTTCTTGGGTTGATTCTGTGTGGGGTCCTTTGTATTTCTTGGTCTGGACCTGAAAGATAGTGAACTATGCCTGGGCAGGGTGAAGCTAGAGGAAACTCTGGTGGAGGTCTATAGAGGTCCTAACATGCAAATCAGTCATCTGACCTGGGTGTAGGAGCAGAAGACTAGTCAAACTATCTATTAGCTGGTTCCCTTCAAAATTTCCCACAGGATAGCTGGTGCTCTCACAAATCTCATGCAGTTTTATCTGGTAAAGTGAATGATTAGAGGTCTTGAAGCTGAAATATCATTAACTATTATGGAAATGCAAATTGACACTACAAGATACATACCTGTTAGAATGGTTAAAATAAAAAATAGTTAAAACTAAATGATGGTGAGGATGCAGAGAAACTGGATCTCTCATATATTGCTGTTGGGAATATGAAATAGTAAATAGGTCAGTCATTCTGGAAAATATTTTGGCAGTTTCTTACACTGCTAGACATGTATTTATCGTACAAACTTAGCCATCATTCTGCTGAGCATTTTTGCCAAATAACTTATGTTCACATGAAAACCTGTATACAGGAACGAGCAGTTAGCATAATGGCTATGTCACTGGACTTGGCTATGTCACTGGACTCCCACGTAGTCGACCGCGGTTCGCGTCCCAGATCCAGTGGCTTAAAACACATGCTGGGCGCTTGTGTGAGCGTGCCCAAGATCCACAGAGAATGGAGGAGAAGGGATTATGGTGTGGCCATCCCCTCTGGGGGGTGATTTCTCGCTTTCTCTGTCTGTCTGGCGAGCGCACGTGCCGTATAGCAAAAACTTCTCAAAAACAAAACAAAACAAAACAAACAAACAAACAAAACCCTGTATACAAATGTGAATACCATCTTCATTGTGATGACTCAACTTTAGAAACAATCTAAATATTTATTCAGCAAGCAAATGCATAAACAAACTGCCATATCTATACCTTGGAATACTACTCAGCTACAAGAAGGAAAAACTTTGATGGATTTCAAGGACATTATTCTTAGTGGAAATAAAAGATAATTTCTAATATTGTATATTAAGAGTTTCCACTTACATTCTGAAAATGACAAAATTATAGACCTGAAGAACGGATTAATGGTTACCAGGGGAAGAAAACCTGGGGTGGGGGCTTTTTGAAACTAGAAAGCAGAAGCATAAAGGTGTTTCCTTGTGGATATGGAATAGTTTCCTATCTTGATTTATAAATGACTATACATGGAATCAAATTGCTTAGCACTGTACACACACACATACACACACAAACACAAATAAGTACATGTAAAAAGTGGTGAAAACACAATACGGTCTATAGTGTTAGTTAACTATATTGTACCAGAGTCAATTTTCCATTTTTAATATTGTATTATAGGTATATAAGATGTCACCAATGGAGAAAGTTGGCTGAAGAGTGTATAGAACTCTGTCCAATTTTTGTAACTTCTTGTAAGTTTATAATTATTTCAAAACAATTTTTTTTTAAAAAACCATTGAGCAAAAGAAACCAGATATAAAGCAACAGAAAGAATCTTGAATAGATACTTCATCAGTGAAGATATAGGGAAGACAAAAATGCTTGTAAAAAGATAGCCAACATCATTATCCAGTAGGGAAATTCAAATTAAAAAAACAGTGATACCACAACACACTCCTTACAAAGGATATAAAAAAAATAATTAAAAAAAAAACAGTGACAATACCAAGGATTTTCCTCTATTTATTTTAGATGAATATATATGTTCACAGTAAAAGCCGTTCATGAATATTCACAGCACGTTAGTTAGTTATAGCAAAAACAACAATCCAAATTTCCTTCACCAGATGAATAGCTATAAAATTCTTGGTACAGTCATATGATGGGATACTACTCAATATGATACGTAATAATGATATGCTGAGAGGATACATAAATCAAGGAAAGGAAATAGAAACTGTTGAAAGGTAGAGTAGGCAGGGAAATTGTCACCAAGAGAGTAGATTTACATTAAGGGTCTGAGGAAGAACAGGTAATGACCAAAAGTCATATTCCTGTAGAAAGAAATTTGCGGACAGTAGGAAAAGAAAGTGCAAAACTCTGAAGTAGAATATATCTGGACGTTGATGACAGAGCAAAACCAAGATGACAGGAGTAGAGATAGCAATGGAGATAGAGGGAGGAGATGAGAAAAGAAAAGTGACAGCAGATTTGTTGGATAAATCTATCAATGAATCTAAAAAAAAAGTTTCATCATCATTCTTGTACAATATATGTGAAGGCTTTCTTATCTTTGTTCCAGAGAGAAAATTCCATTTATGTCTAAATTGACCTATTTGTTTACAGTTTAACACTATCATTTTTGCTTGGTCAACATTTCAAACTTAGTTGGTAATTGTCATTTTTAGCATTTGAAATAGGCCATTAACTTTTTTCTCAGTTTTTAAATTCTCTCAGTAGAAATCTTATTTTGCAACCCTGTTTCCATCTTTGTCATTCTTGTTTCTGAATCCTTGATGATACCCAGGCCCTCTTCTGATGGGTAGTCTTAGACAGGACTTGAAATTTTATTAGAAATGTGACATGAGTTATATGTAGTGACCAATATATATTCTACTCCAAATTTAAATAACACAAAATTAAAACCCATGTATTTTAAGTTATTTTTTAAAAGCTTAAACTTTTCTGAAAAAATGGATATTTGACCAGTTTTAGGGACAGTTAATTTTTTAAATGGATACTCTGCTCTTGAAAGTGCCCTTTAATGTAGAAACTGCACCACTTTTCTAATTTGGACGTTTAAGGGACAGAATATAAAGGATTTTGAAAAAGTTCATGGAAATTTCCATATAAGGAAACTGTTTGACTTTCAAACATTTCACTGCAACCAAATTCATATTTTCATTCCACTTTCCAAGGATTTTTTTAAAAAAAATCCCTTTATGTTAGTTTCACTTCTCTGCTTTCCTCACAGCATTAACGATGAATATTTTAAAATTCTTTTATGCAAGAAAATCCCTAAACATAACTGAGGAAAAAATCCAAATGATAAGGGATGATCCAAATTGCAAGTCTTTTCCAGATGTTTCAGGAGAAAAAAAAAAAACAGTTTTAGCATATGAATAATGATGTACAATATAGAAACCATTTATTTCAGTACCAGCTAAAACAACATGTGTCAAAAAGATAAAATTCCATTTTCCCAACTTCTGTAGCTAGAATAAAATCTTGAATGAACTGATGGGTATTTCTTTTAGTGCCAAGGGAGAAAGAGGACCTTTTTGTTGGCAGTGTTAGGTACAAAAACAAGAAATTAAGTATCACCACACTAAAGGAGAGGGGAAGTCCTTATAGATCTGTTTAGTACATTTATCTCCCTCTCTTCAGACTGGTCCATGCTGAGTATTTGCCAGATAGGAAAAGGTCTATTTTATTTTTAAAGGCTGATTTCTTTTCTAGGAAGATGTTCTCTGTGGGAGGGGCATTGCCCATGGATCCAGTAAATAACCACAACAGGATGGCTGCATTATAGGGAATGTTTTCTTTTTGTGAAGTCTATGAGGTAAACTTTGCAAATGGGTTTTCATTCAGTGACAAAAGAAAAGGCAACATCATACACATACAATTTTGTTAATAATCATGTATGTGTATATGTATGTGTGTGTATGTGTGTGTGTACACAAATACTACATCGGACTCACCAGCCTGGGCTTACCTTTGGGAACAGAAGGACTTACTTAATTCCATTTTTCTACAAATTCTTTGAAGTCCTTTTGTATATAGAAACAAAGCAAAAGAGAAAAAGTGAACAAGTATTTTGTTTTAAGGCAATGGCTTACACAATTGTGGAGGTTTGATGAATCCAAATTCTGATGGGGTAAGCTGGCAGGAAAATAACTTGGGGAACAGGTTCAGCTTGAATCCATAGGAAATGTGCTGGGCTAGATTCCTTTTTGCTCAAGACAAGTCAGTCTTTGTTCTTGTAAGGCCTTCAGCTGATTGGATGAGGACCACCTACATTATAATGAGTAATCTACTTCGCACAAAGTCTACTGATTTAAGTGCTAGTCTCATCCAAAAAACATCTTTATGGAAATATTCAGAATAATACTTGATCAACTATCTGGGGGTTTAGGGCTTCCCCACTCTCTCTCTCCCCCATACTATGCAGTGAATTTAAGAAAATCATAAATGCATTTTATCTAGAAGTGGAAATAAAGCAACTGATCCTATAGAATAGTGGTTCTCAAAATACATCACAGCCTAGCTAAGTTGACATATAAAACTAGCTATTACAAATGTATTAGTAATTTTGCTTAAATTATTAATATTCTTTTTTATGTTCTTATAAAAGCTGTTAGATTAATTTATTTACTTTGTTGTGCTATTTTATATGTTAATTTCAGGAAATGGAAATTCTTTCATGAGTAGATATATAGTAGATAAAACTATTGAAAACACATAATGTAAAAAGTAAACAAAAGTTAGGACATGAACTAGAACTTTTTTTAAAAGTTCAGATTAAAGCACCATGCAAGGATTTGTGATTTATGAATTGCATTTAATGTTGCAATGTTATAGATTCTAATTATAAATGATGGCCTGAGACTTTTCTATTTTCAAGACCACTGTTAGCACCAAATGTGCTGGTAGAAACGTAGCAGAACTCTTCTTACTTAGAAATTTATTTAGAATTTACCAATTGCTTGTTAGGATTATTTTTGTGTATATATGAACCCCAGGAATAAAGTGGACCTATGCTCACATTTTTCCATAGAAGGCTTAAGAAAACAAGCCTGGAATTGTTCCATTCTCATCTCTTGGTGACATTTCATCATAAGAGTACCCTCAAATCGAGCCCAGGCCTGGTAATGGGCCCTCAAGAGGGTAAAGTTTTTCAGTAATAGCTGCATATAAATAGTCAATTATATAGAAGGGATGGTTCAAATAAATTCTTCCCAGGAGGAATAAACTTTGAGATGAGAAAAGAACAATGCCTAGATATTCTTTGTGTAAGAAATTGAGAAGTGGCCCTCAAAGCAATATCAAACTGGTCTTCTGAGAGCTCACTCGTTGCTATAAATTTCCTAAAATTTTAAATGTTAAATGTCTGTGTCACATTTGGGGATCCCGTCTTCATGAAATGAATAGCTAATAGCTGCATTAGTAAAGAAGGAAGATACATTGTAAATTATATGGAAAATAATAGTAATCTTCCCTCTTACGCCAGGTGTGTATTTATTATTTCATCTGTATGTGTAAAATACTATGCAGGTAGAGTTTACAGGGGGTTCTATGCAGTGAATTAAAAAATATATATATAAAAGCATTTTATTAACCAGGTCATTGGAAAAGTCATGACATTTTTTTCCATGCAAAATGCTCAGCATCCCTCATTGTAAGGGAAATGCAGATCACAACAACAATGAGATACCACCTAGCCCCAGTCAGAATGACTAAGATTAAAAAAACAAAAAAGAATAACTGCTGGCAGGGATGTGGTGAAAAGGGAACTCTCTTACACTGCTGGTGGGAATGTAAATTGGTCCAGCCAATGTGCAGAACAA
>NW_006159659.1:3642769-3654592 GCF_000334495.1 Tupaia belangeri chinensis | reverse complement strand
CTCTATGGAATACTATTCAGCCATAAAAAACAACAAAACCCTGGCTTTTGACAGGAAGTGGATGAATATGGAAGATTTACTACTGAGTGAAGCAAGCCAGGCTATGAAGGAGAGACATCGTATGTCCCCACTTAATATATACCAAGTGTCCACACTCTATGACTGAAACTGATTGAATAAAGGATATAGAAACACAGTATATAGATGTAAATACCAGATATAGTGTATGTGAAAGAGGAGGGTCTGAGGAAGGACGCTTAGAAGAAAAATAGGGAGGCAAAGCATTAATGGGACAATGAAATGTGGTATTATCTATTGAAGATATTTTATAATTTTATCAACTATACTAGGGAGAAATGTTCACCTGTTGAAATGCTCACTTTGTAAGCTAAATAATGTGCTTCAATGTATAAAAGAAAATGAAAATAAATTTATAAATTTAAAAAATATTTTTTAAAAATGAAAGAAATGTATTATGGCTTTTTTAATGACCCAATGGAAATGGAAATAAAGCAACTGGTCTTATAGAATAGTAGTTCTCCACATTCTGAATCACTTGGAGAGGTTGTACAAAGATAGGTATTAGGCCCTATGAACAGCATTTCTAATTCAGTAGGTCTAGGGTGGGGCCTGAGATTTGAAACTCTAACAAATTCTGTTGATTCTGAAGTTGCTGGGTCTAGCAGCACACTTTGAGAACAAGAGCTAAAGATGGAGCATATTTAGTACTGCAAATTATTGGCCTTGAAGAAATTCCAATGAAGACAAAATGTCTTCCTTTCCTGCAAAGATCTTGTATGATAGGGAAAATAAATCTTTAGGTTATTAGTGCAAGATGGTGAATTCTTTAGAGTGTATTTTTCTTTCTTTCTTTCATAAGAGAGGGACACAGAGATAGAGACATGGGGTAACACTCAAGAGGGTCTTCATGCTGTGATCCTACCCCTAGCCTCAGCCAGCCTAAATCATAGGCATATGTGTGCCCAGCATACACAGACCTGTGGATGTGAACCTGGGACCATCCCACATGACCTCAGCATTGCGGTATATTGCATTACTGCTGTGCCTTTGCAGCTGTTCAGAGTGATGAATTATAATTTTGCAAACTGTACTATATTGCATTACTGCTGTGCCTTTGCAGCTGATCAGAGTGATGAATTGTTATTTTGCAAACTGTAATTAGATGAATTTTCAGGTTGAAAGTTTAGGATTGATCTCTGTCTGTCACCAAATAATGATGCTCAAAGAAAATTCATGATGTTAATTACTTTCTACCCAAGCCATTTGACACTTATTTATTCACAAGTAGTAACTGTTCTAAATATACTCCAAATATATGTGTGTATATGTATAAATAATATGTATACAAATATATGTGTACATTATATATAATTATATGTTCATATAAATGCACATAAATATGTATACTATTGGGATGGTTAATTTTATATGTGAATCGAATAAGAGGGGGCTCAGATATTTACTTAAATATTGTGTGTCTGTGATGGTGCTTTCCAAAAAAATAGTATTTGAATTGGTAGATTAAATAACACAAATTGTTCTCCCCAGATTAGGCGGGCCTCATCTAATCAGATAAGGGCCTGATAGATCCAAAGGATGTAGGAAAGGAGGATGCTTTGTATATACCTGCCTGACTGAGCTGGGCCATCAGTCTTTGCCTGTTCTAGAACTAAGTTTTAAACTCTCAGCTCCCCTGGTTTTTAGGCCTTCTGACGTGGACTAGAAAAACAACGCTGCCTTTCTATTAACAGTGCCACCAGACTGGGCTTAAATATATATTTTATGTATGTGAAACTATATAAACATATATTTTAATGATGTTTAAAGCTATAGTTCCTTTCAGCCTAGGACTTTGTCACTAAAATATAATCCTCAGATCACCAGCATCACCATCACATTAGAATTGTGCAATCCTGGACCACATCCTAGATCTACCAAGTACAGATTCACATTCTTTTATGCCAAAGAGCACATGCACAGGCACTAGTGAGAGAGAGAAAGAAGGGAATGGAAGAGAAAGGAGAAAGAAAGAAAGAGCGAGCATCCCTCCTCCTTGCAGCGGGGCTTGATCATGCCATGATCCTTTTTTCTCCAATTCTCCATCCCATTAAAATCCTGGGCATGCTAATACTAATGTGTTTTTCAAGCTGCCAGGGTCAGGACTCAAACCCTGGTTGGCTACATGGGATCTGGCTTCCTCAGTGCAGCACCTAATTATTGCCTATGGGCCAGCCCCAAAATCTGCATTTTTTTAGAGAAATTTTTGCTATAGGGCTCATGCTCTTGCTGGAGTGGCAGAGAGATAGAAAGCAAGAAATCACCACTGGGGGATGTCCAAACCACAATACCTTCTCCTCCATTGTCCTTTTGGGATTTTGGGTATGCACACACATGTGCCTGGCATGAGTTTAAGCCCCCAGGTATGGGACTCCAACCATAGTCAACTACACAGGAGCCCAGTGATGTAAATGTTATGCTATCTGCTGGTCCCCAAATCTACATTTTATCAAGATCTTTAGGTGATTCATGTTCAGATAAAAGTATGGAAAGATCTACTTAAGGAATAATTTTTTTAAGCTTTTATGTTTGGTTGGTTTTTGTTGTTGTTTGTTTCCTATAGGACACATATGTTCACCCGAGAGGGACAGAGAGAGAAAGGGAAAGTGAGAAATAATCCCCCAAGGAATATGACTACACTGTAAACCCTTCTCCTCCATTCTCCTCCTGGTATTTTGGGAATGCCTGCATATAAGTTTGGTGTGATCTTCAAGCTACCAGGTTTAGGACTTGAACCACTGTTGGCCATGTGGTAGTCCAGCACGTTAACCACCATATCACCTGCTCCCCCAGGAATAATTTCTTAAGAAATAAAGCCAATAATTTCAATAGAGAACCAGCACTTTTTGAACACAATGTGTAGTACCTGTGGATTAGCCCCCAGGGTTGGGATCAAACCTAATAAGGTGTTAACAGCTGAAAGCAGGGAAAAACTGAGCACTTGACCATTCTGACTTTGGTCATGCTGAGTTTTTCTATTTGCATAAAAGAAACCCATTAATAAAATAGCCTTAGTTTCTATTTAAAAAAAAGACAGAAGGAAAAATCAATTAGAACACCTTGAAGAGTGAGAGGGAATTGAGAAAAATTCATTATCAGATAGCCAGCATTTCTTGAAAGAGAAAGTTCAGTATGATTTATCTGTGACACTAAGAAATAACACTTAAAAAACCATTGTGGGAAAACTACTGCTTTTATCTAAGCCTTTTGACACACACACACACACACACGCACACACATACACATACAAGTAGTAAACATTCTAAATATAGCCTCGATTTCCTTAAGCCAAAGAAAAAATCCACAAGCTAGGGCCAGTTGGTGTCAAAGGGATAACACAGCTGGACCCACATGAGAAGGTTCTGGTTCATATCCTGGAGCCCTCTGTAAGCGCCAGGTACATGCATATCCCCTTGATCTTGGTTGTCTAAGGCCACATGTAAATCATGGTATGAAGATCCCATTGGAGATATCTCTCGCCTTCTCTCTTTCTTGGAAGAAGTAAATGAGTAAACTTAAAAAGTTTTAAAAAATGCACTAATTGGCTAGTGAAAATGACAGGAAATTTAGCACTATTGTTTTGTCACTTATTTTGGCCACTATTTCTAATGTTTATCCAGGTTCTAGATTAAACATGAATTGTCCATTAAGAATAAATGACACTATTTGCTGCATTTGAGATTTCAGTTCAGAGTAACTTATTTTTATGCTTCCTGAGAAAACCATAAGAATGGCTTTGTGAAGCTTTGACATACCAATGCTTATACGCCATCAGAATGGCTGTATAAGACTTTGATACATCAATGATTGCCTTCTGTGGCCATGCTACTTCTCATGTACTCTTAGAACCTGTTCTTCATCCTGTAATTGGGTGAATCCTTTTAATATATAAATTATAATGTCACTACTCTGCTTAAAACCTTCCAAGAATATCTCATGGAGCTTAGAATAAAATCCTGACTCCTTATCTTGCCCTTCAAGATCATTATCTAGTTCATGGATATCCCTGCCATCACTCTTTCTCTAACTATTTCCCTTCCTTACACTGTTCTCATTCTCCTTGATTGACAAGTATGCCAGTATCTCAGGACCTTTCCATATACTTTTCTCACTTGACTCCCTTCCTCTATTCTTCTGAATTTCTGCTTTGATCATTCCCATGATGTTACTTTTATTACTACCCCATCTGTAGTATGCAGTACATGACTATATTTATTGAATATTGCCCAACCCTATACATTTATTATCTCATTATTTTTGTTCACAGAAAACATAAAGAAAGCATTAATGTCCTCATTTTATAAGTGACTAAATGGAGATGTTAAGTTTAAATGTCTTTTCTTTCTTTTTCCTTTTTTTTTTTTTTGGGGAGATTTTCACCTAGGGCACGTGCGCTCACCAGACAGACAGAGAGAGTCAGAGAGACAGAAAGCAAGAAATCACCCCCCAGGGGGGATGGTCACGCCACAATCCCTTCTCCTCCATTCTCCTCTCGGGATCTCGGGCACGCCCGCACACGCGCCCGGCGTGAGTTTTAAGTTACCGGGTCAGGGACGCGAACCGCGGTTGACTACGTAGGGGTCCAGCGACATAGCCATTACGCTAACTGCTGGTTCCCAGTTTAAATGGCTTTTCTAAATTCAAAGGGCAAATAATTGGTGGTATTTTGTATATTAAGGCACCACAAGCCTATTTGCTGTGGTGCAGTGGGAAGGTTTAGTGATCTGCAGTGCTGGAAGCCATATGGAGACTACTATTCAGATCCCAGGTCAGCCTGAAGTACATGTTGGACACACACATAGGTATCTAGAATCCTGAGGAGCTGGAGGCCTGGGGGAAAGGGATGGCAGCAAGATGAAACCCTATTGAGGGCGCATTCTCTCTGAGTCTCTCTTTCTCTTACACATATTCATGCACATGCTTTCTAGTATAAAAAAAGAAAGGGTTGATGGAAGAAGCACCACAAAGGAATCAAGATAAGCCACCAACTTAAAGAAGATATTAGCAATATGTATTATTGACAAAGAATTAATGTGCAAAAGAAACACAAATACCTACAAATCAACTAGATAAAGATAGGTAGATGACATTATAGAAAACAGAGTAAAGATTATGAACAAGCAGTTTAAAAAAGAAGAGTTCTCAATGGCTGATAAACAGATGTCGTCTCAGGTCACCTGATGATGTGGTGGTTAAAGTGGCTGGATCCTACATGGCTGACCTCGTGGTTTGAGTCTTGGACTCAGCAGTTTGAAAAACATGCTGGGAATGTGTACATGCATGTCCAAAATCCTTAAAGGAGGTTGAAATAGAGGAGAAGGGATTGGGATGTAACCCTCCACAGGAGTTACTTTCTCTCTCTCTCTTCTCTCCTCCCACTCCGGGAAACACATGCACCTGCTGGCAAAATACAAACAAACAAACAAACAAACAGATAATGTTTCAAGTAACCAGGAAACTGAAAATTAAAATCACAAGAGTCCCAGCCACAGTTGTGCAGAGGACTGTGCCCATGGTCCTAGCTGGTTGGAAGGATAGCAGAAGGATTGAATTGTGGAAAGACCCTGTGAGGGGGTCCCTCTTTTTCTCTCCTCTCCCCTGTCTCCCTCCTTCTCTCTTTCTATCAATAAATAGGCCAGAAAATGGTGCAGCAATTGAGTGTGATGCTCTGTGAGGCAATCCCATATGGGAAGGTTCTTCGTTCAAGTCCAGAGACCTCTCTGAGTACACTGGGTCCATGTACGCCCATGATCCAGGGCTGACTGAAGATGGGGCGGGGGGGTGAATTACAACATTGGGGTCCTACTGGGGTTCTTTCTATCACTTTCTCTCTGTCTCACTTGCAGAAGAAATAAATAAATAGACTGTAGGGGAAAACAGGAAATAAACTTAGAAAAACCTTACAAGATTAAATTTTGTGATTATCGGAGCGGTTAAAGTTTCAAAGTCCAACAGTACCATTTGTGAGGAAATAGGAGTGTACATTTTAAACTACTGGAAGTGTAAATTGGTTTAAGCACTTAGAAGAACTATGGGCAATCTTTAGTAAAGACAAAGTTACCCAGTCTTTATAACCCAGCAGTTCTAGGTATGTACCTAAGGATGATATTAAAAAACACTTAACAACTGCCAACAGAGGTACCAATTACTCAGAACAAGCATAAGCTGCAAATGACTAGCATGGCTACATTGGTGTATTTCACTTGAATAGCAATTCTATGTATGCCTTACAGAAATTCCTGCATGCATGCACAAGGGGTCTTAATAAGAAATGTTTGTTACATTGTGTGAATTAGTTAAGCAACTGCAAATAATCCATATGTTTGTCCAAAGAATAATGGAAAAATTGTCACATAGTCATCGAAATTGCTATTCAGCTATTTGAATGCATGAACCAGATCTATATAAATCAATTTTGATATATCCTACTACATACTGAGCAAAGAAATTTTCAAAAGAATTCAGATAGCTTGACACTATTTATATAAAATTTAAAGCATAAAAAACAGTACCATATAATTTAATAAGCATATATTTAAGCATGTATTAGTATTCAAAGAAATTATACATGGGGAGAATACATAGCAACTTTAGGAGAGTAATTACCCAAGGAGTGTAAGGGAGGGAAATAGGTTAAGGTGGGAGAATTTTAGCAATCTCTATAATGTTTCATTTCTTTCCTTTTTTTTAGAGAGAGAGAAGTTTGTTTTTTTGTTTTTTTTTTTTTTTGCTATAGGGTGCATGCATTTGCCAGAGAGACACAGAGACACAGAGAGACAGAAAGGGAGATATTACCTTCACAGAGATATGGCCATGCTGCAGTCCTCTCTCCTCCATTCTCCTCTTGGGTTTTTGGATGCAGAAGCACATGTGCCTGGTGTGAGTTTTAAGCCACTGGGTCCAGGACTCAAACCGTAGTCAACTCTGTGGGAGTCCAGTGATGTAACCAATATAACCATTACTACATCTGCTGGTCTTAATCTTCAATTTCTTAACAAAATATTGTCTAAAACAAATATGACAAAATATTAACACTTGTTAAATTTAGATATATGTTCTGTTATTTTTTAAATGTTATGTTTCATTTTTTAAAAATATATACAAATAACATGAAGGAACTTGTGCTGGACTCAGATATGCCTGCTTTCAAAGTCTGAGAACTTTTCACTACCTAAGCACCAGAAGAGAAACCCTAGCCCTACCTCTTAGCATTTCTCTTACCGATACTGTCAGGAGCATTGTTAGACACCAGTGTCACAATGGTTAGTTGTTTAATGGTCATATCTCAGGAGGCCTCCAATACAAGGCCATATGATTCTAGTAGTGTAGGGTAATCAAATGGTGGGTTATCTGGCAAAATAATGAAAACTTTCTTTGTATTCTCCAGGGTCAGATGAATCAGGGAGCAGGTGGTAGATTGGGATGTATATATTTGCCAGAGATCTCATACTTCAGAAGTTTTGTTATCACTCTAAACATGGGGATTTGTCTGTACATAAACTTTTCCCTACTTTGGTATTGCTAGACAAGGTGGTAAATAGGTGGAAAAAATTTTGGCCATCCTGTGAAATACGACTAGTTACCGTGTCCTTGCTTCTGGATTCTGCACCAGAACATACCCTTTCATTTCGGTCTGGCTGAGGGTTTAAGAATCCATGGTTTTCCATGAAAATATGCAAAATTGTTTCTGAATAAACAATGGGTCTTGACCCCACCAATGGTGGTTGTTGGCTCTGGCCTTGTAAGCATGAAAAACCAATAGTCTGGGCCATTTCTTCTTTTTTTCTTTACATAATTATGGTTGAGTTAGGAGCCTCTAGGGTTTAGACTAGTTGGGCTTGACAGATGTGTATAAACCTTTCAAATCCTAAGAATGCTTTGGCTTCTGGTATGATTGAATATTTCAAAATATTGGATTTTCAGAAAAGTCATGATGTATTTTTTTCTGTTTTTCTTTTCAAAAAGTGAGTCATGACTTTTATGACAACTCTATGTACAGAGCCACCTATATGAAAACAAAAAAAAATTCTGGCTAAATAAATAAATAAATAAAAGCCATGAAACATTTCCTCAGAACAAGTCAGTTTGTCTTTGAAACATCATTCTGCCAGTGGTTTAGTACACATTTAACCACATAGTTTGTTTTCCATCTCTTCAAAGTTCTTTGACTTTCAAATTATTGCTTTATACAATATTAAGATTTATATTTTCTGGCACATCAATGCTGTATTCTAAGATAGTTCTGAAGCAGCCAACGTGATTAATATTTATTTAGTTTTCTACATGAACTATTTAAATCTCAGCATAGAAAACTGATATATTGAGACACCATATCAATGATAAATGAATGAGATATGATAATTAATGAGATATGTGGTGAATAAGAAAAATCTATGTTATATTTGAGAGAGTTATCTTAAATCAATTTCTTTGTAGTTTAGGATAGTGTGAAAAATAGATAGTGCCAAGAAATAGTTTTGTCTTATCTAAATCTTAAGTGTAAAGCTAAACATGTATTTTTAGTGCTAAAATGTAAATATATAAATATAATAATGATGAGAATAGGAATAGGTTTCGTGTACAAGATGTTTTGGAAGCAGATAAATTGAAGTGATTGAGTTGTCCTATTTTAAACGTAAAAGTTTATTAGTTGAACAACTTCAGATTCCGTGAAGAATAGGCTTGGGAAATGAAATAATTTTGTTGTGATTGCTGTCCTTCTTGGAACATGGTTATTAAGATTCATTTCAAGTAGATATTGCTCATCAAATGATCTTAGAAAGAATTGGATAGACAAAATATGTGATAAAATAAGTAATAATGGATATATCAATGAATTGATTCTCTAAATGGTATAAAATGTTCATATTTCAAGTAAATATTAAAAAATAATAGTCTGTATGACAACTAGAGATGATAACTGAATATAACATGATAAATATACATGAGCTTTCTTTATAAGGAAAAAACATAATACTATAGCTTCTAATGTTCCTTTTTTTCCTGAATTTTAACTTTCCTTAAATACAGGAAATGGAGTCCTGGGTGCTATGTTTTTGTTCAAGGGCCCTGTCACTCAGAACACTTGATTGAACCATGAGTGAATACTCAATCAAATTGAGCCAGTCAAGTTCTCTCTTACAGAGATATGAATTTTGAGCAGAGATATTCTAGTTCATTCTAGATTGATGGCATAAACAGATGTAATGTGAACTAGAGAGCTGTGGAACCAGCCATTTCTACCATGCTGCATAGAGAAATGACAAAAGACAGTCTATGGAGGGAGAAGAATGGAGCAGACCTGCAATGAAAAGCAGAGGTCAAGAATATTCATGTTCCATAGTTAGACCAAAAAATTGTACTGCCCCTGAAAACACTTCTATGAAATCACTATGGCTTTTGAACTCTTTTTTAAAATTTTTACATTTTTTTCATTTCATTTTCTTTTATACATTCAATCACATTATTATTTGGCTTACAAATGGATATTTCAACAGGTGAACATTTCTCCCTAGTACAGTTGATAAAACTACAAAATATCTTCAACAGATACTACCACATTTCTTTGTGACATTAATACTTTGCCTCCCTATTTTTCATCTAAATGTAAGTTAACATTTATAATTTGTGAGAGTGACAATTAGGTTGAATTGGCCTGATCCTTACCATCATTTCCTTTCATCATTTTATGTTTTAAAAAACTATTGATGGAACCAGCAGTTAGCGTACTGGCTATGTCACTGAACTCCCATATGGCCAACTGCAGTTTGAGTCCCGGACCTAGTGGCTTAAACTCATGCCAGGAGCGTGTGCGTGCATGCCCAAGATTCTGAGAGGAGAATGAAGGAGAAGGGATTACGGCGTGGCCATCCCCCCTGGGGGGGTGATTTCTTGCTTTCTGTCTCTGTCTCTGTCTTTCTGATGAGCGCATATGCCCTATAGCAAAAACCTCAAAAAAAAAAAAAAAAAAAAAACTCTCAAAAGGGACCAGCAGTTGGCATAATGGCTATGTTGTTGGACTCCCATGTAATAGACCGCAGTTCGAGTCCCAGACCTAGTGGCTTAAACTCATGCCGGGTGAGTGTGTGTGCATGCCCACGATCCTGAGAGGAGAATGGAGGTGTGGCCATCCCCCTTGGGGGTGATTTCTTACTGTCTCTGTGTCTCTCTCTGTCCTCTGTCTTTCTGGTGAGTGCATGCACCCTATAGCAAAAACCTCTCAACAAAACAAAGCAAAACAAAACAAAACAAAAAGCTGTTGAAACTTGGCCTTTGTGGTGCTGGTTAATAGTGGAGTGCAGAGCTAGAAGCCACATGCTAACCACAGCTCAAGTCCTGGTTGTGGGGAGCCAAGAAGGAGACGTGAGAAATGTGCAGGACATGACCACCAGAATAAGACCAGAATTATCCAGACATGGCCTTAGGTGGCTGGATTGTTAAGAGCAGAATGTCTTGGGATTGTTTTGAACTGAATGTTCCAAAGTATTGTTATAACAACCTGATAAATTCAGTAAGGACTTAAAACCTTACATCACAGAAGTCTCTGGAGTCTGTATAAATACTAGCAATAAAGTACTTTCGGTGCTGACCAGTATTGACTGGCAGTCTTCCTGTTTCTATCCTGTCTTCTTGTCTTTCTTTAATCCTCGCCCCTCCAACTCAGGAATTGTTCACTGTTGGCAGATCCAACACCTGACCCAGTCAGCCTGGAGACAAGTTAAACACATGTGCATGTGTGCCCAGGATCCTGGTGGACTAGAAGACTAGAGAAGGGGGATTATAGCATGACCAAACCTTAAGGAGGGTGCTTTTCTTACTCTTTCACACTCCCCCTTTCTCTCTCTCCCTCTCTTTCTTTTTTGTATGTGCAAATATGAGTTTCGTTGTGAATTAAAAACTTTTTAAAAACTATCAAGTACAATATTATCAGTTTTTATATCAGGTGCTTTATATGTACATCATCTAGTCTTCATGAAGTATACATTTAAATCATTATCCATATTTAACAGCTAATAAACCAAGACTTTTAGGATTTTTCTATAAATTGTCTAAACTCATGTGAGTGAATGCAAGTGGCCACAATGAGACTCACATTCAGATCTTTCTGACTCTTGAGACTACATCCTTAATCATTATTATGTTAGGCTTGAATCTGGGGGGAGCAGCTAGTATCTTTTGAAAAAGGGAAGGAGAGATTTGTACTTCATCTATAAGAACAGTAAGTTCAGCTTATTCTGCATCCTATCATGATGTTCTGAGCTCTGAATGATGACAGAGTAAGGTTTGAATGAGGTAGTGGTCAGGTAGGCTGTGTGCTCTCAGCGAAACACAATGTATGCGTACAAACTTGTGTGCATGTGCTGAAGAAGGATGGGTAAGAAGAGGAATCTTTTCTAGAAGCACAAAACACTTATTCCCTTCAGTTACCATCAATTTACATTCTTTTTTTAAAATTTATTTTTACTTAAAAAATTTTAAAATTTACTTTTATTAATTTTATCCATTCAATCATTGTACATCACTACAGTTTGTAAAATGTATTACCCAACATGAATATACTTCATACCAGTCCAGTTGAAGATATCATACACATTATTGTCAACAGATAATCATCTGTTTCTGTGTCCCATAAATGTCTTGCCTATCTTTCTCCTTGATTCCTTTCCTCATACTATCCCCCATCCATAAGAGAGCAGAATTAAGTCAGAAAGGAGTCATGTGGCACTCCATGGGAAGGCAATATGA
>NW_006159659.1:3621542-3642738 GCF_000334495.1 Tupaia belangeri chinensis | reverse complement strand
GTGTGTATGTTGTAGGAAGGGTCTATAAACAGAACAAAATCATAAATACCCAGGGAGAGATACGACAAGGCCATATTTATTGATTCTAGAGAAAACAAAAACATTTATGCAAGAAAGCATGTCACACGGCACAAGCCTAAAAGCAATTAGTTTAAGCTTCAAAGGGATTTTGCTGAATATGAATATGAGAAATGGGTTTCAACTGAAATTTTAAATAGGACCTCAGAATACACTAGTATAGTTATTGCTGAAGTTTCATCACACAGTGTAAGCTTAGGAAAAAATGAGTGGACTTTATTTAAGCTGGATAAACATTGTAGACATTTCACCTTGTTAGAGGATCTGGAAGAAAACGGAAGTTTGCAGCAGGAGAGGGGACCTGACAAGTAACATTTATATGTGGTGGGAAAACAATTATGGGTTGTCAGTCCTGTTTGCATGCTAGGTGAGGGAGAGACATCAAAGATTACTGGAGTTTTGTAAACTTGAGTGGCGCTTCAGTGCCAAACACTTTCAGCAGTAATTGGGAAATAAAACGGAGGAGTCAGCATAAAGAAAGAAAATGAGTCTTCTTTCCATCTTTCTACTTAATTATAGGTTTCTATCCAATCAATACACCACGAAGTCCTGAATTACCTTTTTAAAAAATTATTAAGAGAAGGTCACTCGTGTTATAGGAATGGAGAGAAGGAGGACATAAATGTTTTGCTGACTTTTCTCAATGATTTTTATAAAAAAAACGCATGCTCTTTTTTTTTTTTTTAATTGAATTTTCAGTTTTGGATGTTAAGATGGCCCATCAGTTTCTTTCTCCTATTCCTTCTCTGTGTGGAAAGATTTTTATTTTTCTTATTCCTTTGTGTTCAAGAGAAAATTCCCATTTCTTTTGGCTAGGTATCCCTGTTAGGTAGAATTGTTCACTCTGAGCCCTGCTAGGCTGTTGATTGCAAGAGATCCTCTGGTTGGCTACATTTCAAATCTGTCATAGGTGGTGATGTACTCCAGGTGCAGCCAAGTGTGAATACCGTTGAAGCTATTGGTTCAGATGACCTTGACATTGGGTCTGTTCATGACTGTGCTTCAAGTTTTCTACTCTGCTGGTTTCTCACTTCTTCTAATTGCTACTGACTTTTCAAAAGCCAGGTTTCTTTGATCTGCTTCCAATTTTTATAAAATTATAGCAATTCCCTATAGAATTCTTCATTTTCAGTATCCTCATTAAATAAACATCCAGGGGAAGGGTTTAATTTGCTTATTATAATCAACTCTCATCCAAGTAAAGTATATATCTTTGGAGCCTCTTTTCAACGATGGAAAATTAACAGCCTCAACACAAGGTGAGCCACACAATTTTTGGCTATTTTTCCAATGTACGAGTTAAGATACTTGGGGCTGTTGGTAATAAAATACTCAACTAATAATGATTTAAATAAGAAAGCCATTTAGTATTTAATATAATGCAAAACTCAGAGGTAGGGGATTCCTTGGTGTATTGGTTAGGTCCAATTATTTATTGGGGGGTGGGGTCACACCTATGAAGATAAGGTGGAAAAGTACCAGGAATAATCAGGGAAAATTTTCTGACTGCAACTCAGGTCCAATATCTGTGAAAGGAAAAGGGAAAGGAAGGAAGAGTGAGTAGGAAGAGCTTGCCTATAGTGAGGCTCTGACAAATCAGAGACAGCCTAATGGAGGTGCCGATAGATTAATCCCATGATTGGGTCCTATTGTCCCACTGTACTCAGTTATTGCCTGGGGCTTTCTGGAAGAGCTTGGCCTTGGTTCAGATGTTGCCATAAATTGTTTGCAACTGGGGGCTCTCAGCTAACTGCACTCCTCATAGCTGATCAGCAAGCTTTTTGAATGGAGATCTGAGCAGCACACCTTCATACTGCCCATGTATGGTTTAATTCATAGCACGATTATGCTGTTCAGGATCCATGTACTTTCTAAATTCCCGTTCAGTCATGCTTAGCATGGTATTCTTCAGATTTATTTCCTCTTTGTCTAAAAATTCCTGTCACAGCCTCATGTCCTAACACAACTGTGACAAAAGCAGGAAGGAGAGCTTATTCTCACAAGTCTCTCTAGGGGAGGGAGGGATTTCTTTAAAGCTTCTGAGAAAACTTTCCTGTCAGCCCCATAGACAGGTTTGTGTCATATGCCCAGGCTTCAGCTGCAAGGCCAGCTAGGAGTTGCTGGCTTTTGCAGCCTCCATGAAGGGAAGTGAGTTGTGCAGAAAATAGGAGGGGACATAGATGGGAGGTAGTGGGACTGGCTGTTGGGTAGGTAGAACACCAGTGTCTGATACCCTAAACAATGCTGAAGTGGTAGTTTATAATTTTGTTCCCAGAAATTTAATGTTAAAGAGGTTATAAAATGGTAACTGAATTTATGGCTTGTTACATGATAAGTTCGTCTGTTTATCTTGCATTTCCCAAATATTCCCATACCTTCTCTGGCCAGGAGTATGACGACTTTACTGCAGTCTTTCTTCAGATCATTGCTTACTTTTCTTTTATTGTCATCTAAATGCCTAAGTGAATAAATATCCAACCAAACCTTTTACACTAATCTTTTATTTTCGGGAGGGATTTTTGCTATAGGGTGTGTGTGCTCGCCTTTAGACTAATCTTTTAAGAGGACTTGTGAAAAGTCTGATGACTTCTCTCAATGATTGCAGTCCTATCATTTTAAACTTCTGGTTTACTATGCAGGTTTCTCTAATGCTAGAAAGCTGTAGAGACACTTAAGGCCCAGGGAAAAAAGCAGGAAAAATGTGCAGTGTGAAAAATATCTGCATAGGGTACTTACTTTGGTACAAACTGAGGTACCCTTACGCTTTCCTTAATAATGTCTTTCTCATTTCTCCTATGTTTCTATATACTCTGTGCTGTTCATTTATCAAATCTATGATTTTCAGTACTTATGCACTTTTTGAACTCAAGAAAACTTGTGACTTTTCTGAACATTAGTTTCCTAATCTGTAAAATGAGATAAAAATTTCCCTTTACATGGGTGCCATGTGTAAAAGGCACAACCAACATGTATTCTTCTTATGATTTTGCTTATTATTAAACAGAAAGTAAGGAATAGGCCAACAGATGTCACCAGACAAAACAAGGAACAGAATTAGAAAAACTATTGCTCAGTGAACATAAGAGGAAAAAGTTAAGTCATTGATTTAATTTTAATTCCTTTGATGATAAGAAATAAAACACTTTTTCACGTGTTTATTGTTCACTCGTTCCATGAATTGCTTTTTAAAATTTTGCCCATGTTTCTATTTTAGTTCTCATCTTTTTCATTATAAGGTGCTCTATTCAGGGACCAGCAGTTGGCGTAGTTAAGGTACTGGACTCTCACATGGCCAACCATGGTCTGAGTCTCCAGATCCAGCGGCTTGAAACACATGCCAGGTGTGTGTGTGCCCAAAATACCAAGAGGAGAATGAAAGAGAAGGGACTGCAGCATGACATTCCCCCTGGCGGGGGGAGGATGATTTCTCACTTTCCCTCTCACTGTCTCTCTCTCTGTCTCTAGTGAGCACACACACCCTATGGCAAAATCCTTAAAAAAGTTGTTTATTAAATATAAATAAGTATGATTATATTATATATTTTAAATTATTTTCTGGTGTTTGCTTTGCTTTTGATGGTATTTTTACATCGGGAAGACTTTCATTTTTTCATTTTAACATTGTCAAAGTTATTATTATTTACCTATTAATATCTACCTATTAGTATTTTTTGTGGATGCTTTTGTTTAAAGTTATTTTTCATTTTTATATCAGAAATTATTTTTCTATATAAACTTCAATTTCTTTGTTTTTACACAAGACAAGAATCTAGTGGGAATTTTTTGATATGTTTTATGTAGTTTTTATTTTATTTATTCAGCTTGTACTGGATAATTTTATTTATTTATTTTTTTTGAGAGAGAGATTTTTTTGCTATAGGGCACATACACTTGCCAGAGAGACAGAGTCAGAAAGCAAGAATCACCCCACACAGGGGATGGCCATGCTGCAATCCATTTTCTTGCATTCTCTGACTGGGATTTTTGGGTACACCTGCACATGCATCTGTTATGAATTTCAAGCCACTGAGTCTGGGATTCGAGCTACCATTGGCCACATGAGAGTCCAGAGCTTTAACCACGATACCACCTACTAGCCCCTCTACTATATAATTTACTGATTTAAATTTGGATTAAAATCCCACATTTATTATATACTGGATTTTTAAAAATAATTACTTAATTTTATTTATTATTATCAATTTTTTATAAGGCATCTACAAAAGAGAGAGAGAGAAAGTGAGCTACCAGGTTTGGGACTCAAACCATGGTCAGGCAGGTGGGAGTCCAACACCCCAACCACCATGCCACCTGATCCTGCATACTAGATTCTTATGCAGATTAAACTATGAATAGTTTTCTCTCATAATTTCTCAAGCACATGGGATAAAACTGTTTTAACTGTTACATATATGTTTACTGTATTTAAATACCTGGTATTCTCTTAATTCATTTGAATTCTTCAAAGCTGTCTCTGTAGGGATGCAAGCTAGTATAGTATAAATGTCACCATTATTGTTACATAACAAGAACTACAAAAGTTTTGAAATGGAGAGTAGATAGGAACTTGGGGATGATAGGACAGTTTGACTGGACCCAGAATAATGGACGTAATTTGGCTTGGCATAGGAGAGTGGGCATTCCAAACTGAAGAAACAGCATGAACAACACCTAAATAGTAAAAAAATAATTTACGATGAATGATAGGTGAGGTATAATTCAACAGAAGTGATCTAATATTTGTTGAATGCCTACTGAATATGAACCACCATGCTAAGAATGTAATAAATTAATATCTACCTATTAGTATTTTTTGTGGATGCTTTTGTTTAAAGTTATTTTTCATTTTTATATCAGAAATTATTTTTCTATATAAACTTCAAGTTCTTTGTTTTTACACAAGACAAGAATCTAGTGGGAATTTTTTGATATGTTTTATGTAGTTTTTATTTTATTTATTCAGCTTGTGCTGGATAATTTTATTTATTTATTTTTTTTGAGAGAGAGATTTTTTTGCTATAGGGCACATACACTTGCCAGAGAGACAGAGTCAGAAAGCAAGAATCACCCCACACAGGGGATGGCCATGCTGCAATCCATTTTCTTGCATTCTCTGACTGGGATTTTTGGGTACACCTGCACATGCATCTGTTATGAATTTCAAGCCACTGAGTCTGGGATTCGAGCTACCATTGGCCACATGAGAGTCCAGAGCTTTAACCACGATACCACCTACTAGCCCCTCTACTATATAATTTACTGATTTAAAATTGGATTAAAATCCCACATTTATTATATACTGGATTTTTAAAAATAATTACTTAATTTTATTTATTATTATCAATTTTTTATAAGGCATCTACAAAAGAGAGAGAGAGAAAGTGAGCTACCAGGTTTGGGACTCAAACCATGGTCAGGCAGGTGGGAGTCCAACACCCCAACCACCATGCCACCTGATCCTGCATACTAGATTCTTATGCAGATTAAACTATGAATAGTTTTCTCTCATAATTTCTCAAGCACATGGGATAAAACTGTTTTAACTGTTACATATATGTTTACTGTATTTAAATACCTGGTATTCTCTTAATTCATTTGAATTCTTCAAAGCTGTCTCTGTAGGGATGCAAGCTAGTATAGTATAAATGTCACCATTATTGTTACATAACAAGAACTACAAAAGTTTTGAAATGGAGAGTAGATAGGAACTTGGGGATGATAGGACAGTTTGACTGGACCCAGAATAATGGACGTAATTTGGCTTGGCATAGGAGAGTGGGCATTCCAAACTGAAGAAACAGCATGAACAACACCTAAATAGTAAAAAAATAATTTACGATGAATGATAGGTGAGGTATAATTCAACAGAAGTGATCTAATATTTGTTGAATGCCTACTGAATATGAACCACCATGCTAAGAATGTAATAAGAATACTCTGAAGTCAACTGAATTGTCAAACTTTGACTCTTGTGTTAATGAATGTTCAGTACTCTGCTTTCTTTCTATTCCAATTTGAATAGAATTCAATATTTCTCTGAGTTGATGAAAAATAATTTACTCACAAAAAAACTATTTGTCAGTGTAAACCAGTTTCTTAACCTCTGAACTGTATATTTTGGGGTGAAAATTTATCGTAGGCTGCTGTCCCGTGCATTATAGGATGTTTATCTTGACCTTTGGCCCCTAGCAATCCTGTCTCCTACTAAGGACAGATAAAACTGCCTTCAGACACTGCCAAGTGTCCCTTAGTATAAGCAAAATCAACTCCAATTGAGAAATATAAATTATACCAAAGATGGGACAGTTGATGGAGGGTTTTATATTACAGTGTACAACAAATAAATTTGTTGTTGTTTTTCTCTCTGAAGTCCCTTCCTTCCTGGTTTCTCTACAACTAGGTTTTCTAGTTGTTCTTTTTTGTGTGTGTATGTGTGGGAGTGGGTTTTTTGGTTAATCTAATCCAGGGTTTGTGGTCCTACTGACATTTGGGCCAGGTAATTCTTTGTTGTATGAAGCTATGCTGTACATAATAGATGTTAATCAGAATCCTTGGTCTCTATCCACTGCATGTCTATAGCATATCTCCCACCTACCTTCCCACCAGTTTTGACAACCAAAAGTATCTCCAGGCATTGCCACATGTTCCCTGGGATATACAGTCATTCCCCATTGAGAACCACTGCCATCTCTACTCAGAAGATGCCAGTACTACCACCACCTACACCCTCCCCTCCTCTCCCCATCGTGACAATGAAATCTGTCTCTAGACATTGACAAACCTGGCCCAGGGGGAGAACTGCTGATGTAGACTATCAAAGGTAGGGAGTTTCTAAGGTTTTAGTTTGCATAATTCACAATATACAGAAGGGTTTTTAAAAGTTTATGGAAAAATGGAATTAAAGTACAAGTTTATTTTGGTGCCCCAAAATAGAAATCTATGCATAGAGTATTCATGGTATGTGTTTTCCATGATCTTTTTTTTTTTTTGAGATGCTTTTGCTACAGGGCACGTGCGCTCGCCAGACAGAGAGACAGAAAGCGAGAAATCACCCCCCAGGAGGGATGGCCACGCCACAGTCCCTTCACCTCCATTCTCCTCTCGGGATCTTGGGCACGCACGCACACACACCCAGCGTGAATTTAAGCCACCGGGTCCAGGACTTGAACCGCAGTCGACTACATGGGAGTCCAGCGACATAACCATTATGCTAACTGCGGGTCCCTTCCATGATCTTTTTGAAGTTGCCTTACATAACTTAGAAACTTCTAATTTTTTTTCCCGTTGAAGTCCCTTTTTGGTACTACAGAATTGTTTTTGGTTGTTTTGCTTAAGATCCCTCAGAGATTTTCCTTTTCGGCACTATTGTTTTGGACCAGATAAATGTTTGTTGTGTACTAGATCTCAGTATTCCAGTGGTGCTTTGCTCACCCCACTCCCCAAGTTGAACCAGCAATATAGCAATATGTCTCCAGGTATTGCCAAAGGTCTCTTGGGAAGAAAAATCATCTATTGAAAATCGTTGTAATATCTCTATTTACCTTCACTGGCCCATTTCAGCTCTGTCTTAGAGGAAATTTAAGCTTCTCTCCTTTCTTTCTCATAGACCTTGAGTGATAATTATTCTTGTTACGTTACTGAAACATTGAGGGAACTTACTCTTTATCTCAAGTGGTTTAAGTGTTACTTTTTTTCCCCCTAAGGAACATAGCATTGCTCCTATGAGGAATTCTGGCAAATAACATATATTCTACCTTGCAAAACATTCATTTCTTCTCACAGAAAACAGAACAGTCCATTTTAGCTTCTATTAAATGTTCTGCTATAGACTACTTTTCTATCAGTAAATTTGCACACATTGGGGCCAGCAGATGGTGTAATGGTTAAGGCACTGGACTCCCAAGTGGCCAAACACGATTTGAGTCCTGGACTTGGTGGCTTAAAACTCACACCAGGTAAGTGTGCATATGTGCCCAAAATTCCAGGAGGAGAAGGGATTGCAGTGTGGCCCTCTCCCCTGGGGGTGATTTCTCACTTTCTCTCTCACTTGCTCTCTGGTGAACACACATGCTCTATGGCAAAAACCTAAAAAAAAAAAGACATATCTCTTTATTTTACTAAATCTGAATTTGTGTGAAATCTCAAAACTCTTTCTTTTCCTTAATTTATAACTTATTTTGGTCATAGCTGAGGCACGCTGGGAATAAAAGTTGTTGCATTAATTTTTCTCTTTATTTTGCCATATATGTTAAGGCTTACCTCATTCTTGTGTTCTCATGAAAACAAAATCTTAAAGTTTATTTTGTATCATTGTGGATATTTCCTTTTGCAGTTATGAGATGCTTATTGCTTCTAAATAAGGTGGCATGAGAGAGAACTATAAGTAAAATAGGAAAGAGTTGTACTAAAATTGGTTCCTATGGTAAGGTGTCATTTGAGATGTTTTTTCCCTTGTAAATTTGTCATCCACATTCACTTTTTCCCATGAAGTGTGTGTATATGTGTTTTTGACTTTTTCAAGACAAGCCAAAATAAATAAAACATAGTGAAAAGGAAAGAATTAAAAGAAAACCTGCTAGTCTCATTACAAAAATTAATAAAAATGTAAAATGTACTATTCTAGTTATTAAAATTGATTTCTTTGTTCAATTTGTTATACAAGGATATAACTTTCCATAGACTAAATGATGAAGTATTATTAATGCAAAGCTGGCATGCACAATTTTAGTTATATCCCAGATTTGAGGTGAAGGAAACCCTCAAAATATTTAATATAACCATCCCATTTTAGGAGTGGAGAAAGAAGCCTAGAGAAGGCAAGTGAGCCCCCAAGAGTTTAAAAACCAATATTGAGTTATAGAATTCATATAAGGATCTGATTCTCATTGAGTCAGAATCCCTGCTCTATTGATTTCATCAATCTGATAAAATAGTTATGACATCTTCTAGAAAATTTAGCACTTATTTTCTAATGAACTAAAACAAGTAATGATAGTAAAGATATTTTAGGGATTGTTATACCATCTATCACTAGAGGGAATAGAAATTTCAATTGGGATAAACTTCATGAAAACTATAGTTCAATTCAGTGTAACTGCTTTAAAGGAAGAAAAGCACTGACATTGTCTTCCGTCAACTCTTTTAGAGAAGACAGATGGACATGGCAGGTTGTAAAAGAAACTAGACTTTAGCCAACACATAGCATTTAATTTTTCTCTACAGCATCTATTACTCTCATCTTAAAAAACTTTTATTATTAAGGAACACACGTGCTATTGAAAGGCTAACAGTTTTATTTAAGAACTGGTTGTGTCTTCAAACTGCTAGTATATTTCTAAGAGTTTGTTATTTATCTTGAAAACTGAATATCTTTAACACGCCTTGAATCTTCCAGTGGCCTGCTGCAACTTTTCAACATAAACTAATAAGACTCTCTGGGTCTTCCTTGAAATTTACTTGGCTTTTTTCCTGTGTCCTTCATTTGTTTATGGAAGTTGTAACGCTCTGCCATAAATATAAGATCTTCTGGGACACTCTGATTTGCTCTTTTCAGAATTTTAATCAACTCATTGGCAATCTTTGAATCATCTTGAGTGATAAGGGTAATTGAGATGCCCATCTTCCCTGCTCTTCCAGTACGCCCTATTCTGTGTACATATTCTTCAATATTCTGTGGGAAATCATAATTATATACGTGAGTAATATCAGCAACATCAAGACCTCGGGATGCTAAATCAGTTGCAATCAATATTTTCACCCTTCCACTTTTAAAATCCTCTAATGCTTGTTCTCGATCATATTGTTCTCTGCTGCCATGTAGTGATTGCACAGGTATGCCTTGAATGCCTAAATCACTTGATAAGTCATCAGCAACAAGTTTTCGGCTAACAAACACAATGACTTTGTCTTTGGGTGACATGTTCTCCAGGAATTTCTGGAAAAGAGCTCTTTTTTCTCTTTCTGTGGTAACAATTATATCTTGCTTCACTGTATTTACAGCAACTAGATCCAGAGTACCAACATATACAATCATAGGATCTTTCAAATAAGAGTGTGCAAGGTGACGAACAGTATCTGGCCAAGTTGCACTTGTCATCACAGTCTGCCGATCTGGGCGCACATCTAATAAAATTTACATTATCTGGGGTTCAAACCCCAGATCTAGCATTTTATCTGACTCATCTAAGACCAAGTAGGTTAT
Source organism: Tupaia belangeri chinensis (assembly GCF_000334495.1). Classification (NCBI taxonomy): domain Eukaryota; kingdom Metazoa; phylum Chordata; class Mammalia; order Scandentia; family Tupaiidae; genus Tupaia; species Tupaia belangeri. The sequence goes on along the minus strand of NW_006159659.1, from coordinate 3,632,459 downwards.
GCTTTTTAGGTTGATAAGTTTATTCATTTGCAGATCATTCAACCTTCCAGGAGTTGCAATAATGATATCTACACCTTTGGTAACAACTTGTATTTGTCTTTCTCTATCTCCACCACCATAGATACAAGCACTTTTAAGATCCTTATATGTATATTTAGAACATTCAGCTTCCACCTGTAGAGCTAATTCTCTAGTGGGTGTAAGGACTAGCATGCCAGGTCCATTCCTTTGTTCTCTAGAAATTGGTTGAGAATCAAGATGAATAAATCCAGGCATTAAATAGGCCAACGTTTTGCCTGTTCCAGTTTGTGCAATTCCTATAAGATCTATTCCTTGTAAAATAATTGGCCATGCCTGTGACTGAATTGGTGTTGGCTTCTGAAAACCTGCCTTTCTTATATTTTTCATAACATAGGAGTAACTTTGAAAAGCATCTTCAAATTTACAAGTTGGATTGGGGATGGGACGTTTTTCACCATCTTTCAAGTCATCACATGTTATATTGAAATTTTCCTTTCTCCAATTATCTACCTGCGCTTCAGACATTGAGCTTGTTGCTTTGGATTTTATGTAAAAGTTTTTCTTAATTGGCGGTAAATCTGCCCATTTTCGTTTTTCCCATTCTACAACTTCTGCCTTAAGTTGATCCCAATCTATCAGTGGCTTTACTTCTCTAGCAGTATTATCTGTGCTTATGTCTCTCTCAACAGAGGGCTGGGATGCAGTATTATCAACATTGGATTCTGAGTGGCGGCGTTCTTGTTCTTTAACAATTGAGTCTATAGCATTTTTAGCCTTTACTTTCATGTCTTTGCTGCCAAAAATTTTTACCTCTGCATCAAAATCTCCCTTTATGATCTGTATTTTAGTCTTTGTCAAATGCTGTAGATCTTTTATTTTTGATCCACCACGACCAATTACTGCACCAATCATAGCGCTATTCAATCTAAAGCAGAGTGGTGGTTCACGGGCACTTGCAGCCCTAGGCCCAATCTGGCTGAGGGGTCTAGAGGAACTAGAGGGGCTGCTCCAGTCACGGCCTTGGCCTCTGCCTCGGCTCCTTCCTCCATCCCAGCTGGCCCCAAGATTTCTTGAGTTAGGCTCTTCCCTCTTCCACTCTGGGACCCGTGACATTATGGAATTGTGATAGTGTTGATGTGGCTTTTTGCCTACATACGGTTGGGAGATCAAGTCTGTGGCATCTTTTCTCATCCAACTCTGAACCAACGGACGGTGGGGCCTAACCACCAGACAGCGGTTAACGCAAGGAACCACGTAGGGCGGGGCTTTGGCAGCCTGACCAATCACAAGCCAAGGACTATGGTGAGGCAAGCAAGTGGTCATAATAGGAAACTTTAAAGAGACCTACACTCACTAGGGCTGACCTTGCTGGCACTCAAGGGACTCCTAGTGTGTTCCCCCTAACTTTAGTATCTTGAGTGGACCCTGAGTGACTTCCTCTTTAACTTTTTGAGTACTTGGCTCACCATCGTTCTGGCTTAACTTGGAGCAACACTGAAATAGGCCTTGAATTTATACACATTAGTCTTTTTTTTTTTTTTTGAGAGGTTTTTGCCATAGGGTGCGTGCACTTGCCAGACAGAGAGAGACAGAGAGACAGAAAGCAAGAAATCACCCTCCAGGGGTGATGGTTATGCCGCAATTCCTTCTCCATTCTCCTCTCGGGATCTTGGGCACACACGCACACGTGCCCAGCGTGACTTTAAGCCACCGGTCTGGGACTCCACCTGCAGTCGACTACATGGGAGTCCAGCGACATAGCCATTACGCCACCTACTGGTCCCCACATTAGTATTCTTATAAGCTAGTTATTTCTATAGGGGAAAAATGGATTTTTAAAAAATTGACTTGTTTATATATTTGAGTGTTTATTTTCGTTACTTTCTTTTGGAGTAACAGTACTTGGTTTAGATAAAGTCATCACTTCCGTGTTCTCTAGTGTAACTTAAATGACCATGTGCCATCAGAAGTCTCTTAGATACTACAGTCAGGAACAGTGTTTGTCATATTATTTGGCTGAACTCTTAACACTTGGTCAGGCAGTTTCCAGATATTACAGGGATGATGGTTAGAAGAAAGTTTGAGTAGGGGCTAAGGTGTGTTAAGGAGTCTTTGGAATAGCTAGCTACTTTCTTCAGTGCCTCTTGATTTTTTACTATTTTTACTTTTATTAAAAATTATTTTTTATTTAATTTTATTCTTGTCTTTATTTTATCTTATTTTGAAGTTGACCAGAGAGAGACAGAGAGAGGAGGAAAGAAAGCAAGCTGTCAGGTCTGGGACTCAGACTGCAGTCAGTCATGTGGGAGTCCAGCCACCTTAACAACCACACAAACTGCCTGCCCAACCTCTTGATATTTTAAATCTTCCCCGTGGTTTCATACATTCTAAGATCTTAGGACTGGAAGACTATGTAGAAGACATTCTTGAGAACAATATAGAAGACACCCTGGCAGCAATCTAGACTGGGAGATATCCAGCTTCTATTTATACCATTCCTGAAGGAGGGAACTCAGTTTCAGTGTTTTCTATTCTATTAGGAGGTATTTGATAATTACAAAGGAAGTGTTGAGGCCCAACTGCACTGTTGCAGGTGGTAGGTTGCTACTCTGCAGTACTGGAGCCACAGGGAAGACCATGGTTCAGATCTCTGGTTGACCTAAGTCATGTTGGGCTTGTAGGTGAGCCTGTGTTCTGGGCTAGAGGACTGGAGAACCGGAGAGCTTGGGGTTGGGGGAGTATTGCATTGTAGCAAGACTCTGTTGAGGATGCCTGTTGTTTTCTCTCTCTCTCTCTCTCTCTGAATAAAATAAACAACAAAAAATCTTGTGCTGCTTCTTGCTTCCTTAGGTCCTTCTTCTGACTTCTGAAATTACACAGAATAGGTTAGATTCTTCTTGTATCCATGTATACATAAGGACCACTGTCAAATTCCCTTGGGCCGTTTCTGTTTAACAGGGTAATAGTCTAAGGTCCTTTAACATTTCTTGCCATGACATTATTACCAAGATATACACCATCTTGTTCCTTTTTCTTTGGAAATGGTTTGTTGAAGCTTTTTTAAAAATTTTTAAAATATTTTTTATAATGTAGCCCACAGAACAACAACAAAAACAAGCAAAATTTGTAGAAACTACTACTATTAGGAACTATTCACTGAGCATGATGGTTGTACTAATTTGACCCAAGAGCTCCTAAGACACAAACCTGCTTATAGTAATATGATGGGTATTTCAGTTCATTCTTTTTCATCCTATACTTATTTGGTGAATTTTTGTTTTTTAATTTATTTAACTAAAAGTAGGCTATGTATTTATCCTTTCATATTTATCCCACTGAGTTTAGATAACAGATGTAGCCTATTAAATGTAATGTTAATGATTATTCTCTCATCTGTCATATTATCCTCTAGTTTCATGTCTTCTGCCGATTTAATGTTCATGGCATCTTTTCTGCTAATTTAATGTTCATGGCATCTTTCTCTTCTTCAGCAAAGTTGCTGATTAAAATTTGAACATGCTCCAGTATAGCACAGAAGTCTGTGAGACATTGGAAGAGAATCAATCTATATCAGCATTTTTATTGAAAGATACTTTTTGAGGAAAATAAAAAATGTTTGCTGGTGAAATATGTTTGGGAAATATGACACCCTATAGCTCTTTTGTTTAGGTCATAGAGCTATTATATATCACAGAATCTCTGGTAATTACAGGTATCGAGGAAATCAATGGTTTAACCCAAGTTTCGCAAAGGAATCTGCTAATGGTTCTTCTCCTTAATCTTTAAAATAAACTTTTTATTTAGAATAAATTTTAATTGTATAGTAGTTACATAGATAATAGATAGGGTTTTTTTTTTCTTTTTTCTTTTTTTTTTTTTTTTTGAGAGGTTTTTGCTATAGGGCGCATGCGCTCGCCAGACAGAGAGACAGAAAGCGAGAAATCACCCCCCAGAGGCGATGGCCATGCCACAATCCCTTCTCCTCCATTCTCCTCTCAGGATCTTGGGCATGTACGCACACGCGCCTGGCGTGAGTTTAAGCCACCGGGCCCAGGACCCGAACCACGGTTGACTATGTGGAAGTCACTATAGCCATTACGCTTACTGCTGGTCCCCTTTAGAGAGGTTTTTATAATACTCTTCAATCAGTTCCAGTTTCCTTTAAACTTACCATCTCACATAATTATGAAAACTGATCAAATATAGGAAATAACTGTTGATATACTACTATTAACTAAACTATAGATTCTATACCCCAATTTTCCAATGATGGATTTTTTTCTGCTATAGTCTAGGACATTAAACTGTATTTAATCATTGTATATGGTTTGTGAGACTTTCTCAGTCTTTTCTTATTTTTCATAACCTAGCCAGTTTTAAAGAGTAATTGTCAGATATTTAGTAGAATATCCTTCACATTGAATATTACTGACATAATTTCTCATAACTAGACAGGGGTTATAGGTTTTTGAAAACATAGCACAGACATAAAAGGCCCTACTCGTCACATTGTGTTGTAGAGGTAGGTACTTGGTAACTAATATGGGTTACCAGGGTAATGTTAACCTCAGTCACTTGGTTAAGTGGTATTACTCAGCTTTTCTCTACTGTAAAATTATTTCTCTCTTAGCATATTCCATTTTTTTGGAAGAAACTAAGTTCAGACAACCCTCAAGGGCCCAGCCTCATTTAAGGCAATTCATATTAACACTTTGTACAACTAGTAATGCAACTAGTAATGCTATTTGTAACACAATTTGGAAAACACTGCTCTGGATAAAAACAGATTAACCATTTTTTTTTTGAATTTTTCTTCTCAAATAAACAGATGTTTCCTGACCAAATCCCATTACAAACCCTCTACACTTCTTCACGAATTATACTAGGAGTTTAAAAACATTTCCAATATCTTCTACCTCATAAAATATTAAAAAAGGAAATTTGTTTAATCAAATGTGGCTTTTATTTAATGAAGAAATATGCTATGTTTCTTTGTATCTCTGTCTTTATGCCTTCATCTTTACTTTGAAAAATAATTATAGAACCATAGAATTCTAAAGGTGGTATATACATGAATTGCCATCTTATAGTTATTCATTATAAGACAATAAAATTAAGACCCTAAAAATCTTTCTAGACTTGACCTAGGGTACTTAGCAAATCATCAAGAGTATAAATCTAGAATTATTTCATGACTTATGAATAAGAGCTCTTACCCCTCTAATATGAAGTGACTTGCTTGTCCTCCTTTGTATTATGTGGGTGATATAGATTAGAAGAAGCCCTGAAAGTGAAGTAAAAGAAGGTCATATTGTTGGGAGAGGAGTAGTTGTAAAATTTGAATATAGACCAAGTAGAAATCCTTGTAGTGAATTACTTAGGTAAAACAGAACTGATAGAAGACTTGTATGGATTTTGCAACTGACTTTTTTTAATCAAATATTTAAAATGCAACCTCTCATTTAATTATCATGACAACACCTTAGGAAGTATTTTCTTCTTCTTTCATGTAAACACACTGAAGTTCAGATGTTGGATAATATATCCAAGTTTATGCACATTTATAGTAAATAGATTACCTAATTTAAACATACATTTGATTACTTCATGGCCTTTTCCTCTTCACCATACTGTAGTTTATAGAGGAAAACATGCTTATTTTAGTGACTGATTCTTGAGATGGGATAAAGAGTAATCAAAGATAACTCAATGCACCAGGTTGGAGTCTTATTGCAGCAGACAATCTTGGAGCCATTTGTCAAGAAAGTTGGAGAGAACCCTGTTCATTTACAGAGCAAGAAGAGAACTTTGGTTTAATCATGTTCAGTTTGCGATGTTGTGGGGATATATAGGTAAAAATACTCAGTAAGCCTGAAGATTTGGAACTGTAGTTCAGATGACAAAACAAGAGAGATTTAAGAATAAATTCATTTTGCAAGCTGTAATGTTTTATGTCATTGAAGGTATATAAAATTAAAAAAAAAAGAATAATCAGTATAGTGTTAATGGTAGTAATTGGAGAAATGAGTATTCCCAAGAAATGGAAAGTAATGAAAGACAGGTTCAAGAAAACTTTAAGGAACATGATAATTCATATGATAAAGAGAAGAACAGGGCAGAAAGGCAGATGAAGAAACCAAGATTTAAAGGAATCAGAAGAGAGCAGTGATATAGTAGGAAATAAGGTAAAATAACTTGTCAGGGAGGCTTGGTAAACAGTGTAGAAAACCTCAAAAGGGCAAGAAGTAAATATGCTACTGAATATGAGAAAAGGAAATCGACAATGATCTTCAAGAAAGATCTCTTTTTCTTTTTTTTTTTTTTCCTTTGCAGTGAAAGAGAAGCACATATTGAAAGGAAAGTAATTGGCATGATACAATTAGATCACTGGGGAACTTTGCAGTGATCCGGAGAGAACTTTACATCTTACATCTAAAAGCTCAAAAGCACTGTCTTAACTTTTAAACAAGGACTCTAGGAAACCAAAATTTCATAGGCAGGTTATTGGAATTGTACTGTTAAGGATCCAGTGTATTTCAGGAAAATTACTTATTGTGAATATTGGAATAAAATGAATGTTAATAGTCTTTCCAAATATGTGGGAGGATGTAGGATGAGAGGGAGAATCACAAGGATACAAGAACCATTCATTAGCAGTTTCAGAAAAGGAAAGTCTGTCTAAAAGGAGGGAGGGGAGCACTGAGAGTTCTTTCAAGGAGATTAGTGTACTATTTTTAGCTATGCATTAAAATTTTCTCTTTCAAATTTAGTTTATTCTCCACAGAGTGGGGGTATGCATTATTTAGGTATATGAAGAAGTGAGGCTACTGAAGTAATTAATTCTCCTTTCAGCACAAACAGTAAAAAATAATGTAAGCTGATTAGCACCTGCAGTAAGCTCCTTTGGAGAAATTCTTGCTTACCAAATAATTTCAATGAAAATGTCAACATATTGGCATTTATTTTTAAAGTTATCCTTCAGTTATCCTTTGTCTCTATTTTGAGGCATTTGAAGGACTTACCAGGACTATTTAATCTCTGGTAACTATAATATAGGTAAGTACAAAAAGCAACAATATTATCTACATTGTTTGCATTGTATATAGAAGCCAACAACAATCCTTAGAATCATGGGATTTTAGAGGTGTAAAGGATTGACTTTGGAGAGCATCTCTTTTAACCGTCTTATTTACAAGTGAGAAACCTATGATCTACACATGACTCTGTCCTATAGAAATACAATATGTGTCACAGATGTTATTTTTTAAAAAATCTCAAATACCCATATTAAAATAGAAAGTAAGAAGGGAGACTTCTGAGTCTGGACAAGATGGCATAGGCACATTTTCCCTATTTCTCTTGCTATGAAGAACTAAAATACATACATAAAATACATACTTCAACATTTCTTTCTCAGCAACTAACAGAATGAATAGAAAATCAGCAAAGCTAGAAGAACTTAAAAATACTATCAGCTAACAGAATCTAATTGACATTTATAGAAAAGTCTACCTAATAATAGCAGAATACATATTCTCTCCAAGGCCACAAATCTTTCACTACAATATACATATTCTGGGTTATAAAACAAACCTCGATATACTTAAAGGAATTATATAGATTATGTTATCTGACCACAATGGTGTAAAAATATAAATCAATCACAGAAACAAAACAGGAAAATATCCAGGCATTTATAAATTAAAGGAAATGTTGAAGTTTCCAGACAGAATAATAGATTCATCACTTTCCCCTTTCATTCTCATCAGCTTTTGTTTCATGTATGTTGAAGCCTTGCTATTACATGTCTACCCATTAAGAGTTTCTATGTCTTCTTGGCAAATTGATCCTTTTATCATTGTATAATATATCTTTCTGTTCTTGCTAATTTTTTAAGCTACAATGTCTACTTTAACACACATTAATATATCTACCTTTGCTTTCTTTCTTTTTTTTTTGGAGAGGTTTTTTTGCTATAGGGTGCGTGCACTCTCCAGACAGAGAGAGACAGAGAGACAGAAAGCGAGAAATCACCCCCCAATGGGGATGGCCACGCCGCAATCCCTTCTCCTCCAGTCTCCTCTCAGGATCTTGGGCACACACGCACTTGCGCCCGGCGTGAGTTTTAAGCCACTGGGTCCAGGATGCGAACCGTGGTCGACTATGTGGGAGTCCAGTGACATAGCTATTACACTAACTGCTGGTCCCTACCTTTGCTTTCTTTTGATTAGTTTTCATGGTATATCTTTTTCCATCTTTAAAATTTTTTTTTTCTTTCATAAGAATCAGAGAAAAAGAGAAAATACCCCCAGCATGATTAAATAATCTATGGCTCAAAAGGAAATTTTTTTACAACATACAATAAAATAAAGATGATAATACAAGATACCAAAATTAGTGGGTTACAGCTAATGCAGCGCTAGAAGGGAAATTTAGAGAACTAAATAGTTACATTAAAATGTGCAAAAGTCTCAGTTCAGTAATCCAATTTCCTATCTCAAGGAACTGTAAGAAGAATAGAAAAACAAACTCAAGAAAAACAATAAGAGATAGAAGCTGATATCAATGAATTCGAACACAGAGAAGCAATAGAATAAATCAAAAAGGTTTTTTTGATATGTAAAGTAAATGTGGAAAAATGTAAAAATAAATAAATTAATTAATTAAAAAAAAAAGAATAGTAGAGTCCTAGGGAACTGTCTCCCATCCTTTATCTGTTATCCATTGTGGTAGTCCTGGTCAGTTTGAAACACTGATTCCTTGGGCTTTTCTGTATATCTACTCTTGAGCATGTTGTTAGGAACTGGAATAATACACAAGATGTGGTTTTTAAAGTGCTTCTTTGAAAAAGTTATTGTTCTGATTATAAATGTATTACATGCAAATTAAAAAAAGACCCTCCTGGAAATACAGAAAAGTAAAGACTCTATAAATTCACTAACAGGAGATTTACTACTATTCTTTGATGTATATATATGTATACCAAAAGTATATGTATAGAAGTTCATGGAGAATGTATTATGAAAAACTAGCTTGGGCTGAAAGTATTTTGCACCAAAATAAACTTGTGCTTTAATTTAAAAAAATACACACACAAACACACACACACACACACACACCACATACACGCACACATACACATACACATACACGCACACATACACATACACATACACCCAAAACTCTGGTTCTTTTGCAATTATCAATAAAATTGATACACATCCAGGAATGTTAACAAGGAAATAAAGACAGAAGGCATATATTACCAATATAAGGAATGAAACAATAAATAGCATAACAGGCCTCATCTCTAAGACAAAAATAGTAAAGAAGTAGTAAGAACAATGAGTCAGCAAGTGGTGTGGTATTCAGGACACTGGATTCTCTCATGGTTGATCATAGTTCCAGTATTGGACCTGGTGCCTGGCTTTCTCACTCTTTCTCTCTCCTTGGTGAGTGCACTGCCCTACAGCAAGTTAAAGGTGATGATAATGATCAATAAAATTAAGTAGACGGTTCTTTAAAAAAATAGTAAGGGGGCCAACAGTTAGCGTAATGGCTATGTTGCTGAACTCTCATATAGTAGACCGTGGTTCAAGTCCTGGACCCGGTGGCTTGAACTCATGCCGGGCGTGTGTGCGTGTGTACCCAAGATCCCGAGAGAATGGAGAAGGGATTGCAGCATGGCCATCCCCCCGGGGAGTGATTTCTCGCTTTCTGTCTCTGTCTCTCTCTGTCTTTCTGGCGAGCGCATGCGCCCTGTAGCAAAAACCTCTCCAAAAAATAAATAAATAAATAAATAAATAAATAAATAAATGAAGAACATTAGATGCATTCCTCAAGTAACAACTGAATTCTGTTACTACAGCAAAATAATTAACCAAATTTATTGATATGTGAGGAGCTTAAAGTTGGAGTCTTGTGGTGTGTTGTGACACCATAGGATGTATATTATATATTTTTAATAGATATCATGCAATACCTCACTAGAATAATATAATTCTGTTCATTCAAAATACTGATTAGATAAGCCACAGAAAACAATAAGACATACCACAACATAAAATATAAATTCAGTGTAATTGATTTTGTTTATTCTGACTATTACTATAGGTGAATATAAAGTACAAATTTTGAAACAAAATATGTAGCCCTGTATGACTGCAAGTGCTTCATGTAGTGAATACTAACTGACTTTGGGAAGAGACAAAGATTAAGAAAGGGAATTCTCAAGACTCACAAGTGAGAAAAGGAATTCCCCATGCTAGAGAACTGGTCAGAAGTCTGAGAGGTCATTAAGCAGGTGGGTTGTTATGTGAAGTGGCTTTTACACACATAAAATCAGCAATATAGATAAAATGGACTAGTTTTTCAAATAGCACAAATTGCAAAAACTCACCCATAATGAAATAGATAATCTGAATAGCCCTATAATTACTAATAAAATATAATTATTTTGCTAATGTTCCCAAAAGATATTCCTTTACTCAAGTGCCTTTACTGGAGAATTCTACCAAATGTTTGAAGAGCAATCAATACTTAGTCTACAACTTTTCTTCCAGAAGATAGAAAAGGAGGAGAAAACATTTTCCAACTCATTTTATTTGGCCAGTAATGCTGTGATACTGAAAAAACAAGAAAGACAGTGGGAAAACTACAGACCAATATGATGCATAAACATTGATGAAAAAACATATTAGCTGGCTCAGTATTGGTGGTGCAGGTGGTGTGGCATCCCTGCATAGTGCTGGAGTCTCAAATAATGCCTGGGTCCAGAACGTGGGTTACTCTGAACATGACCCATGTGTTACTATAATCCTGGCTGGGGGGAGAATTGTGGCATGGCAAGATCATGTCAAGGGTACCTGCCTCCCTTGCTCTTTCTCATGAAATAAA
>NW_006159659.1:3605014-3621527 GCF_000334495.1 Tupaia belangeri chinensis | reverse complement strand
GAGAAATCACCCCCCAGGGGGGATGGTCACGCCGCAATCCCTTCTCCTCCATTCTCCTCTCGGGATCTTGGGCACGCACGCACATGCGCCCGGCGTGAGTTTTAAGCCACCGGGTCCGGGACACGAACCGCGGTCGACTACGTGGGAGTCCAGCGACATAGCCATTACGCTAATTGCTGGTTCCCGAAATAAATATATTTTTAAAAATTAGCAAGTAGAATTCAGAAACCTTTAAATAAACATAAATACACATAATATTATTTTTCTCTTTTTTGAGTATATTTTTTATTTATATTGGTGAGTGGTATTTATTTATTATTGCTTTATTTTTTTTTGCCATAGGTGGGCACCACCATGCCCAAGTTTTTTTTATATTTTTTAATAAAGCAAAACTTACAGAACTATTTTTTTTTTGACAGAGAACTTTACATTCTTTTGTCTGTTAAATGTTTATTCCCTTATATATACTAAGATAATTGAATTTTGGATATTCAACCAATCTTGCATCCCTGGAATAAACCCTGCTTGGGGTGTGTGTATGTGTGCATACCCACATGTATATACTGGAATTTATTCCAGGAATGCAAGGCCAGAGAAATATTAAAAAATCAGACATTTTAATAGACCCTATTAAAAGGCTAAAGTAAAGTAGAAAAATCACCAGATTATACTAATTTATTCAGAAAATGCATTTGACAAACTTCAACATCTGTTATGGTAAAAACTAACAAAATTAGAAATAGAAGGGAACATCTTCAATGTGATAAAGAGCATTTTACAAAAAGCTACAGCTAACCTCATGATTAATGGTAAAAATCTGAATACTTTTCAACTAAATTTAGAAATAATGCAAATATAGGTGCTCTCACCACTTTCATTCAACAACTCTCAAAGTTCTAACCAGAGCAAGAATCAAGACAATGAAACAAGACATTTATTAGAAAGGAAAAAAATAAAACTCTTTCTTTTGAAAATGTCATAATCTACATATAAAATCCAGGAATCTACAAACAAAAAAACTCCTAGAACTAATAGGATTTAGAAATAATGCAAATATAGGTGCTCTCACCACTTTCATTCAACAACTCTCAAAGTTCTAACCAGAGCAAGAATCAAGACAATGAAACAAGACATTTATTAGAAAGGAAAAAAATAAAACTCTTTCTTTTGAAAATGTCATAATCTACATATAAAATCCAGGAATCTACAAACAAAAAAACTCCTAGAACTAATAGGTACATTCAGCAAGTTGCAGAGATGAGATAAACATAGAAAAATAAATTGCATTTATATAGACTAGCAATGAACATGTTGGAACTGTAATTTAAAATACAATACCACTTACAGTAGCTTGGCAATAATGACATACTTAGGTTTAAATCTGACAAAGCATGTACAGGACTTGTATTCCAAAAATTAAAAAGTGTTGATGGAAAAGAAATACCTAAAAAAAATTAGATATATTAAAGGAATGAAAGACTTAGTAAATATATAAATTCTCTCCCAATTTAATATAATTCCTGTCAAAATGCCAGCCAGATTATTTGTGAGTTTGTGAGTATTTTCAAGCTTATTTTAAAGCTTTTATGAAATGACAAAGGAGCTAAAATGAATTAGAAAGAGAAAAATAAATTGGGAGAAAATAGTCTACCTGATTTGAAGACTTACATATCTCCAGTAATCAGTATTGTCTGGCATGGTGAAGGGATAGATATTATGAATCCATGGAACAGAATTGTTGAACCCAGAAATAGACCAATGCCCCTTTGGGTAAAGATGCAAAAGAAATGCAACAAATATTGCTTGAAAAAATTGGACTCCATAAGCAAAAATTGAATCTTGACTGAAACCTCCTTACTTTATATATATATATGTATGTATGTATGTGTGTGTGTGTATATATATATTTTTTATTAAAACTTTGCTCTGAAAAAGACTATGTTAAGAATGAAAGAAGCCACAGCCTGGGAGAAACTCACTTATCTGACAAATAACTTACATAATTTCTAGAATATACAAAAAAAATTTCCAAACTCAACAGTAAAACACAAACAAAAAGACTAATCCAATTAGAAACTCAATGAGTCATGAACATTTTACAGAAGAATGTATATGGAAGATGAATAAATATATGAAAATATATTGAACATAATTATCTATTAAACATCATTATCTATTAGAGAAATACAAGTTAAAATCACAATGTGCTATCACTTTGGACTTTTTTTTTAGGTTTATGCCATCAGGAACATGCACTTGCCAGAGAAAGAGAGAGACAGAGAACATAGAGAGAGAGAGAGAGAGAGAGAGAGAGAGAGAGGGAGAGGGAGGAAAAGTGAGAAATCATCTCCTGGGGGAGATGGCAATGCCACAATCCCTTCTCCTCCATTCCCCTTTTGGGATTTTGGACACTTATGCATACGTGACTAATGTGATTTTCAAGTCACTGGGTTGGGACTGAAACAGCAGTTGACCATGTGGGAGTCCAGCGCCTTAACCACTATGCAACCTGTTGACTCTGAACTTATTTTCTTAAACAACTACTAGTTTCCTAAAAATACTAAACATACATTTAATATATGAAAAACTAATCAAGCTTATTGGCATTCATCTTGTAGAGATAAAAACTTAGGTTCAAGCAAGTCTTATAGATGAACTTTCATAGCAGTTTTATTTTTTTAACTTAAAAAATATATTTAACTTTATTATTTTTTTTAATTTGATGAGAAAAAGAGAGAGAGATAGTAAGAGAAAGAGAGCAAGCCACCAGGTCAGAGACTCAAGCCATGGTCAACCGTGTGGGAGTCCAGCATCTTAATCATCACACCACCTGCTGGCTCTGTAGCAGCTTTATTTTTAATAGCTCCAAATTGGAAATAACCCGAATCTTCTTTAGTGGATGATTCAACTAATTGTGGTAAGCCATCCCATGAATACTACTAAGAATGAAAAAGAACAAACTCTTGATACATGTAGTAACTAAGATGAATCTCAAGGACATTATGAAGGAAAGAAAACCTATCCTGAAAATATACATAATATGAAATTCCTTGAATGACAAAATTATACACATGGAGAATTGATTAGATTTCTAGAATCTAGAGATTGGGCATGGTGAAAGATTAGGTTTAACTATGAAGGAGTAGCACAATGGAGCTCTTTGTGGTGATCAAATGGTTCTGTATCTTAATTGTGGCTGTGATTATATACTGCTACACATGGAATAAAATTGTACAGATCTCTTTTATGCACACATATACACAAACAATTGTGTGCTTGTAAAACTGGTGTAATCTTTTTTTTTTTTTTTTGGAGAGATTTTCACTGTAGGGCGCGTGCGCTCGCCAGACAGACAGAGAGAGACATAAAGACAGAAAGCAAGAAATCACCCCCCCAGGGGGGATGGTCATGCCGCAATCCCTTCTCCTCTTGGGATCTTGGGCACGCATGCACACGCGCCCGGCATGAGTTCTAAGCCACCGGGTCCAGGACGCGAACCGCGGTCGACCACATGGGAGTCCAGTGACATAGCCATTATGCTAGCTGCTGGTTCCCAAAACTGGTGAAATCTTAATAAAGAATGTAAATGGTAGGAATTTCAATAATCTTGATATTGTAATGTAATTATGTAAGATACCACTGAAGGAAACATGGTCAAGGCGGCTTAGAATCTCTCTAATGTTTTTGTTAACTTCTTAGGAATCAATAATTATTTCAAAATAAAAAGTTAAAAAATGTGAAAAAATGCAGGTAGAATAAATTAATATAAATTCTATTTAACATAATATACCTAAAACATTGTGATTTTAATATATAATCAATATGAAAACTATTTTTAAGAGAAATTTTTGCTTTAGGGTGTGTACACTTGCTGGAGAGACAGAGAGACAGAAAGCAAGAAATCACCCCCTCATGGGGGAAGGCCACACCACAATCCCTACTCTACCATTCCCTTCTTGGGATTTTAAGACACACACACACACACACACACACACACACACACACACACACGTGTCTGTAGTGTGTTTTAAGCTGCTGGTTCCAGGACTTGAACCACCATCAACTACATAGGAGTTGTAGAACTAGCGACATAATCATTATGCCATTGGCTAGTCCCTCTATTTTTTGATATTGTCTTCAATATTTGTATTTTGCACACAGACACATTTGAAGTGCTTACTGGCTATATGTAGGTAGTGGTTATTGTGTTGAATGGCTCAGGTCTAGAGAGAGTAAAAGTGATTTGCTTGAGGTCAGACAACTAATTTGGCATTAATTCATTCATCTCTTTAATCAGTTAAAAAATAAAAGTCTACCGTGTGATAGGAAGTATTTTTTTTGTATGAAGTTTGAGTAAATGATATTCACTGAGTATTATACTCTCTTTCACAGTGCAAAGAGAAACGTATAATCAAATGAATACTGAAAACAGTACAAATATCAGGATATGTACAAAGGTGTGTATAGATGAACAAAACAAAGTTTTCATCTTTGGATAAACAGACCAACAAAGATTCAGGAATAAATTAGTTATTTATCAATTCATCTACTTATCCACTTTGATATATTGACCACCAGAAATTGTAATCATAGTTTCCAAAAGGGTCTAAATTTGTACACTTAAATAGCTTAGTCATTCTGAGAGTTCTCAACTCCAGAAAAGAATTTTCTACAGAAATTGCTGAAGAAAAATGTCCCTCTATACCTCAGTTTATGTTACTTCCAAGTCAACCCCCCCCCAGCTTCTCTCAGGATATTCTCTGAAGTCAAATGAGTTAAAGAGGATAAATATCCATGAGACACATGGAAACAAGTTATGATTATCTTATCCCCATGATAAATCGTGAAGTTAAACAAAGCTGTATGTCAGGAGTTGCTGCCTCAGAAGGTATATTTTTACAAAATAAGTATATATGTATTTATAAAAAAATTTTAATTGTCAGAGGTTGTGTGCATGCACAAGAAAGAGACAGGGAAAAAGAGAGAAAAATGATCCTCCTCACTCCCTAATGGGCATGGTCACACCTCAGTCCCTTCTCCTCCATTTCTTGATCTTGATGAGATTTCGGACATGCACTCACATACACCTGGTATGATTTTTAAACTGCGAGGGTTAGGATTCAAACTGCAGTTAGCCTTATGATATCTGGCTCCTTTAAGCACTGGGCTATGAGACTGGCTTGTACAAGGTACTTTTAAACATTTCTTTTTTTGAAAATTTTTGTAAAGGTAATCCAGTATGATACTTTCAAGAAATAAGAATTGGGATACTTTTGGGTGCCACATTTGTTATGAGGGGAAAGGACAGTGATATTTTACACTCAAATTTGGCATTTTACTAGAAGAATGAAGTAGAAAAGATATTTAGGAGGCAAACATTGCTATGTATTTAACAGTATTCATACTGAGATAAGGCAAGAGAACGATTTACTCCATTATAGGTGACTAAAAAGATGAATTTTACTGCATTTTCATTGCATTAATTCAATAAGCATTAGTCAGCATAGACTAGGTTATAATGTGATAACAAATCTAATTTGAAGTGCTTTAATATACATGTTCATATTTTTAAACTCATGTTACATGTATACCACAGTTTGGCACAGTACTTTGCTATTTGTAATCCTTCAGTGACTCAGTTTGACCTTAATATAGACTTTCATGACAAAGTAGGAAAAAATAAAGTTTGGCAAATAGCACATTACTACTTTTCAAAGTTTATTTATTCTGTGCCAGCAGGTGATGTGGAGGTTAAGGTGCTGAGTCCCACATGGCCTACTGCACAGTTTGAGTTCTGGACCCAGCAGCTTGAAATTCATGTTGGAGATGTGTGCATGTGTGCCCAAAATTCTGAGAGGAGACTGGAGTAAAAGGGATTGTGGTATGGTCATCACCCCCAGAGGGTGATTTCTCATTTTCCTTCCCTCTCTTTATCTCTGTCTGGTGAGCACATGTGCCTTATAGCAAAAACTTAAAAAATTAAAATTAAAAAGTTTATTCCATGAGTGAAGGAGATGGGAGGCAGTAACCCCAACAGAGTCTTGATATGACACTTAACCCCCCGCATCAACTAGCCCTGGATCATGAGCAAGTATGTACCCAGTGTACTCATGGAAGTCTCCAGATCCAAACTGGTAACCTTTGTATGTGGGTCTCTCTTGCAGAGCATCATACTTTACTGTTGTGCCACTGTCTGGCCCCCACTGTGTCTATTAAAGTGCCCCCATTGAAAAGATGTATCATGTATTAGTGTGTTACTGCATGGCTTAGCATAAATACCTGAGGCTTGGTGATTTGTAAAACAAATAGGGACTTATTGACATACAATTCTAGTTACTGGAAAGTCTAAAAGTGTAGGCCTGGCATCAGACTAGTCTCATCATAGCTGACACAAATACAGAGGACCGTGAGTGTGTCCAGAGAGAGTGAACTGTAGGAATCTCTCTCTTATAACAACCACCTCTTTCAAAAACTAACCCTTTCTCATGAGAGCTGGGATGTGCAAGACATCATTAATCTTTTCAGGAGAATGTTGCCTTCGTGATGTGATCACTATGACCCAATCATTATTCACTAGGTTTTACCACCTCCTAACACCAAATATCAAATATGAAACTCTGGGGAACAAATCCATTATTTAATATATAACACATTTGTTCATATTTCATTAGCCAAAATTATCACAAAGTCATGACTAACTTCAAAATATAAATATAAGCCAACCATCTACCTGGAAGGAAGATAAAAGTGGAATATTTTTAAAGAGCACTAATAATTTCAAGAAGCCCCCTCCTATGTGCCAGAAGTGAATACCATCACATCCTAGTTTAGGAGTATTTCATCATTCTAGTAGGGAAATGCCCGATAGGGGAATTCGTTCTTCTTCAGTATGTTAAATGATTTTAGAGAAAAAAGAAGCAATGCCTTGGGAATACTGAAGACAGTATCTTTTGTACTTTTTCTTGGCAAGCCAAGGAAGGTTTCTCTAAAGACAGGACACCAAAAATGAGGGATTTACTGGGTAAATGGAAATGACTAAGTACCTATATATGTAAGGGGAGGGGCATGCAGGCTATGGTAGGGAAAAAGGTATGCCTGGAAAAATCATTTTAGGTGAAGGAAAGAGTTTATGAAAAGCCTTAAATTTTTGAGTGAGCCAAGAGCACCTGAGTTATGGGACCAGCAGATAGCATAATGATTACATCTCTGGACTCCCACATAGTTGATGGCAGTTCGAGTCTCAGACTCAATGGCTTGAAACTCACACTGGTTGCATGTGTGTGTGCCCAAAGGCCCAAGAGGAGAATGGAGGAAAAGGGTTTGCAGTGTGGCCACCCTTCCTTGGGGGGGGGGGTAATGTCTAGCTTTCTGTCTCTCTGGCAAGCATGCATGCCCTATAGCAGGAAATCTCCCCACCCCCCCCCCAAAAACTTAAAATACCTGAGCTATATGAAAAGATTTTTGGATCAGGAGCATAAGACTCATAAGACCCATTGAGTGTGGGAGGGAAGAGCATAATGGAGAAAAGGAATGTTGGGCTAGATTGCAAAAGACCTTGAATGCTAAGGTGAAATGTTTAGGTATTTTCCTAAGGGCAAGAAAGAATCAACAGAATTTTGGCAGTTGATAAACATTTACCAACAGGCTTGACTGACTAAGGTGCTTCAGAAGCACCTATCCCCAATCAAGGACAGATTTTAAAGACTTACATGATTTATGCAATTCCTCATGATTCCATTCAGTATATTTTTTATAAGATTTTCCCTTTAAGATGCTTAGAATAATGTCATTTATGCATAAATGATATTTGGGACATTTTAGACATACACAGATGTTCTATGATAAAATACTGTATAGGTAAATGATGAAGATAATAAGAATAGATAACAAATTTAGAGCACTTACTATGTGCCACGTGCTATTCTAAGTGCTTTTACTCTTTACAAAAGCCTTTTTAAAGGGCCAGAAGATGGTATGGTGGTTAAGGTGCTGGACTTACATAGAGCTAACCAGGGCTCAAGTCCTGGACCTAGCAGCTTGAAAATCATGCTGGGGACGTATGCATGTGTGGTCAAAATCTGAGAGGAGAATGAAGGAGAAGGGATTGTGGCATAGCCATCCCCTCAGGAGGTGATTTCTCACTTTTCCTCTCTCCTTTTCTCTGGCTCTTTCTGGCAAGTTCACACATTGTAAGGCAAACATCTTTTTAAAAAGTCTTTTTAAAAATGGGACCAGCAGATGGTGCAATGGTTACGTTGCTGGACTCCCACATAGTCGACTGTGGTTCAAGTCCCAGAAATGGCAGCTCAAAACTCATGCCAGGTGAGTGTGTTTGCATGTCCAACATCCCAAGAAGAGGATGCAGGATTGTGGTGTGGCCATCCCCCTAAAGGGTGATTTCTCACTTTCCCTCTCACTGTGTCTGTCTCTCTGGCAAGTACACATACTGTATAGCAAACATCTCTCTTAAAAAAAAAAAAACAACAAACTTTTCAAATATAAGAAAACCAAATTACACAAAATTACGTGACTAGTTGATGAGTACTCATCAAGTAAGCTGGTAGAACTAGGCTTCAATAGAACATGTTGAATGCAGCTTGCAGGTTGGTGGCATGAGAAGCTCATCACTCTTTTCCCAGTGAAACATTTAAAGAGTAAAAATTACAAAACAACCAGCAATTTTTAACTTTTGGAAAATTTTCTAAAAGCATATAGCCACTGGACAGATACATTAGAATCACCATTCATTCCCATCCTGCCCTTTCCCTTTCAGGAAGTGTGATGGTAACTCCATGCCAGGCAGATACAGCTAGAAAACAGGGCTCCTTCTACATCCAGTTCTCAATTGTGGGCTATAGTTTCACCAAGGGAGGATCAGGCTACTGGGATTGTTCATTCATCCCATCTCTATGTTGAAGAAGCTCTATTCTAGGTAAGCACAACAGAGATCAAGGCTGAAGTCCCCTGCCCAACCCCTATTAGTAGGGTGGAGCTCTACCCCAGATGCAGCAGGATGAGAATACTTGGCACTGATTTTCCCTGCACCAGATAGCTTATGAGATAGAGGTTCCACTCAAGGGGGGAAAAACCAAGAAGATCAGAGTCTACTAATGAACAAATGAAAAATGAGATTAAGAAAAATATTCCATTTGTAGTAGCACCAAAAAGAATAGAATACTTATCATTTGGAAATGAAGTACAAGATGTGTACATTGTAACTATGAAATATTTTTAAAAGAAATTTAAGAAACAAATATTTTGAAAGTGATTCAATATTTATGAACCAGAAGACATAATACTGGTAAGATCACAATGTTCCCTAATTTGACTTACAGCTTCAATGAAATTTCTTTTAAAATTCCATCCAGCATTTTTTCAGGAATTGAGACATCAATTCCAAGATTCATATGAAGATGAAAGGACTATAAATAGCAAGAGCTTATTGAAAAAGAAGAACAGAAACTCACACTCCAATTTCAAAATTTACCACAAAGCTACCACAAGGTCAAGATTATGTAATTTTGGCATAAGGATGTTAATGAAATAGAATCAAAAGTCAAGAAATAAACTCTTATGATCAATTGATTTTGATAATAATTCCAAAGACATTTCAATAAGAATTGATTAGTCTTTTAGCAAAAGGTGCTAAGACAATTGGATGTACACATGCAAAATTTAAATTAGAATCCTACCTTGTACCATGCACAAAATTTAACTGAAATGAATTATAGACCTAATTATAAGAGGTAAAAATATAAAATTCTTAGAAGACCACATAGGGATAAAGTTTTTTGACTGTGTATTAGGTAATGATTTCATAGATATGTCACCACAAGCAAAAGTAACAAAAGAAAATATATAAAAAATTAACTCCATCAAAATTTGAAGCAAGATGTTTATACTTCAAAGGACACTCTCAAGAAAGTGAAAAGATAGCCCACAAAAAGGGGAGATTATTTATAAATCATTTATCTAATAAGGTGCTTGTATCCAGAATATGTAAAGAACTTTTACAGTTCAATAATAAAAAGACAAATAATTGAAAAATGGACAAAGGATCTAAGTAAACCTTTCTTTAAAAAACATATACAAAAATATATACAAATGGTCAATGAGCACATGAAAAGAAACTCAAAAATCATTAGTCATTATGGTAACGGAAATCAAACCCACAGTGATTCACACCAACTAGGATGGCTATAATAAAAAAAAGACAGAAAATAACAAGTGTTGGCAAAGACATGAAGGTGAAATATAAATCCTCATACACTGCTGATAGGAATTTATGGGCCAACCTTTGGCATGGTGGTTAAGGTAGCTAGATCTCAGATGGCTGACCACACAGTTCATGTCCAGAGCCCAGCAACTTGGGAAACATTCTGGGTGCATGCATGCATGCATGCTTGGAGGAGTCCGACCCGTTGAGGCCCCAGGATCTGTCTGAGCCCCCTGACCTTTGAGCTCCGCTTTCGGTCGGATTAACACGTTGGCAAGGCTACTGTTGTGCACCTCCCGACTTTGGAACAAAGCTTGGGTCAATTAGCATGTCAGCAAGGCTGTTGGCACATGCTCAAAATCCTGAAAGGAGGGAAATATGGAGCAGAAGGGATTACAACATAACCATCCCTTATAGGGGGTGCTTTCTCACTTTCTCACTCCTTTTCTCTCTCTTGCAAGCATATGCTTCCGTTGGCAAATTCAAAAAAGAAAAAGAAAAGTAATATAAAACATTTTGGCAGTTTTTCAAAATGTTGAACATCAAATTATCAAATGACTCAGCACTGGCACTCTTAGGTATCGACTCTAGAGAAATAAAAACATGTTCATATCAAAACTTACTTGAGTATAAATAGCAGCCTTATTCATTGTAGCCAAAAAGCACACACACAAAAAAATGTTTATCAAGTAATGAATGGATTAAAAAAAAGTGCTATAGTCAAACAATAGAATAATATTTAACAATAAAAAGTAATGAAGTATTGATAGATACTATAATATAGATTACTTTTGAAAACATTAACTAAAAGAAGCCAGACACAAAAGATAGCATTTTATTGTTTCATTATATGAAATGTGCAAAATAGGAAAGGTCACACAGCTAATTCCTGTGTGCCACGAATCAAACTCAAGCAGATTTCCTCCCTAGGCATAATGACAATTAACAGTAGGCCAGATAAATACAGGGAAGGCATGGAAAGGAAACCATTTCCCATAAACATATTCAGTTGTGATAATCTGTAATAAAAAAGGCAAGCTGGTGTGACAGTTTTTATTGCCTTCGTCAAGGGCTCCAGAATTGCCTGTAGTTGATAAAACCATTTGAACTGAGGATTTGGGACAAGGGCTTATGCTCAGAGGGAGATCACAGGTGACTTAAGTCTTTAGTAAAAATCATTGTAGTGAAAGAGAAGTACAAAATGACAATGCTAACAACTGCCAAAGCTTCTCTTCGGGAGTTTATTGATATTCCTAAATGATAGGAGTTAAAAAATTGATGGGAGAAAAGGCAACAGCCTTTAAGGGAGGATTAATTTGGCATCTTGTTTTTCTGCCAGTCTCATTATAGCACTTGACAGGAAAATAGATGCATTTGATGGCATTTACTCCTTTCAATATTTCCATTACTTTAGAAAATGCATTTGATGGCATTTACTCCTTTCAATATAGCCATTACTTTAGAGCTATTATCACTTTTGATTTTTCAATTTTTGCTAAAATGGTGTTTGATAGAGTTTTGTTCTCATTATGGAATCTCTGTCTCAATTTTCTGAAAAAGATTGCAACCCCAGTGAAGTATGGCAGAAAATTAATTAATTTGTGTGGCTATTTAAAGATCATTCGGAAAGAACATCAAGTGACATTTTCTAGACTGTCTGACTTTGATCTGAACATTCCTTTCAGAGAATAACACAGATTTCATGGATGGTAGACATGAATTAAAACATGGAAATTTTATTAGTAGTATTGTGGGAAGAAATCTTAACATGAGATCTACCCTGTTAACAGGTTAACTATACAATTCATTACTGTCGACTTAGGGACAGTGCTGTACAGCAGCACTCTAGAGTTTATTCATCTTGCTTGACTAAACTTATGCCTGTTGATTAGTAATTCCCATTTAACTACCCCTAGCCCTTGATAGCCACCATTTCACTATTTGATTCTATTAGTTTGACTGTTTTAGATACCTCATTAAGTGGAATCATGAAGTTTTTGTCTTTCTGTGATGGACTTATTTCACTTGGCATAATATCCTCAAGGTTCATCCATGTTGTCACATATTACAGAATATTCTTCTTTTTAAAGGCTAAATAGTATTCCATTTTATATATAGATCATATATTCTTTTACATTTTTTCTTTATAAAAAATCATTTGTGTGGATGAGAGAGAGAGAGAGAGAGAGAGAGAAAAGCACTTCTACATGCTACAATATCCTTCTTCCAGTCCTCTAGGCCATCAGATCTTGGGCACTTGTTCATGTGCCTGGTATGTTTCAGAATGGCTGGGATGGAGATTCAAACTGCAGTTGCCGTACAGGATCTGGCTTCTTGAGCAATGCAATGTGCTATGAAGCCAGCCCTGCCAAATTTTCTTTATCCTATCATCAGTTGATGAACATTTAGGTTGTTTTCATATCTTAACTATTGTTGAATGGTGCTATAGTGAATATGGAGTGCTAATATCTTATTTAGATATGATTTCAGTTCTTTAAAATTCTTTAAATTTGATTTATTATCATCATTGTTATTATTATTTTAATTTGACCAGAAAGAGACAAGGAAAGCAAGAAAGGAAGCCTCTAGATCTGGGACTTGAACCATGGTCAGCCATGTGGGAGTCTAGTGCCTTAACCACCACTCTACCTGCTGGCCCCTAAAAGTATTTTAATTGACAGAGGGCATGCGTGCTTGCCAGAGAGACAGAGAGAGAAGTTTACAGCATCCCCCATTGGAATATAGCCACATCGCAGTCCTTTACCCTCTATTTCTCCATCCTGTTGGGACCTTTAGCACACATACATGCATGTACATGCACCTGATGTGCCCCTGAAGTTTGTGCTGGGATTCAAATCATGATCAGTCATGTTGAGATCTAGCTCCCTTATCCACTAGGCTATGGGTCCAGCCCTCAATTCTTTTTGATAAATATCTAGAAGTAGGGTTGGTAGATCACATGGTAGTTCTATTTTTAATATTTTGAAGAAAATTCATAGGTTTTTCATGGTTGTACCATTTTGCATTCCCATCAACAGTGTGCAAGAGTTCCACTTTCTCCTCTTTAACACTTGTCTTTATTTTTTAATAATAGTCATCCTAGGGAGCACCAGATGGCATAATGGTAGTCACTGGATTCCCACGTAGTCAACTGTAGTTCAAGTCCCAGACCTGGTGGCTTAAAACTCATGCTGGGCTCATGTACACATGTGCCCAAAGTCTTGAGAGGAGAATGGAGAAGGGATTGTGGTATAGCCATCCCCCCAGGGGGTGATTTATCACTTTCTATCTCTATGTCTCTGTCTCTCCAGTGAGCACACACAGCCTATAGCAAATCTCTAAAATAATAATAATAATCCTGACATACGTTAGCTGTGATTTTGATTTGCATTTTCTTGATAATTAGTGACATTAAACAGTTTTTCATATATCTGCTGGCCATTGGTATATCTTCTTTGGAAATATTCCTATTCAAGTCACTAGCTCTTTAAATCAGCTTAGTAGTTCTTTTACCTTTACTTTTTTTTTTTTTTTTTTGAGAGTTTTTTGCTAGAGGGTGTGCTCACCAGAAAGACAGAGAAAGACAGAGAGACAGAAAGCGAGAAATCCCCCCCAGGGGGCATGAACATGCCACAATCCCATCTCCTCCATTCTCCTCTCTGGATCTTGGGTATGCATGCACACGCGCTTGGCATGAGTTTAAGCCACCGGGTCCAGGACTTGAACCATGGTTGACTACATGGGAGTCCAGCGACATAGCCATTACACTAACTGCTGGTCCTGCCAAACTGATCTTGAGAAAGAACAAAACTGGAAACATTATAATTTCTGGTTTCAAAATATATTACAAAACTAGTGACCACAATATTATGGTGTTGATGAAAAGATAGACATATAGACAAGTGAAACATAGGTGACTTGCCAGTCAGGGAGCCATTGGGACCATCCAACTCACACTGTCCAATTGGTGAGGTGTTAGGGCCCCACCCAAGTGGGATGTACTTCAAGTTTAGATTTTGTTTTCAATGGAACACTGAAAAGTTGAGTGTAAGAAAATAGGGTGAAAACTTGTTTTGTAGACTATTTTACCGTGGTGGGGTGGCTTATATTAGGCAGAAACCACTTAATACACTTGATAGTATGTCTATCTATTAGAACAAACCTGATTTGAACCCCACTGGAAAGTGGGATAAGGTTGCTGATAAAATTCATGCCATAGGGACCAGCAGATGGCATAATGATTATGTCACTGGACACCCATGTAGTCGACCACAGTTTGAGTCCCAGACCTGGCGGCTTAAAACTCACACTGGACTCATGTGAATGCATGACTAAAATCCTGAGAAGAGAATGGAGAAGAAGGGATTGTGGAGTGGCCATCACTCTGGGCAGTGATTTCTCTCTGTCTTTCTGTATCTCTCTGGCAAACACATTCACTTTATTGCAAAAATCTCTCAAAAAAAAAAAAAAAGAAAAGAAAAAGAAAAAATTCATGCCATGATCAGGCTTGGTGGAGGAGCCAGCTTGTTGTGAGTGCAGGTAAGAGGCTGCCTCCTCTCACAGATGGGGCCAGAACTTGTCTTTATTATGTACCCAGGCACACACAATAAGACACAGTACAGCATAATGATCTTGAACAGCAAATCACATGAAATAGAGTGAAATTTGATTTTTCACCTTCTCTGCTTACATTTGTGTGACATTAGATGAATTGCTCAACTTCTCTGTGCCTAAATTTCCTCTTTTATTAAAAGAGGTTAAATGATATTTATCTCCTAGCGTGTTTGTGAATACGAAATGGGACAATTCATATCACATATATTCATGTGCACATAATATCATGTCAGCATTAGCTGTTCTTAAGTCAGTACTTCCAACTCTGGTCACTGATTTTGTCACTTAGGCTTTGATATAGTTAAAAAGGTAGAGTGTTTTCCAATTAAATCAGTTCACCAAGACACAGTATGATATAATGCCTTTATTCAGTGTGTTCTGCACACCAATAGCACCACTTGGGAACTTGTTAAAAATGAAGAATCTCAGGCTCTATCCCAGACCTCTTGAATCAGAATTTGCATCTTAATTAGGTCCACAAATAATTCATATACATAGTAAGGTTTGAGAAGACCTGTGTAATGGATTACCTTAAGGTTTGTATTTTGCTTTCACCAATTATTGCTTGTATTATTTTGCTTAAATTACCTAACTTCTCCAAGTCCTTTTTTCTATCTATAAGAATAGAGCATGTATTACTTGTTATGTTTAAGAGTATAAGAAATGACACGTTAGAATGCTTAACACAGGGTAGGCAGTGAAAACTCTGACTTCTAGTAAATGATAATGGCAAGTAATTTTCAAGGCTCCAGATGTGGTCAGCTATTGCTAGGTCATTGACTTCAGACACCCCCTCACCATGGTCCTAAAACAGATAGTAAAAAGTGGGATGACTAGATGGGACAATGGTTACATCGCTGGACTCTCACATAATTGACTGTGGTTCAAGTCCTGGACCTAGTGACTTAAACTCATGTCAGGCATATGTGTGTATGTGTTTGCCCAAGATCACAAGAGGATAGTGGAGGAGAAGGGATTGTAGTGAATTAAATTAAGTAATTCCTGTTTTTTCTGTGTGTTTTGTTTCAATGATAGTGTGTGCATATGTCAGAGAGAGAGAGAAGCACCTGTAACAGGGTCTTTTCATGCCATGATCCCCTTTACCCAACCCTCCAACTTGTTGTGATCTTGGGCTCCCACACACGTACATTTGATGTGTTTTCAGGCTAACCCTGGGATCTGCACCTGTGGTTAACCATGTGGCTTCCAACACTGCAGTCCAGTATGCTACAGACTGTGCCTCTTACTCTGGGCCTAAATATATATCCAAAACTGATTATAACAAGGGGTTGGCAAACTTTTTTTAAAAGTGCCAGGTAGAGATTATTTTTGGTTTTGTGAGCCCCTAGGTTTCCTGCTGCCACTTGCATTCCAACAGAACCAAGCAAAGGAATGTATTGTCATAAACTGCGTGGTGTGGTTGTAGTGGGCAGACTTGCTGGGCAGGGAAGAAGAGGGGATAAACAGAAAGAAATCTGGGAGCCCAGTGTAATCAAAATCCCTACAGCGGAATGAAAGAGAATGGATTGTGGCATGGCCATTCCCCTTGAAGAATGTATTCCTCCTAGGTTGGCTAAGCTGTAGAGTCAGTGTTTTGGGCTCTAGTAAATGTATGTTAAAAGTTGGACTGCCTTGTTATACAGAGGATTCAGAGTGTGGCAGCAGGGGGCTTGGGGGCCAGAA
>NW_006159659.1:3600461-3604982 GCF_000334495.1 Tupaia belangeri chinensis | reverse complement strand
AATTGATCTGTGTTGAGGCAGAGCCTGAACAGGTAGAAGCACTAGGCTTCAGCTTTCCAGGGAAGAAAGCTGAAAAGTGATTTTTGGGACCCAGCTCAGCAGGTAGAGCAGATCCAGTAGTAGAGATGAAACATAGCTATAGGGAATGATCATGCCAGTGGGGGGCAGGGTATAGAGGCAGTTTCAGGAGTCTCTTAGAACAACCAGCAGGCATATGCTTGATTAAAGGCAGGTCACAAGGCTTTTATGTCTATAGTGGGCATAGTAATGTTGAGAAGAGACTATCTTCCATGAAGTCTTGGATTTGTATACATAGTTTTGAGCTTTTCTACATCACTGGAAATGAATATTTTAGTTATTGTACAGATTTTAAATCTTATGATTCTCTACCTATTCAAAGATTACTGAGGGTGTTGCATTTGGCCAGAAATTCAGCAATGTAAATTCACTCGTGTGAGTACTCAGTGGGCTTTTGTAGCAGTCTGATTGCCCAAAAGCTCCCAATAACCTGTTTTATTGTGTTATCTGGATACAGTTGGGATTTTGTATTAGTCAGGATCCAGTAAGGAGGAAGGGATCTCGTCAGTTATTTTTAACAGGAAAAATCTATACCTGGGTATAAAGAATTGTTAATAGGCCAGCCAGTGGTGTGGTGTGGTGTTTAAGGTGGTTAAATCCTACATGGCTGACTGCATGGTTTGAGTTCTAGACCTGATGGCTTAAAAAACACACTGGGTGAATGTGTGTGCATAAAATTCTGAAAGGAGAGGTGGAGGAGAAGGGCTTGTGGTGTGACCATCCCATAGGGAAGGTGCTTTTCTACTTTTTCTTCCTCCCTCTCCCTCAGTCCTTCTTTGCTTCTCTCTTCCTCCACCCCTCTCCAGTGAATAAACATGCTCTCTAGCAAAAATATAAAAATGTTAACAAGTTCTAACATTGTCAACTAAGAAACTAAAAGATACAAAAGAAAACACAAAGGAACCAAGGAAAGTGAAACTATAGAAGCAGCATCCACACCTGGGGCTAGGAAAACAAAAATAAGAGATTGGCATTCTTAATATTTATCTTTAGAACTTAGATGCTCAGAGGAGGGTTTCCGTGGATTTGAAGGTCAGACCTCTGAAGGTGGTTGGTTCTGGTGTTTATGAAGGAAGAGTAATGAAGCTAATTCTACACAGATTGGAAAAACTGCAAACTGCATTCAGCTGCTGTAATAGGATGGCACTACCAATGCAATGGTAGAAATGTTGTCAGAGAAATCCTCATAGGAAGCAGATAGGATGGAAAAAAACCTTATCATCCCCTATAGAATCTACTAGGACTCCAGCCAGCAAAGTAGAGATATGGATTGCAGAGACCCAGTTCCCACATTAATTACAAGCCATCATGTTGGAAAGGTAGGTTAGGAGCTGAGAGAGATGTGCTAATAAATAACCTATAGTTCTTATATGTTTTTATCTGGGATAAGCCCTGGGCTTGTTGGGCCTGCTTGTCCATTGAGATGAGAAATTACTTATGAAACCTCCAGGTTTCTCTATCATCATCTCTTCTCAATACCTACTACAATGAGCCACAGAGAATCCCACAGTGGGTACTCACTAAACACTGTATATATTTTTTATTATCATCATAATCTTCTTTATATTACATTGGATTACATATAACTTTACAGTGTATTACATTGGTTTTTCAAAAGGGAATGTCATGCAAGTCAGTCAGTACAAAGACATTAATCTCCCCGCATCAACATTCAATATCTTTTCTGTTTTCCCCAATCATTATTATTATTATTATAATTATTTTTTTAAAACAGTCAATCGCTATTTCTCATTTTGCTTGTAAAAATATTTTGCCCATCATGAAATACTTCTCAGACCAATCCAGTTGAGAATACTATACATGTCATCATCAACAGTTAATAAGCCATATTAAACACTGTATATTGAGTGACTGATGGTATGAATCCAAAATTCTAGAGCTCTTTGATTCTAGTGATGGAAGTGAATGCAAGAACAACATTTTTGCCTTCATTTTTCTTCCAGAAAACTATAATTCATGCTACTTTGGCCTACACATGATCCTATACAGCCACCACCAAGCCACTGGCTGGCCCCAGAGACAGTAATTTCTTCTGGGGAACTTTTTTGAATAATATCCATGCTGGAATTTGCTCTGCTTCTTTCAGAAATTTGGGGCATTCTGAGTAAGAACTCCATTTCCTACACTGCTATACAGAAAGAGGAACCATTTTAAGATAACTGTGAAGTTATTTGCAGCCTATATTTCCAAAATGCATTGGAAGAGAGAAAGCCTGCTAATAGTCAACATAGTACAGAACTGAGTTGGAGCTAATTGGGAATGGCAAGAGCTAGAGAATGTTAGACCATTAATAAGAGGGTGAGAGTTTAGTAGAGTTGGTTAATTATCTCTGTTTCATCCCTCTTACAAAGACCATTATGAGACCATTCCAGATTAGCATGTAAATAAGCAAAGGACCTAAAAGAGGATTAGTGAATCATAGACTGAAGATCCATGAGAAGAAGACTAAGATAATATTGACTAAGGGTTTCACCTCTTCTTTTTGAGGAACAACTAGAGTTTATGCCAGATTTGCCATATGTATTATTTACTATTAGCGTGTATGCACTCGCTTACATCAATTGATTGTTTTATAAGTCAGAAATTGCTGATCACACAGTCCATTGTTCTTGACCTCATTCCTTTGCCATCAACACTTCTAGTTTATCCACTGAAAAGTGAATCTACAAGTTCATTAAAGTTACTTTCAAGTATAGACTCACTCTGTGGAATAGATCTATGACAACTTTTTCTCCCTACTACCTTGTAATTAATGTGCTTCTTGAAATGCACCAACTTCCTCCATTCTATTTTTCTCTACATCATAATTTCTCTGACCACTCATTATCAATGATCACTTCTGGCTCTATTGCCTGATTGATCTTTTTCAGACAGCAGGACTCTCTGCACCATCTGACCTGTGACATGTGGGAAAGGGTATATATCCATCCCAGTGAATCCTTTCCTTAACTGAGGTCAGAGGGGTAGCTTCAGGTGTTTCTTAAATCACCCCTTTACAATCACAGTATAAGCTCAAGGAAGGGTAGTTTCATGCTTTGTTTTGGTACCAGTGGCAACTGTGGTTATGATATTAGTGTTCTGAATGATTAAACTAGGTAATAGTTGCCACCTACAGAGCACTGTCTGAATTATGTATGGTCAATATTGATCAACCACATATTCCATTACATTGTAGTATTTGTAGTTACAGGCAAAAGTTGGGGAAGGAACACGCATCTCAAATTCCTTAGTTGTTGGAAATTTATATTCAGTTTGTGTTCCACTAAAGTTTGGGGCCTTTTTTTTCACAACCACATGAAAAGACTGTCACTGGAATTGTGAAAAAGCACTAATGATGTCAGAAATGGAAAATGCAATTTCCAAGAAAAACAGCAATATATAGCCCAGTGTAATACTTGCAAGTTTGGTCTACAATGGAAAGTGTCATTCCTGAAATGAAAAACAAAAGGTTGTATACTATCAATTGATTGGCTGGACTGTTAGAATTGCCTAAAAAGGTTGGGAATTACTGGTTTAGATCATGTACACAGGAGTAAAATGGAAACTATAGAAGGTTATACAGATTAGAGACAATAAACAGTTTTGATTTGATGACATGGTGTTGCAATGAAAATCTTTTGAGCAGAAATGGGACAATAATGTGTTCAGAAGAGAATAATTTTCTCTGCATATTTACCTACCTCTTGACAATATTAGCTGATAGGTAGCAATAGAAATTACTGCTGGTAATTTCTGGTGTGCTAGGTGAGCAGAGAGCTCATTTATAAAACATCATGACAGGCTGCTTGAGGTTTTCAGGTCAAGATTGCTAAGGATTATGAGATGATGTGAATCCACATTGGAAATATAAGTGCTTATAATTCAAGAAACAGGGAACCAAATTAGGTTTTCCTTTCTTTCTTTTTTTTCTTTCTTTCTCCCATGAGTGGGAGACACAATAAGAGAGAGGGGCAGTACACCCCAAAATGTCCCATTGCAATCCACCTTTAGCCTTTAGTGAGCTCAGATCACAGGTAGGCCTATACCCAGTGTACTGAGAGAAGTCTCAAAGACATAAACTGGGAACCTTCCTATGTGGGCCACCTTGTAGAGCACCATATTTTATCTCTGTGCCACAGTCCTCAGAATTTCCTTTTTTAAAAAAAGAGTCACAGGGGGACCAACAGTTAGCGTAATGACTATGTCACTGTACTCCCGCGTAGTTGACCTTGATTCAAATCCCAGACCCGGTGGCTTAAAATTCACGCCGGGCATGTGTGCATTGTGTGCCCAAGATCCCGAGAGGAGAATGGAGGAGAAGGGATTGCAGCGTGGCCATCCCCCTTGGGGGTTGATTTCTTGCTTTCTGTCTCTTTGTCTCTCTCTGTCTGGTGAGCACACAAGCCCTATAGCAAAAACCTCTAAAAAAAAAAAAAAAAAGAG
>NW_006159659.1:3582225-3600230 GCF_000334495.1 Tupaia belangeri chinensis | reverse complement strand
AAAAAAAACCCCAAAAAAAAAAAAGGGGGGGGGGTCACAGGTGAGATTAAGATTTTGTTATTTGTAGGACGAAGTAAATCTCATTTATTTTATGGGGGGGCATTCTTCTAAGTTCTATGGTGAATTATTTATTTCAATGACTAACAAGCTAAAAATGATTATTTATGTTTACTGTGTGCTTATGCTTATTCTAGAGAAAAGTCATGCCCTATCCAAGAGTAAGTTTTCCAGTATAAACTTTGAGGCTGTATCTGTTTTCTACATTTTGCAGTTGATGAACTATCCATGAAACTGAGTACATTGCCTAAGACCTTTGCAAATATCGTTTCACATTTTTCTAACATGATGAAACAGTTGAGGGCCATATGTACCTATTACTCTGACTTTATGGACTGAGCATATTTGGCTTAGAAGTAAGTATAAGTTGCCTAATGGGAACTATATCTAGACACTGAATCACAATGCCAAAAACAGTCTGCTAATTTCATTTCAGTGCCTGCTTTGGTCAATTGGTCATAGTTGCCTATAGGGTTGAGATGAGAAGGATTAATTACAAGGACTCTGATTGATTTGTGGTATCTGTCACATGTTGGTGAAGGAAGGCAGAATGCAGTCACTGTTCATTTGCCATCTCTATCCTAAAGGAAAGCATCTAACTAAACAGTTTGCTAATAACCAGGCTGCTGAAGGGATATATTGAATTAACTTGATAAACCTCCTTCCAACTACCCTCCTGTGTTATCCTATGGATGTAATGGGACATAAAGGAACCATCAATACTTTGAATGTAAAAATTTATATACTATTCATTGAACAATCCTACTTAGTACCATAATAGCCCAATAATTTTTAACTTTGTAGCAAAGGAGATAATAAAAAGTTAATGACCAAAATATTTTAAAGGAATCAAGAAATGTGTTGCCCTAAGAATAAGTTTATACATGATAGTGAGAAGTCAAATCACAAGATACCTCATGAGGCTTTGGTATTTTCAGCTTCATTTTCATTGAGACCCACAGTTCATTGGAAAAGAAAACTAAAAGCACATCAGGAGATGAAAACTGTCTAATATTCTAGTCTGTGTAGCAGTCAAATACATGGATGAAAAGGAGAAAGAGTATAAAGCAGAAGGGAGACCAGAGCATTTTCCTTAGATATATCATGGCAAAGATCTCTCTTGATGGAGTTTCTTTAATTAGAATGCATATGCTAATGAAATGAGACCCCATCCAGCCTTGTCTTTCCTTAAGAAGGGAGAACTCTTTTCTTGTTGAAAGACAGACATTGATTCTGTTTATGTTTCTGTTTCCAATGCGTCTGTCTATTCTGTTGTGTGTCACAAAATCATGCAGCATAGAAAATAGGAGGATATTAATAGTCTTTTAAAAAAATCCTGGCGAATAAAAATGGAAAATTATCTGTTGATAATAATGTGTATGGACTGGGCTAATATGCAGTAGACTCACACCCAAAAGTCCATTTGTATGCCGTAAAGATGTACAATAACTAAATATAAAAAAAGTTGAAAAAATAAAAAATAAGCTCTGGTGAAAACCATGTTTGGTATAATAAACCCTATTGTTCCCCTTTGAATTTATTTACCATGAAGAAACACTGAACTTGAAGTGTTAGTGTTAGTAAGTATCTGTAAAACCAAAAGTCCTTCAGAAATGATCAGTAGACATTTCCAGCTAAAATCTTTCTGCAAGAAGGAAGCAGGCCCCAAAGGGAATGTTCTCTTGAACTTGAGGAAATTTTCCTGCTGGAGGGGATTAGATGGTGAATTACAGCAAACAAGTACTAATTCTGGCTTGTTGAGGAAGCATAGTCATAATATGCATACTTCTGTGCTATAAATATTACGTCTCAAGCAAAGGAGCATGTGTGTTTGAGAGAGAGAGAGAGAGAGAGAGAGAGAGAGGCAGACAGACAGAGAGAGTGAGCAAGAGCAAGAAACCTTGACAGGGTCTGGTCATGTTGTGATCTCCTACCCAAATCCTCCAGCTCCTCAGGATCCTGGGTACTCTAGCACCTGCCTAGTATGTTTTGATGCCCACTCAGGATCAGAACACATGGGTGGCATGTGGCTTCCAACACTGCAGTGTAATATGCTGCAGACTGTGCCATTTTGAGAAGCTGGGCCATTTTGAGATATAAATTATTTTAAAGAAAAAGACATTTAAATAAACAAGCAGTTTTGATACTTGGGGATGCTGTAATTGTCCATAAGGTAGGGGTGTTTGGGGTTTGCTTATTGAATAGCTATCTTGTATTAATAATGCTTGAACAGATGCAGCTAACCTGCCCTGGATAAAATTATTCAGTGCTTTTTGCTAGCCCTTGTACACCTTCTTGCCAGGGGTAAAGATAAAAGTATAAGGATATATTTATCACATTATAGGTTGCTAGTAGAAAGTAACCCAGTTCCTCCCTGTTCAACTGGCATAAGTCTGAGGTGTGTTCTTCACAGTCTTCCAGAGTTCCCTAGAGGGATTGTGCTTTCATTGCCCACAATGTAAACTAAATTGATAATACATATTAGATTTCCCTCCTCTGCCATGTGTCCTTATTTTATTATTAAGGGTTTCTGAGATTACCTCCTATAGGAACCACTTATAGTTGCATCATTGTCACAGAGTTCACTTCCAAGGAAACCCAAGACAAATTTAGATAATAAATTATTTGAGACCAAGAGAGAGAGAAGGAAATATAGATTAGAAAGAAAAAAAAAACCCTGAAGGTTTTATTTTACTACAAACTTAATGTGAGTCAATGACTGTGATATAGGAGAGGAAATTATTTCCATTTAAAAAATGGAAAACTAGTGTCCAGATCAAGTAAGGTTTTTATAACCATTATTACTTGACCTGTGTGTGTAAGACCAGGCCACTTACTATGAGGAAAGTATCACTGAGTGAGATTAAGAGATAAAGGGACTATGCTATCTGAGGAAGTGTCAAAGAACTGGAGACATTCAATATGTAAAAGAAAAGTGTAGGTAAATTATCAGAGCTGTGCTCAAATTGTGAAAGAAGTGGAGATGGGCTTAATTTGAATCATTCAGCCAAAGAAGGATTGGTTGGAGTGTCCAGAGAAGGTAGTTTAACTCTCTTAGTAAAACTGGAATGAGACTTACTTGACTTGGAATCTTACATAGATAATTTACTGTGACTAAACTTTCTAAGCCTGAGTTTTCTCATCTGGAAAAACAAAGTTAATAACCCTACCTACTGGACATATATTAATGGAGTAGAGAATCTTATCCCCCTTCCCAAATTGCATCATTAAAGGTTGTAAACAATGGCATTAGG
This sequence comes from Tupaia belangeri chinensis, assembly GCF_000334495.1. NCBI lineage: Eukaryota > Metazoa > Chordata > Mammalia > Scandentia > Tupaiidae > Tupaia > Tupaia belangeri. The sequence continues at coordinate 3,596,919 of NW_006159659.1, read as the reverse complement.
AGCCTTGTGAAGGAAAAATTTGGGCCATCAAGCATTTAAGTAGAGACTAAATCTGTAGTATATTAGGCATATTAGATTCCTTTGATTAAAAGGATCCACTTTTAGCTCAAGATTCTCTTATTCTAGGAGGTTGAAAATATTGGAAGTGTCCATACATGCACATTAGGACATGCAATCATTCTGTGGCATCTTTATTTCCTGTGAGGCCACCTAGATAATGCTCCATCTTTCCTTCAGAATTAAAGCTCTTCATGGAATCACTCCCCACCCTTATGCTCTTGCCAGGTCATTTTAGCTTAGACTATACAGAAAGAAACGATGGAAACCATTTTTAGTATCATATCTCCCCCAGATTAGCCCATCTCTAGTAATAGCAGCCCTACTCACTCAGAAGTTCTTGTTGCACATACTCCCATGAATAAAGTAGAAGCTATTTGAAGTGCAAAGATGCCAAGGAAACACTGCCTCGCTGGTTACAAGAGAAGGCCAGTGACCCTCGAGTGAAGTGAGCTACAGAGAGAGGGGTGAGAGAGAGAGAGTGGAGATGTAGCTGGATGACAGCATAAATGTCAGATCCACAGAGAGGCCTTCCCCAAGCTTATCTAAAACAGTGCCCCCACCTCTGTCACTGCAAGCCCCCTCACTCCCATTTACTTTCCTTCTTAATTCGTATCACCAAGTCCATATTCTAGGTTTATTTTATTAATTGATTAGGTTTTTTTTTTTTTGATAGGTTTTTGCGATAGGGCGCATGCACTCACCAGACAGACAGAGAGACAGAAAGCAAGAAATCACCCCCCGGGGGAGGGGTGGCCACACCGTAATCCCTTCTCCTCCATTCTCCTCTCGGGATCTTGGGCACGCACGCACGCACACGTGCCCAGCGTGAGATTTAAGCCACCAGGTCTGGGATGCAAACCGTGGTCGACTACATGGGAGTCCAGCAACATAGCCATTACGCTAACTGTTGGTCCCTGATTAGGTAGTTTTTCACATCTAAATGCAAGCACCATGAGGGTAGATACTTTGACTCTTTTTATCATTGCTGTAATTCTGCAAGCTGAGAACAGTGTCAGGCCATGGCAAGCAATCAAAAAATATTTGTAGAGCATGAAATGCGGATTGATCTTGAAGGCCTGTCAAATTCTTGAGACAGTATTTGCTACATAACAAACCTACGCTAATTATCAGTGACTTATAACAATAACCATCTGCCTGACAACTCCATCTAGTTTGAGTCAAGCTTAGCACACTTCTCAGTTCTTGGTTGTATTTGGCACTTCACTAGCAGTTTTGGGAGAGGAACAAAGGGAAAGGAAACTGGTTTCTCTGTTGCTCATCATCCTGCAGGATTCTGCTTATGTTAAGTAAGCTTCTATCTCACTGACCAAGTCAGGGGGATCAGCCCACATTCTAGCAGTGGAGAACTAGGCTCTAACCTTGGATGGCAAAGTTACAAAATCATCTTGATCTCCAAGTCTATGATGATTGGAAGAGGGGGAGTCTGTGGCTATTTTTGTAATCTACCACAAGATATCTATTTTTATCTTGTCTACTAGGTTGGTTTCTTTTTTATTGCACTACATATAGATTTCTGTAGCAGCCAGTGAGCTGTCTTCTCCATAGAAATATTATCTAGTGCAAACTTTTTATACCAGTATCTAGAAGTCCATATCGCTTCATAAAATTGCTGGGTATTGTTAATTGCTCTAATAGCATTTTAACCTGCCTTTTTCTTGTAGATTAATACTGAAATATGTGAGATATTTAAAATACAAATCATTGTGATTCCTAGATAATTCTGAAATATGTGTTTCTTTGTACTGTTTGTGGTTGGAATGAACTAATGCTATTTCTGTCTACTGCAGAAGCATTTTATCATTGGGGCATTTTAAGCCAACATCTGGGGTACATGATGTACAATTGAGTCACTCTGTTTTTCTTTTCAATAGGTTTTTCCCTTGCCATTTGGGGAGTTTTTAAAATTTCAGTCTTGGCCTATTCTTTTGTCTGTGGTATAGAGTGTCTTGTGCTACATTTATAGAACAATTTTGCTCACATAGCTATACTAAAACAAACACACACTGGGACAAACTAAAATACACACAGAAGTAAATGTTTGCTGTACGCAATGTTTTTTGTTTCCTTCACCATTTCATGAAACTCACCAGCACCAGTATTGGTATGTGGGTTCTCTCTAACCTCTAGGGTCTTTTCTGTGCACCTGCATCTGGTCCTAAAATGTGTCATAGAATTACCTGCTTCCCTCTCTCTTCCCCACCCCTGCCCTCAACTGATGATGAAAGGGAGGTGAGGTTTAAATCTCCACTTCCTTCATCTCCGGGTTGGAGATGGTAATTCTGAATTGCACATCCTGCACTAACTCTCAGATTTTCCCAGAGGGCTCAAGCTCCAGTTCTTTATAAGATAAACCTGCTCATTCATGAACTGTTTATTGCCTGCCTTCCTTTCCCTCCTCTATTTTCATTTTTCTCACAAATAAACTACCAGCTCTCAATTGCTTGTCTCAGACTCTGCTTCTAGGGGAACCCAAACTAAAAAATATACACATATCTTTCTAATCTTTGACATTTCCTTAGCCCTAAGCACTGTTTTAGTTACTATCACATCACATTTTATTTTCTAAGATAGCATTTTGTGTGTGTATATTTTTTATAACTTAATATGTTTTATGAGTGAGAGAAACAGAGATATAGCACCCCCAACAGAATCTTGATGCCATCAGCCATCCCTCAACTTCAGCCAGTCTGGATCATGGACAATGTACTCAGGGAGATGTCTGTTTCCTGGACATGAACTGACAACCTTCCTTGCAGAGAAACAGGTTTTACCAACACACTACTGTTGAGCTCCACATTATGTCACATTTTCTTTTAGAAGCTCCTGGGAACCCACATTTTAGAAAGGTCTGATTCATCCAGATAAATTGCTATTCTGAAAATTCTCGCCCCTCTTCCAAGTTTGTGTGGGAGGGGGAAAGTGTAACCATGGATGTATGTGTGCGTGTGGGGGGGCTGTGTGTGTTGTTTGTGTGGGTGCTCAAGGGGGTACAAGTGGGAATTGGTGAATATATATGTATATGTCTACATGCGTCATGTGTCAATAATATGGTTGGGGAAAGTAAAATTTTTAAAACAGATTTAAAAATTTATGTTACATATTGTATTCACTGTTGCTGTTAACAATTTCAAGATTGAAAGGGCGATGTGAGTACTACTGCATTTAATGCTTGAACTTGTTTGATGTTAAGGACAATTAGTGTGAAGGGAAGCACAATAGCAAGAAATCTTGTTTGTATTATTAAATGATAAGTTGAAGCATCTCTAGGAATAGGGTTAAAGCTTTGCTCCATAATATCTTTCAAGTGTTGTCAGTTCAGCTAGATAAGGACAGAGAAACAGTTTTGTTCTTGTGGTACTCCCATAGGGAGGTAGCATTATGCCCTAAAGTCTGCTCAGACAGCTGTTCATAGTGTGCGTGTGTGTGTGTGTGTGTGTAAGTGTGTGTGTGTGATGAGTGAGATATATATCTACCACCAAGCCAAGTCATCTTGCTGTCATGTTCAAATGCCTGTTGCATTCCCTCCTATTCCTCCCAGCCCCCAAATCAAAAGATGGTTTTAGTGCTGCTGTTTTTTCCTAGTGTCCTGAGAAGGATGAGTTGCTTTCCTCTTCTTACATGCTCCTAGTGAGCACTGGGAGACTCATGGAACAGAGAAGTTTTAGCAGAATATGATCATACTGATCACTGTATATACTAGAATATCATCGCCCTAAAGTGAATATAATTAGTAATTATATAAAGTGTCTTTTAAAAAATTGGTTGTATTTAGTTTTAAGTATCAATATGATGATTTTAGTTAACATAGCCTACCTGGTTTTTAATAGGACAAAAATGGTTTTAATTTAAGAATAAGATAAATATAAGTGGAGACACCTTGAATAAACTATCTGACGATTCTGTTGATGGTTTGGGGAAGTACCCAAGCTCTTTACTGACCTTTAGATGGAGGTCTTGTTTGTACATCATGCATTTTAATGGACAATGATGCCAAATCTGATTTGCTGGAAAAACCAAGAAATGGAAAACTAGGATGGGAAAATTGAGATAGAGGAGATTATGTAGTGATCTGAAATCCCGGGAGTAGCAAATCCTTGCCAAGGCCTTACCACCAGGTCTCAAAGCCATACTGCCAGTTGGTCCTGAGAGACATGGCTTGAGTATTTAGTTCAGAAGATCTACAGATAGAATTGCAAGAGAATAAATGGCATTATTGTCAAAGTAATAACTTGCCAGCAGCTACTGAAACTTTATATATACTACCTGATCTCTGTCACTTCAACTAGAAGGTGACTGAGGAGAAGGTGGCAGAAATTATTCTAGTACAAATCTTGAGCTTTGTACTTGTTCTCTTGCCAGTATACTGCTCATACTTATACTGTGGCCTCAATCTAAAACATTTCCATTTAACTATTTTAAGTCTTATTTCCTTGTCTGTAAAATGAGACAATAGGAGTACTTTTCTTGGAGGGTGAGGATTAAATGAGATAGTGTATAACCCAGTACCTGGTGTGAATAAATGGTGACTGCTGTGATTCTTATTCTTTCTAATACTGATAGCACAATATGTCATGTCTATTATATAGAGACACAAAAACAGGAAAACAGGCAATTTTTGGTACACATAGTCATGCAAGTGTGGGACAAGATTAGGATTCACTTAAGTGTCTAGTAGGAATTAGGTTCTAGTCAAGTGGGCTGAGGGAGATGTTCAATATTAATATGGTACTAAGCTAAAAACTCAATCCTCTGAGGTGAACAAACATAACAAGCACGAGGATTGGGTACCCAGGGCTCTTGTCATGCATGCTTAATATGGAGGCTACAACATGACCTACTTCAGGTCCAAGTGGTGGAACTGATGTCCCTGCTATGGTTGGGATCTGTTTGGGACCTGATAGGGAGAGTGGCATCCAGGAAAAAACATTAATGAAGACTGATAAAAACAAGGGCCTAATTTCTGACCAATTGTTTTACTCATTCCTATACTGTCATTGATATTGCTGTTATCTCTCCTTATCCAAGTTCTTGCTTTGGTTATTGAGACTTATCTTTTCTTATCCTGAGTTTAATTTCTGATTTTCAAATCCTTGGTTTGATTTGACAGCAATGACTACTCTAATTCCTATTTTCCATGTTGTATCCAGATTTTATGGATATTATGCTATAAATTCCTAGAGCACAGGAAAACATGTTCCCAATCTTTGAATTTTGAGCCTATATTCAGTGCTAGACCTCACAGAAGTTCAACAAATACATTTGGGATAAAGGAATAATTATATATTTTCTCAAGATCTTGACTTTGTTGTTCCTTATATCTTAATATGGTTATCTATGTGGCTATAAATATGAAGAGATAGCATGAGTGAAGCTATGTTATAACCAAACATGAATGTAAAGTTAAAATAAAATACAAACAACAAAGCCTTATACATAATAACTTGGCAAGCTTATGAGAAGAGATTCCATTCACCTTTGTGATTTATTCGGTGGTGACTAATTTTAGCTTTTTAGAAAGGTGAAATAATTTCAACCTTTATTTTTTGACAAGCTCTTTCTGGCAGCCCCTAAATCCCTCATGTCCTTTTTTTCCCCCTATTTTGTAACTACCAGAGGACGAAAAAGTTGATAGAAGTCGGTCCAATCACCCATTGTGTTCTAGAGGCCTACTTAGTTTGTAGTCTTGTTTTTCTCCTGGATGTGTCAAGTCCTTACTGAAAAAGAGATCACAAAGTGTCCAAAATGCCTTTGGGAAGCTCTATGAAATATAAAAAGTGCTCTTATTTTGGAACTTACAAATTCTCCACCTAATTCTAGCATTAAATGAAGAAATGGTCTCAATATTACTGTGAAATTAATCAGTATGCTTGAGAACCCTTACTAAACTGGTGTGGCATATACTATTAATGTCACTCCATACCCCCTTAGCATTCTACGTTGGGACTCTCACACAAATAGTTGCATTTCTTCACTCAAAGACTTTCTCTGGTTGTAGAAATGGGCTGTACTGATGATAGGAGCAGGTTAATGGTGCCATGGAGTTAATACTCCTGGAAGCAGTCCTCTACTGATGACAGAGTTGATGGATAAATATCGCAGGTAGGCTAGAAGTCCCCAGCAGTTTCCTGTTGAGTTCAGTTGCTCATAGTACATGCTTCTTTTTCTTTCCTGTCTTACTTCATTACTCACTTCTCAGTACTTCCTGGGATCAACTCCTAAATAAAATAATTATATTCAAATCTCTGGCTTGGGTGTCTGCTTCAATGACACGGTGCAGAAAGAAATGGACGGTCAATGTAATTTCCTAGTGGATATTAAGATGATGCCCATGGAGGTAAAACCAGTATTTTCTGGTCTTAGCATTCAGGTGATTCCATATCCATAGAAAATAGCTGATAAACTAAAGCAGGATACAGTGATGAGTCCCTAAAATCAATCCAATGCTCTTAAATGCATGTCCTTTCTCTGAGGTTATGACTTTTATAAATAATGGTCACAGTAGATGAAATTTTATTTTTTTCTCCTTCCTTTTTAAAAATATACTGACTCAGGTCAGCCCATGGTATGGTTGTTAAGGGAGCTGGCTCCAACATGGCCTACTGCATGATTCCAGTTCCAGACCTAGCAGCATGAGAAACATGCTGGGCGCATATGTGCGTGTACCCAAAATTCTGAAAGGAGGGAGAAATGGAGAGAAGATTGAGCAATGACTATTCCCCATGGTGGAGAGTGCTTTCTTTCTCTCTCTCTCTCCCTCTCTCATGAGAAAATGTACCCTCTAGCAAAAAATATAAATAAAAATTAAATTACTCAACTAAGTAATAGGTTGGCAAGTACATATAGTTGACCATTAAACAACATGAGTTTTAATTGTGCAGGTCCATTTATAGGCAAATTTAAATAAATCCTATAAATGCATTTTCTGTTTTCCTTATAACCATTTTTTTTTTAGAGAAAACGATTTTCTTATAGGAAGTGTGTGCACAACAGAAAGGCAGAGAGATACATAGAGACAGAAAGCAAGAAATCACCCCCCAGGGGGGATGGCCATGCTGCAATCCCTTCTCCCACATTCTCCTCTCATGATCTTGGGCACGCATGCACATATACATGCCTGGTGTGAGTTTTAAGCTACCAGTTTCAGGACTCAAAGTGCAGATGACTCTGTGGGAGTCCAGTGAAATAACCATTATGTCACCTGCTGGTTCCATTTCTTCCTTATAATCCTTTTTTTTTTTTAAAGGTTTTTGCTATTGAGTGCGTGTGCTTGCCAGAAAGACAAAGACATAGAGACAGAAAGCGAGAAATCACCCCCCAGGGGGGATGGCCATGCTGCAATCCCTTCTCCTCCATTCTCCTCTTAGGATCCTTGAGCACGCACACACCCGCACCCAGCATGATTTTAAGCCACCAGTTCCAGGACTCAAACCACGATCAATTACATGGAAGTTCAGTGACATAGCCATTACAACAACTGCTGGTCCCATCTTCCTTATAATCTTAATAACATTTATTTTCTCAGTCCTTATTGTAAGAATATAGTATATAATATATCTGACATAGAAAATTTGTGTTAATTGACTGTTCATGTTATTGTCGTAAGGCTTCCAGCCAATAATATAGGCTATTAGTAATTAAGTTTCTGGAGATTTTTGACCATGCAGGGGGTCAATGCCTCTAAGCCCCACATTGTTCAAGGGTCAACTATAATATATCCAGTAACCACTAATTTTCCTGTTTAGAATTGCATCTGTCTGTAAAAATCTCAAAGTCCTAGGAGTATACTCATCATGAAAGATGCAAGGACATAGAAAGCATATAGCAATTTCCATGATTGCTGGCTACATATTTGTGGGAATCACATAAGCCCTGTGGTCCTCTGTGTACCTATGAGTAAAGCAAAGTTGTCAGTGATTTCAGAGGCTTCTTTCCAGGTCTAGCAATCTTTATCTGCTCTGACTAAAGGGCCTCTCAGACTATACAGCTGCAAAAAGTTCTCTTTGCTGACCTCTCATCTCTCTTCTTTATACTTTGTACTTTATACTTCCCCAAGGCCTGCTCTAAACCCCATTAGGCTGTTTTTCATAGTAAATGTATCTGTTATGAGAGCAGGAAACATCTTTTAATCTGTAATATTGGGGGAATATTTCTTTAATGTATTGCAGAAAAATTATGGCTTTTTCAAACTCTGTATCTAAGTCATCTGGTAAAGACTGGCTGAGTTGGGGCAACCAGCAGTTAGCGTAATGGCTATGTCCTTGGACTCCCACGTAGTCGACCATGGTTCGCGTCCCTGACCCCGTGGCTTAAAACTCACGCCGGGCGCGTGTGCGTGCGTGCCCAAGATCCCGAGAGGAGAATGGAGGAGAAGGGATTGCTGCATGACCATCCCTCTGGGGGGTGATTTCTCACTTTCTGTCTCTATGTCTCTCTCTGTCTGTCTGGCGAGCACACGCACCCTATAGTGAAAACCTCTCTAAAGACAAAAAAAAAAAAAGACTGGCCGAGTTGGTTAAGAGCTAGGTGTGACATAGGGCCCAGGGAGAGCTGGTGCTCAGAAGTTTCCTTCAGAAGAGAAGCAAACTTGAGGCAGAGAGAATCTCAGCAGAAGCTTATTTTCCTGGGAGCTAAGAAGGAGGCAAACTATGTGAGTTCAGAAAAGGCTGCAAGCTAAGGGTATTATGAAGCTTGACTACTTTCCCCTAAATAGTCAGTTGAGCTTCAGAAAACTAAAGTAAAGAGACAAAGAAAACATATCTATATACTTGAGAGTGAGCAGGTAACAGTACTAGGTCACAGTACTCTGCGAATCTACCAGAATACTAATCATTGCCTCCAAGATGTGAGCAAAAACAGGCTGCTGTGACTTACTTGCTCTCTCTTTTTAGAGAATTATTTATTTTATTTTATTTAAGATAATTATTTTTTAATTTGACCATTGATGGGGAGGGGAGAGAGACTTGCCTGCTCTTTAGAATGGAAGAGAAGGGCTATTTGAGTAGAGACCCAGCTTCAGACTCTAAAGAGGGAGGAAAAGGGAGAGTGTGTGTCAATATTAGCAGAAAGGGGGTACAACATGGTAACCCAAGGGTGAGCTTCAGGAAAGCACATATGTCAAATTCTTGGTGTTTCACCTTGTTATTCTCTGTTGTGATTATACTTATGAATCTTTCAAACTTTTGTATCTTGATCACTTTTTTACTACTCTTGGAAGATTATATACATATATATATAATCATTATTAAAAATTGGAAGATATGGAAAAGTGTGAACAAGTAAATAAATCACCAGTAATTTCCGTTATTTTAAAACTGTTTGTTCTTTTGAATTGGCATATGCTTTGTTATTTTTTTTTCTGAGAGAGAGACTTTTGCTATAGGGGATGTGTGCTTACTGGAGAGACAGAGAGAGAGAGAAAGCAAGAAATCATCCCCCAAGGGGATTGGCCACACCACAATCCCTTCTCCTCCATTCTCAGGATTTTGGGTATGCATACAACACACCCGGCATGAGTTTTAAGTGGCCAGGTCCAGGACTTGAACCACAGTCAGCCATGTGGGAGTCCAGCAATGTAATCACTAAGTTATCTAACTAGGGTATATGTGTATGTGTATACATGTTACACACACATGCACACATATACACATACCCTAGTTAGTTTTGCTTAATGTTGTATTTTTCTATTTCCAGTCTCATAGTATTATTGGTATTATTGATCTCAATAATGTCTCATTTGGCATGGCTTCATGCTGAAGGTACGCATTGTGATTTATTAAGATATTTCTTTATAGGAAGTTAGTAGGTACAGAGAAGTCTATTAAAGTTGTTCTCAGTTTCGTCCTGGCCTGTCCTTCTTAAACTCCTATATAATCTGGAATAACACAAATTAGTTATACTAACTTTTTGGTTACAACTAGGCAGAAATGTCCCAGCATTGAATAGTTGAGTTCTTCTCTAAACTAATCTTAAAACTGTAATTGGGGGAACCAGCAGTTAGTGTAATGGCTATGTCGCTGGACTCCCACGTAGTCGACCGTGGTTCGTGTCCAGGACCCGGTGGCTTAAAACTCACGCCGGGTGCGTGTGCGTGCGTGCCCAAGATCCTGAGAGGAGAATGGAGGAGAAGGGATTGTGGCGTGACCATCCCCCCTGGGGGGTGATTTCTCGCTTTCTGTCTCTATGTCTCTCTCTGTCTGTCTGGCGAGCGCACGCGCCCTACAGTGAAAATCTCTCCAAAAAAAAAAAAAAAAAAAAAAAAAATCCTGTATTTGGAATAGAGTGCCTCCTTCCAAGGTTATTTCTGGCATAACATAAGGACCCTTTCCCCAAGCCTTCCTTGATTCATAAGACAGCATCTAGGTTTGGGTGGTGAGTCCTTATAAGTGCCTTTTGTATCAGGAGGAGGTCTACCTGAGGACTCTATGGCTGTATAGATAAATAATGATTAACGAAGTGACTTCCTATTTCAGACATATCTATTTTCACCACAGCAGTAGTAGCAATAATCACTAACTATACATTTTGAGATTTTAAATTTTATTAGGCTGATTACTTTTGGTTTTGTTTCCATTGTTTTTGTTTTGTAGCAAAGGGCTTCTCAGACAAGTCTAAAGTGCAAAAATGAATTTTCACAAATTGAACAGGTTAGTGAGCAACCATATCAAGACACAGGGCACTGTTGGCATACCAGAAGTTCCCACTGTGTGCCCTTCCAGGCACTAAGACTCTCAATCAGGTAACCACTTTTAACTGCATGGATATTTCTTTTAAATCTTTTTAAAACTTTACAGAGTTCTTTTTATATTTGGATTATTTTCCTCAATCTTATGTTTGTAAGACTCAACCGTATTGTTGAGTTCAATTTTGTTGTTTTCATTGCTGTGTATATTCCATTATAATGAACATACCACCATTGATTTTCGTTCCACTGTTTATAGACATTTAGATTTTTCTCTAGCTTTGAGTTTTGTTTTTATTTTTAATTTGCTGTGGGACATATGTGCTTACCAGAGAGAGAGAGTGAGAGAAAGAGAAAGAGAGAGTATAAGAAAATCACCCCTCTTGGGGGATGGGGGGTGTGGACAGCCATGCTGCAATCCCGTCTCCTCCACTCTCCTCTCAGGATTCTGGGCATGCACGTACTTGTGTCTTGCATGCATCTCAAGCCACTGGGTCCAGGACTCAACTGTGCAGCTGGCCACGTGCGATCCAGGGACCCCAACCACCATGCCATGGGCTAACCCTAGCTTTGATATTTTAAGAATACAGTAGTACATTTCAGTATCATTAAGAAAATAAATTTCTAATGTTGTCATCATAAAAAAGTTAAATATTTGAGGCGAAAGATACATTAATTAGCTAAGTTTAGTCTTTTCACATATTTAAAAATCATGACACTTCTTTGTACCACATAAATACATATATAATTTATCAACATGTAATAAAATTTGAAATGCTGTAGAAATCTTTTGAGATACAATATGCATGCATCTCTGTTAAGTATATACAAGGAGCAAAAGTATTATGTCATAGGGAATGCATGTTTTAAGTTTTGATATATGTGTGTGTGTGTGTGTGTTTGTATTAATCATTGTCTTTCAATGTGATTTTACCAACTAGAAATATCTATTTTAATTGCTAGCAAAGTCTGAGAAGTAGCGCTAGCATTCCATTTAGTAAAGAAACTGGAGTCTCAGTTCTCACTGGTCTTCAGTTAAAATAGATACCTTTAAGGTAGGGGGCCATCAAATATTTTCTAAATAAATATTTGAGGGGATAAAACACTATTTATGGGCTCCCAATTTGAATTTTTATATACTTTCCATGTTTTGTGAAATGTTATTCTTTCAGTTTTGTATCCATCCATTTAGCAATGTAAAAACCATTCTTAGCCCATGATTGAACAAAAAAAGTGTGCTGGATTTGGCCTGCATGCCATAGCTTGCTGATCCTTGCTCTAGGGTTTTTATTGCTGATAAACCCTGTGAAGGCAGAGACTGCTTCTACTTTGTTTCACCGTTGGCTTGCTAACCCTGGCATCACACCTCACACAGAGCCTATGCTTTAAAATATTAATATTTATGGAACAAAATTCTATTGCCACTTTAAAATTATGCAGAGCAGCACAAATCCCAGGTTGAAATTCAGAGGGATTTATTTATCTAATTCAGTGTATAAGCATCACATGCCTACTGTGTGTTCTGCTTGTGCAGAAAGAGAAAATATTGTTTACTGGACATGATGCCATCTACTCAGAAGGAAAACTCATGAACTTGTCTTTCACAAATGTCCTACATTCAGGACACTGGATATTATAGTAAATTCATGTGTCTATAAATAGCCACAGTTATTATCTGTCAAGCATTCTGATGAGAAAATCAGGAGCATAACTTCACAATGAAGTGGGAGAGATTTTTCCCCTTTCCCATGGGCAAACAAAAGAACAGCTAACATTTCTTTAGATAATGCACAATAAATTATGTATAAGTACAGATTTATAAACAAGTCAAGCCTCAGTCTGCAACATAAGTTGATAGAGTACATGATGGTAACACTTGAGTTGTCCTTTATCATCTTTATTATTAAAGTGAATAGTCATCAAATAAAATTTTTAGACATTCACAAAACAATTAAAAACAAAATAAATAACCAGTAAAATTATCACCAAGGTTACCAGCCTGGAATTTAGTTATGTATTTCCTCTTTTCATTGTCTCTCTTTCCAGTCAGAACACAATGAAACTGAAAACTTTGAAGTTAATCTTGTGGTATTATATCCTCTTTGTTATTTAATAAGTGTGTGACTTTGGGCAATTATTTAATATCTCCATGTCACAGTTTTCTTGTCTGCAAAATTAGGCTCTAATGGTATGTACTAATAGAGTAGTGTAAAGATGAAATAATACTGCAGATTACTTACCATAAGTGCTTAATTAAGGTTAGCTGTTATTCTTTTTGAAATTTACATAATAGGCATCACATAAATTTGACACTTTTTTGTCTTCTCCCTTCCACTCTCCTCTTCTCCCTATTTTCCTGCTTCCCTTTCTCCTCCCTTGTCCTGATTTAGTGGCTTTGCAATGTTCCATTTTATGGCTATACTCTAATTTGTTGTTTGACAGAATTATTTTCCACTTTACACTACTCTAGAATTGTAGTAAACACCCTTGTATATCCATGTACATTCATTTCTCAGTATGTCTCTGATTATTTCTACCATATATTTTCCCAAAATACAATTGCCAGATTAAAATTTTTAAATAATAGAGAGAGAGAGAGAGAGAGAGAAAGAAAGTAAGTTAAAGTGAGAAAGCAAAGCCTCCAGTTCCAGAACATGGACCTTGGTTGACTATGTGGGAGTCCAACACCTTGATCACCATGCTACCTATTGGCCCCAATGTAGCAGATTCTGTTTTTTAAATTTTTTAAATTTGCTAGCAGGCACATGTCTTTCTTTTTTTTTAATTTTTATTTTTATTTACTTTTTAAAAATACATTCAATCACATTATTTAGCTTACAAGGTGATCATTTCAATATTTGAATATTTCTCCCTGGACGAGGTGATTAAAATATAACAACACTACCTCCCTGTCTCAACAATGCTGTCAAGCCTCTGGATCCATGACTTGAATTGTGTTATAGACTATGTGGATTTCATTGCCTTAACCACCAGGCCATAGGCTGGCCCCAATGTAAGCGGCTTTTTAATTTTTTTTCTTAAAATCTGCCTCTTAAAAAGTTTGTAGCACAGTTAACTCTGTGGCATAGTGATAATGCACTGTATAAGAGAAGACAGATCCCACATGGCAACTATGGTTCAAGTTCATGGCCTAGTCATCCTGAAAAGCATGCAAGGCATGAACTCAGGTGCTTAGGACCCAAGTGGCTACAGAACTGGAAGTGGATCATGGTGTATCCAGACCCTATGGAGGGTACTAATCTCTCTCTCCCTTTGTTTCTCTCACTATTACATACTTTATCATGAATTAAAAACAAAAAATACAAGTTTATATCATATAATAGTTATAAAAGCAGCCTGTGAGAATGGTCATGTTACCATATGTATATTTTACCACTGATTTATGCCAGGTAACATTGAGTTTGTGCCAGAGGTTATTCCTTCCCCCAATGGCCATTCTTTTCCAATGGCCATTCTGTTTCTTTTTCTGTTTCTTTTTTTTTTTTTTTTTGAGAGGTTTTTGCTATAGGGCATGTATGCTTGCCAGAAAGACAGAGAGAGACAGAGAGACAGAAAGTGAAAAATCACCCCCCAGGGGGGATGGCCACGCCGCAATACCTTCTCCTCTATTCTCCTCTTGGAATCTTGGGCATGTATGCAGACGAGCCCGAGCCACTGGGTCCGGGACTCGAACCACGGTCGACTACATGGGAGTTCAGCCACGTAGCCATTACACTAACTGCTGCTCCCAATGGCCATTCTTTATTCTTCTTTAGTAATAAAATCTCCAATTTTTAGCTAAGGATGAGGGCACAGGGAATGAAGACTACATTTCCCAGCTTCCCATGCATTTGTATGTAGTCATAATACAAGAAAACATTATTTATGGAAATCCTAGGGAATGCCTTTTAAAAGAACAGAGTATGGGATCCTTT
>NW_006159659.1:3577147-3582117 GCF_000334495.1 Tupaia belangeri chinensis | reverse complement strand
GTGAAGGTTATCAGTGGAGCAGAAAAACAGAAATAGCCTGCATTCCTGATACTGTAAAGACCCCAAAGCAACTCAGGGCTTATATTTTTTTAAGCTACCATTTTCTATAGTTTGTAGACAACTCTTACTTCTTCATTCAGATTAAGGCTTTTTAAAATGAAGCATTTTTCTAAGCATTTTTCAATATTTCACTTAATCTTCATGGCATTTATGAAGAGGAAACTCATTTAATCTCAATTTACAGACCGAAATTGAGACACAGAGAAGTAGAGTAACTTGCTTAAGGTCACACACCTAGTGAGTGACTGAGCTGGGATATGATAAGTCTGGATCCAGAATCCTTGTTCCTAACCTGTGCTACCTTTCATTAGTAAGTGCTAAGAAGTCTTTGCGTGACTACTGTTATGGTTGGGGGCTTAAAAACATCCCAATATTAAAAGGAGTAATTTGGGACCAACAGATGGCATACTGGTTACGTCACTGGACTCCCACATGGTTGACCATGATTTGAGTTCTGGACCTGGTGGCTTGAAAGTCATACTGGGCCTATGTGTGTGTGTGTCCAAGATTCTGAGAAGAGATTGGAGGAGAAGGGATTGTGGAGTGGTCATCCCCCCCTGGGGGGTGATTTCTTGCTTTGTGTCTCTCTGTCTCTCTGGTGAGCATACACACCCTATAGGAAAAATCTCTTTTAAAAATATATTTTTTCAAACTATTTCTGTTTTAGTTTTTGTATTTAATATTTTAACACTTCATAATGTATTTTGATGCATGGCATATGATGAAGCTCTAATTTGATATCTTAAAAATAGAATAATTTTCTACTCACTTTTAAACATGTATCCCTTTTTTACTGCTTAAGAATCTCTCTTTTAAAAATACTACATTTTTGGGACCAGCAGTTGGCGTAATGGTTATGTCACTGGACTTCCATGTAGTCAACCATGGTTCGAGTCCCGGATCCAGTCGCTTAAACTCAGGCTGGGCACATGTTTGTGCATGCCCAAGATCCCGAGAGGAGAATAGAACAGAAGGGATTGTGGTATGGCCATTTCCCCCGGGTGTTGATTTCTCGCTTTCTGTCTGTCTCTCGCTGTCTTTCTGGTGAGTGCATGCACCCTGTAGCAAAAACCTCTCCAAACAAACAAACAAACAAACAAACACTATGTTTTCATATATTTTGGGGTCTATTTCAAGACTAATTCTTTTATTATATTGATTCATGCTATCTGTGTTAAATAAATATTTACAGAATGCCTATTATGAGCTGGACTACATGTTTTAATTATTGAAGTTTGTAATCTGTTTAACATGGGGCGAGTTCTCATTCTTTGGAAATCATAATCATTATTCTTTTACAAAAAATTAGTTAACAAGATATTCTTAAATTTGAGATTCATTTTTTTAATAATAAGATCTATTTTGTGATTATTTAATATATAAATGGATTTTAAGCAATTGACTTATTTTCATGCATTTTTAACCTTTTAACTCTTTATAGGTAGATTACAATATGTATTTCCATATATAAAAAGAATCTTCCATGGTTTTCTAGAGTTCATGTTCAGTCAAGATTATCTCAAGTATTTATTGTATTTTGTTGTTATTGATAATTTAGTGATTACTTTGTGATAAATAGGACACTTTATATTTTCTATTAATATATCTATTTTTCATTTTGTGAGTTTACTAAATCTTGTTTGAGGTGAATAATTTTTCAGAAGATTATCTTGAGTTTTATAAGGAGCTTCTTGTCTCTTCTTTTATAAATGATATGTATTATTGTTTCCTGTTTTACTGCATTAACCAGAACTTCCAGATTTTTTTTTTTTGTCTAAAGTCATGAATGCAACCTGGTAAAGACTACTTGTAATATTGTGTAATAGTTGGAATTGTTATAGAAGTTTTTCTAGGACTTAATGTCCAATTTTTGTTATTTTTGTAAGTAGAATTGGGCTCTTATTTTTTTGTCCTGCATTTTTCAGAGTTAAGTTTGAGATTTATTTAGCTTCATAATATGAACTTGGTAACTCTATTATTTTCCCTGTTATTTAGACCAGTTTATATATCCTTGGGATTATCTATTCTTTAACATTTTAAAGAGTTTACTAATGAACTTGGACTGGCCCCTCATTAAAAATAATTTTTAACTGACAAATAAGATTTTATAAAAAATTTTACATACATCAATGAACTGACAAATGATAAATTGACATGTAAAAATATAGTGAAGGTGAGAACACAGACACATAGATAAAATTATGGAGACAATTTTTTATTTTAAGTTTTAATTCAATTATATTTTATAGTTATAATTATAGATATTTAAGGTGTACTATCTCATACTTTGATATATACATTGTGAAATAATCACAAGTATACTAATTAACATATTAGTTACATCACTTAAATTCTTTTTTTTTTTTTTTCGGAGAGGTTTTGCTATAGGGCGCATGTGCTTGCCAGAAAGACAGATACAGAGAGACAGAAAGGGAAAAATCACCCCTCAGGGGGGATGCCAGAGTGCAATCCCTTCTTCTCCACTCTCCTCTCGGGATCTTGGGCACATATGCACACATGCCCGGCGTGTGTTTTAAGCTACTGAGTCCAGGACTCGAACCGCAGTCGACTATATGGGAGTCCAGTGACATATCCATTATGCCAACTGCTGGTCCCAATATCACCCAAATTCTGAGCCTGACTAGGACTCAGAAGTCATTTTTTTTAAAGGTTATTAATTAATTTCTTCTGAGAGAGAGAGAGAGACAGATAGTCACACACCCCCAACCAGGTATTCATACTATGATGACACCAGTCTCACCCAGCTTGTATCTATAGCATGTTTATGTGTGTCATACATGTACAGGGAAGCCTAGAGAGGCCTTGGGATACAAATCCAGGACCTTTCCTTGTAAGTTCAGTGCTTGGTCTTAGAAACCACCTTTACAACAGGAGAACTGACTCATTCTGGAACACTTGAGTCTGGGTTTTGTTTTGTTTGTTTGTTTTAAGAAGGGGAAGAGAGTTTCCCAGAAAAGATAGAGAACTTTACTGTTTTTGTTTGTTTTGAGAGACAGAGAGGGAAAGTGTGAAATCAATCCCCAGGGGGAATGACCATGCCACAATCCCTTCTTTTCCAGTCTCTTTTTGGGAGTTTTGCCTACATACACACACATCCAGCATGATTTTCAAGTCCCCTTCTGGGACTTCCTTCACACAGCCTGCCATGTGGAATCCAGACCTTAACCTCCACACCACCTGCTGCTCCTAGTCTGAGTTTTAAGGCTCCATGTTTGTGGAAGGGTACAGTAGACAAAGATAGGATGTATAATAGGAGAAACCCCTAAGTTCAAATACTACTGTATTACAAATAAATCATTTCTCACCAGCTCACCCCCATGGGGCTGCAAGGAAAATTTACCTGCTGCCAGGTGCTATTCTAAGTGGCCTTCATATATAAACTTATGTCATTTTCATAACAGTCCTATGTGGCAGATACTCCTACACTCCTGTATTAGTTGTAAGATATTCCTTTTTCTCTAGTTTTCTCATCTCAGAGGGATGCATTTTATCATTAGCATCTTACAATTTTAGTTGTTAATGATTTCTTCCTTTATTTGAGGGGTAATGTGGATCTTGTAATCCAGAAGTTGTCAGAACTGAGGAAATTACATATTGTTTTGTCTTCACAGATGAGAAACCTAAGGCAGAGTTATATTAAATATATTATATGTAGTAGTTAATTGAATAAAGATTTGAACCTAGGAAGTCTGGCTTCAGCATTTTGGTTCACACCTAGTACCCCATATAACTTAAGTTTTCCATAAATTCTTTTACTATATCTCTTTTTCTTCGCTTCTCATAGTGACTAGATTGTGGTTCATTTGGCTGTTCTAAGTTTTATTAGCATGCTTTCTTGAAATTTTTGAATTTCATATGATTGATACCTGCATGCTGCATTGGTCGTGCTGTAAAGGACTGCTCTGCTGCTCCAGACTCTTGAAGTTAAGATAAAAAATCTTAGACCTGTCCTATCCCTACCCCCGGCATTTAACCCCCAATCAACTTATCCCTCAGTATCAACTTGGTCTTCTGTGCTTGATTTCTTCTTCCCTTGTGTAATTCACTGGTTGGCTCAATGCTCTTGTTGCCAATAATGATTCCAGAAAGGACATATAAGTATTGGGGTTCCAGGCCAGGTGATGGTGCAGTGGTAACAGAACTGGACCCATATAGGAAAGGTCCTGAATTTGCATCCTGGAGCCTCCCTGTTTGTGCCAGGTGCATGTACCCATGATATGGGCTGGCTGAGACTGAAAGTGGATTGCATATGAAGACTCTATTGAGAGTGCCTGTCTCTGTCTCTCTGCCTCTCTCATGGAAGAAATGAATAAACTTCAAAAAAGAATGGGGTTCCTAGAAAAGTGGCTTCAAATAGTTCTGACTAGTAAATCAATCAGTTATGTGAATATAGAATCTGAAGATAGATTCAAGTGTTCACATATTTATCCACTTGTATGCAAGTATAACAGTGTGATGCCTTTATGACTGATCATTTGATGTAAACTCTCTCCACAAATACTTAAATATCCTTTAGATGTTAGACTAATAATATCCTGGGAAATAGGAATTGGGTGCAGGGACCTTGTCTAGTATCTTCCATCATCCCTAGCACTTATCACACATTCTTACATGCAATGAGTACTCAGTATATTTTAAACTGGATTTATTGCCTTGCAGTGCATTTAGGCTCAAGAAATTGCATTATACCCCCTTGCATTTATTATTCATCATTTCCAAAGTGTCAATTACTGCCTAGGTTAATTTACTTTCTGGGTAGGAAAGTAAAATTCTTTCTGTTAACAGAACACTTGCTTTTCAATAGGGGCTTTTTCTGAACCTTAAAAGGGAGAACAGTTTCTCAGTGTGGCCTCAAGGGCGACTTTCTGGATAAAGATGACTCATCCTTC
>NW_006159659.1:3567081-3577115 GCF_000334495.1 Tupaia belangeri chinensis | reverse complement strand
ATTCTGCAGAGGATGCAAAGTACTGTGGTATGGATAACAGAAAACCCAGCCTTCCTAGACAAGGATGATCTGCAGTCACAAAGCTGCCAGCCACAGCCGAGAAACTTCTTTGAAAAAGAGAATTGGGATTAACTACTGCCCTTGGCTGTTTTGCCACTTTAAAATGGTACAAGCTTATTTGCTTAAAATGCTCAGAATTTGCTTAATTGCAGAGCCTAGAAGGTAACATTGAAATGCAGAGATAATAAGAAAATGCCAGGGCTGGAAAGCTAGGGATGGTGGTGAAACATATCAACAATGCTGAACCAAAATACATGCTTGGCCATATTTATGCAAATAGCTTGTTTTCTGAAAATGCTTATTATTATCAAATAATTATTGGGAAATTCAAGAAAATAGTTTTATTTCTCAACCTAGATGATAAACTCCTTATTGAATATTTTCTCAGGAATGAGAACATAAGGAACAATCGGTTATGAAAAATATATCCATTCAACAAACCTTTATTGACTAGCTAGTATTCATTGTTCCAGGGAAGAAGTGGCATGAGGACTGAGCCTGAAAGAATCCACAATTTATTGGGAGTAGTTTCATAAGCATGAGGTGATGTAAGAACACATGACAGCCCCATACTTGGAGGAGTAGACTACAATGATTAGGGAAAAGATACATACTGAGCTGTGTTTGAAAAGACAGGCTAGTGTTTTCTGAAAGAAAGGTGGAATTAATATTAATCCTTCCAGATAAAATGAGCAACATCTATAAAGCAACAAAATGAAGGATGTTATATTTTCTTTGGAGAACTATATGTAAAAAGTGTTTTATATATCTGGAGCTTAAAGGGTGCTTTAGTCCATTGTTGTCCAGAAATATCTAAGGTGAAATGATTTGTATAAAAAAAAATAGACAAAAAGAGGTTTATTTAGCTCACAGTTTGGAGGTCCAAGGTTTAGGGGCCAACTTCTGGTTATGCTACAACATGACAGAGGGTGGAATCTTGAGCGGAGTAGCCATCCATAAGTTTCTGCCTGCTCTAGTCTCCTTTCTCTTCTATAAACCCACCATAATTCAATCATAGGGACCCTGCTGTAATGACCTCACCATACTCAAAGGTCCCCTGCCCTGCCTCTGGGATACCTTAAAGAAATTAAGTTTTCACTTAATACTTTTACAGTATAACCACATCCAAACAC
Source organism: Tupaia belangeri chinensis (assembly GCF_000334495.1). Taxonomy (NCBI): domain Eukaryota; kingdom Metazoa; phylum Chordata; class Mammalia; order Scandentia; family Tupaiidae; genus Tupaia; species Tupaia belangeri. The sequence continues at coordinate 3,575,922 of NW_006159659.1, read as the reverse complement.
ATGAATTTAGGGGGACAACCAGACTGCAGCACAGGGAGCAGGGAGAAAGGCCAAGGCTGAAGTGAATAGACAGACATTGAATGAGCAGTTCTTACAGAAACAAAATAGAATAATAACTGATAGGGGGTGGGATGTAATAAGATAAAAAAAGAATAGCACTCACATTTTTGGTTTCTTTAATTAGGTAATGGTCACCTTTCCTGAGACTGGGTATTCAGAATAATGATGATATTGATGATGGTAGTAGCAGTAGTAGCAAATAGAACATTTACTATAGGACAGGCACTACTTAAGCCCTTTATACGCGTTAGCTTCTTTAATCTCTGTGACAATCTTATGAGAGAGTTGTCATTATTATGCCTTTATTACAAATGAGGAAATTGAGTTGAAGAGAGGATAATTCGTTCACCCAGTGTCATTATGGAACTAAGTCAAGATTCCAAACCCAAGCAGTCTAGCTCAGAGTCCACGCTCATTCTGCCACCCTAACATATTGATAAAAGATGAGTTTATGCTTGACACATTGGGGTTGAGTTTCTACAAGAGCTATAGCTGTAGAGTTTTACCAAGACATTGGCCACTTAAGCCTGAAGCATAGGATTTAGGATGACGATCATGTATCTGTGGATCATCAGTATGCAGGTAGTTCAAGTCGGGACAGAAGATGAGATGACCCAAATGAAATGCATAAAGTGAGATGAGAAAGGACTTCTAGGGGAGAGTTTATAGAGAAAAAAATGAACATTTAGGGGTATAGTGAGGAAGAGCGAGTTCTGTGAAAGAGAAGGAAAAAAAAATCAGAGGCAGAAAACAAACAAAAAAAACCAAAAGGAATATCATAACAAGTGAGGGAATAGTTAGGCAACTAAGTGCTTCAGAACATTTAAGAAAGAGAAACTCTGAACAATGTCTTTTGAATCCAGCTGCTAGGATATCATTCTCAAAGCAGTGGTAGCAGGAAATCCAGGAGGTGACAGTTGAGAATGAAGTAGAAATTGTGGACATGAAAGTAATCATGCTTAGACTACTCTAGCTAGAAGTTTGTGACGAGAAGAGAAGGATCAACAGTCACTGACTTTATTTATTTATTTATTTATTTATTTATTTAGGTCTTGTCATAGTGTGCGTGTGCTCACTGGAGAGAGACAAAGAGAGGGAAAATGAGAAATCACCCCCCTGGGGAGGGCCATGTTGAAATCCCTTCTCCATTCTTCTCTCTGCATTTCAGGCATACATGCACACATGCCCAGTGTGATTTTCAAGCTGCCCTGTCTGGAACTCTAACCATAGTTGGCCATGTAGGAGTTTAGCCCCTTAAACACCATACCATCTGTTGACCCTGGCCAATGACTTTTTTTTTTTTTAAATATTTTTTGATCCATTTTTTTTTTCTTTTTAAAATTACATTTAGTTACTGTATATCTTTACAGCATACAAAATGAATAAAAATGTGAATACCATATATTAGTATAGTCAAATATTTTATTACTAAACACATTATCATCAACATTGCCTCCACATTGGAATCACCTGGGTAGTTTTAAAAAATATTGATATCTGAATCCCACCCACCAGACATTGTAATTACTCTATCTAAGAATGCACTGGGCATCAGGAATTTTAAAAGTTCCCCATAGTAACTGTAATATACAACCAAGGTTAAGACCACTGGGATAGAAGGAGATGAGTCCAATATAAGACACACAATGATTGACTGGGGAGGTTCCTGAGGTATTGCTTTAACAGTGTATTCCAGTAGAGAGGAAGTTACATGAGTATCTATCTGTCTGATGTTGGGGTACCAAGTGCAAGTTGTTTGCTCAAACCTGAATTAAATTCATGATTTAAATTTTGAGACCACTGATATAGATAAGACAAGAATGACTGTGATGTGATAAATGTTAAAGTTTAATACTGAGTACATGTGAATTTTAGTATTATTCTGTATATTTTTATGTGTTTGAAAATGTCCAAATAAAAAAGTAAAAGAGAAAAAAATTGAAGTTAAAGAAGAACAAAGAAAGAAATTTCTACACTAACTTCCTTCCAAAGAGTAAAGTATGGAAAAGGGGGGGAAGTATCTTAATAGTGGAAAAATCTGGCCAGCACTACCTCAGCCAGGTAATTTGTTATGATCATTAGGGGGTGCCCCTTAAGGGAGTTGCTAACTGGTCATAATGGTGTGGATGAGTTGCTGTGCAGGGTTGAATAAGGGTGTGGAGAAAGGAAATAACCAGATTATTTCATCACTCCTACTTTTGGAGCCCTAGCTCCTCTTGTGGTCTTCTTGTGGGACCTGTTCTCTGGTATTTGGTTTCCTGAATGGTGGGTCTGTGGCCCTCCTTGACATTCAGAATCTTCCTGATTGTCCAGCCCTGTCTGACTACTTGGAATCCGGTCTGTGTAACTGTTGTTACTCTCACTGTTTCTGTTTTCCCAAACTCCAAGTTATTTAAGTAGTTTTATCCTTGAACTTGGAAAGATATTTCTATTTAAAGGTATTTCTTTTATTTATTTAGTTTAAAAATTTGCTATAGGGCATGTGTGGTTACTTGAGAGAGACAGAAAGAGAGAGAGAGAAAGTGTTAAAGCACCCCCTGGAGAGGTGTGGCCACACCATAATCCCTTCTCCTTCATCTCTTCCTCCTTTGGGGGTTTTGGGCACACATACACATATGTACTATCCTGCTTAAAATGTATGCCATAGTCAGGGACTCAAACCATACAGTTAGACATGTGGGATCCAGCTGCCTTAACAACCACATCACTGGCTCTCCCTGTTTTAGCTTTCAATTCACATTTTATTTTAGAATAATTTTAGATTTACAGAAAAAAATGATAGTGCAGAGATTTCTCATATATCTCACATCCAATTTCCCCTATTATCAACATCTCATGAAAAATATGAACCAATGTTGATATCTATTAATGACTAAAGTCCGTATTTTTTTTCATATTTCCTTTTATATCTTTTCTGTTTCAGAATCCCTTCCAAACTACCACATTACATTTAGTCATTACATCTCCTTAGGTCATTCTTGGTTGTGACAGTTTCTCAGACTTTCCTCGTTTAGGATGACTTTATTAGCCAGCAGTTTTGTAGAATGTCCCTCAATTGAGGTTTGTCTGATGTTTTTATCACGGTTAAACTATAGTAATGGGTTTGGTAAAGGAAAATCACAGAGATAAAGTGCCCTTCTCATTACATCATATTAAGGGTATGTGCTGTCTTAGTCCATGCTATAGCAATGTAGTATAGACTGGGTACTTTATAAAGAACAGATATTTATCTCTTACATTCTGGAGACTGTGAAGTCCAAGATCAAACCAGCAGGGTTTTTTCTTTTTAACGACTGCATTCCTCCAGAAGAGAGGGGTGCTGTGTTCTCACATGCTAGAAGGATGAAGATTCACTAAATTCTGCATGAAGCCTCTTTTATTTTTATTTTTTTAGAGGTTTTTGCCATACGGTGCGTGCATTTGCCAGACAGACAGAAAGATACAGAAAGCAAGAAATCATCCCCCCACCCGGGTGGATGGCCACGCCACAATCCCTTCTCCTCAATTCTCCTCTTGGGGTCTTGGGCACACACGCACACGCACCCGGCATGAGTTTAAGCCACTGGATCCGGGACTCGAACCGCGATCGACTACGTGGGAGTCCAGCGACATAGCCATTACACTAACTGCTGGTCTCATGAAGCCTCTTTTATTAGGGCATTAATCCCATTCATGAAGGAGGAGCCCTCAAGGAGTAATTACCTCTGAAAGGCCTCACCTTGTAATAGTCACAATGGCAGCACATAATTTAAGGTGACACATTGAAACCATATAGCACGTGTTATCGACATGATTTACCACTGATGATGTTGACCTTAATTACTTGGCTGAGGTTGTGCTGGCCAGGTTTTTCCACTATAAATATACTGTTTTCCCCCTTACCATACTATATTGTTTGGAAGGAAGTCAGTATAGGTGGTATCTTTCTTTGCTTTTCTTTTATTTATTTGTTTTTTTTTTCTCTTCTTTTACTTTTTTATTTGGAAATTTTTGAACACATATAAATATTGTGAATCCCCATATACTTGGTATGAAGCTTCAACACTTATCACATCATGGTCATTCTTGTTTTATCTATATAGGTGGCCTCAAAATTTAACATACATCAGAATGATCCAGATGCCTTGCTAAAATACAGATTTCTGGGCTCCACACTTGGAGTTTCTGATTTTGTAAGTATGGATTTGGCCCAGAGAATTATCTCTAATGACTTCCAGATTTACACTGATGCTGCTGATCTAGGGATTATACTTTGAGAACAACTGAGCTATTACCTCCCAGGCTAATTCCCTCACTTCCACTTCATTATTTTAAATCTCAGGTATATTATTTCATCTAAATACTCAATGTATATTTATAAATATAAGGACTTTAAAAATATGACACTGTTTTCTCATCTAAAACTATTAGTATTTCTAATATCATCAAATATCCAATTAGTGCTCAAATTTGCCTGTTTATTTTATAAATACTTTTATACTTGGTCATTCAAATGCATCCTTCTTTTTCATTTATTATCTGTAATTCTTCTCTAAATGAGAAATTTTCTCATCAGTTTTTTGGTGACCTTGTATAGTTTTGTGAAAGATAGGCAAGATAAAATGCTTGATCCTTTTCATTTAGTTGCCAGTTTCAGAATAATGAGTAGGCTTATGGACACTTTCAAAGATAACTATGGGGTTTTGTTTTGTTTTGTTTTAGATATTATGTGAATATCTGGATTGTTTTTAACAGCTATATCAAAATGTAATTTGCATACCATAAAATTAATCCTTTTTAAACCTACAATTCATTGGTTTTATTATATTTACAGTGTTTTGTCACCATCATTGCAATCTAATTTTAGAACGTTTTCATCATCTCAAAAAAAACCTTATAAATACATAAACATTCTAAGAATGCATTTAATATGTTTCAATTTATTTTATTATTATTCTTTGGAGGCTCAAGTTGTTCAATATTTGGTTGGTAGAAGCCCCTTTGAGATAGGTTCCTATATCAGGTTATGATGAAAATAAATGAGAGAATCATTTTGAAGATGTCTAATACTTAGGGGATGCTATTGCAATGACTATTGTTATTAAACTTGGATGCACATTAGAATAATCTGAAGAAATTAAAATACATATTGATGCATAATCTTTGCTCTACACCATTTACAGCAGAATCTCTGTGGGTGATACCTAAGGAATAATAATTTTTAAAGCCCTTTGGGTAGATTCTAATGTGCAGCTGTGTTTGGGAATCACTGAACTTTGAAGGTATGTGTTAGTTTTTTTTTTTTTTTAACTTCATTTCTCCCCCTTTCCTTACACCTTGACCAGCCTTTCTTTTTCATTTATTATCTGTAATTCTTCTATAAATGAGAAATTTTCTCATCAGTTTTTTGGTGACCTTGTATAGTTTTGTGAAAGATAGGCAAGATAAAATGCTTGATCCTTTTCATTTAGTTGCCAGTTTCAGAATAATGAGTAGGCTTATGGACACTTTCAAAGATGACTATGGGGTTTTGTTTTGTTTTGTTTTAGATATTATGTGAATATCTGGATTGTTTTTAACAGCTATATCAAAATGTAATTTGCATACCATAAAATTAATCCTTTTTAAACCTACAATTCATTGGTTTTAGTATATTTACAGAGTTTTGTCACCATCATTGCAATCTAATTTTAGAACGTTTCCATCATCTCAAAAAAAACCTTATAAATACATAAACATTCTAAGAATGCATTTGATATGTTTCAATTTATTTTATTATTATTCTTTGGAGGCTCAAGTTGTTCAATATTTGGTTGGTAGAAGCCCCTTTGAGATAGGTTCCTATATCAGGTTATGATGAAAATAAATGAGAGAATCATTTTGAAGATGTCTAATACTTAGGGGATGCTATTGCAATGACTATTGTTATTAAACTTGGATGCACATTAGAATAATCTGAAGAAATTAAAATACATATTGATGCATAATCTTTGCTCTACACCAGTTACAGCAGAATCTCTGTGGGTGATACCTAAGGAATAATAATTTTTAAAGCCCTTTGGGTAGATTCTAATGTGCAGCTGTGTTTGGGAATCACTGAACTTTGAAGGTATGTGTTAGTTTTTTTTTTTTTTAACTTCATTTCTCCCCCTTTCCTTACACCTTGACCAGCCTTTACTCTCTCAATACTTTACTCCAATCTCAATGGACTGTATCAGTTTTTGGCCCAGTCTCTCAAGTAAGCTAAATTAGTCATGTGAATTCTTCTTCCATCATTCTTTAAATCCAAAGGATTTTGTGAAAATGAATGGCCAGCTCAGGTCTGTATTATATATATATATAAAAATACTTCTGTAATCTGGAAACCCATTCCAGTGAAGGACCTTGCCAGATGGCAGGGCACCTGCAGCTGGAGGGCTTAATAGCTGGGACCTGTGGCTCATCCTCTCCCCCACTGGCCTTTGGACTCTCAGGTTTGTTTCTTGGGACTTTGAGACGAGCTTGTGTCCCTCCCTGCCCCATCCAGACATTCACTCCAGTCAAGGGCCTTGCTAGACAGTAGGCTGCTTGCTGCTGGAGGGCTTAATGGCTGGGGCCTATGGCTCATCCCCTCCTGCACTCACCTTTATTCACTTAGAACTTTGGTGTTTTGTATACTGCATGGTGAGCATTGTACACCTTGCAATCTCTCCTTTGTTACTGAGTTGAAGCTCAACAGTTCAGCTTCAGGTGTACCTGTCTCTAGAAACGGGGAGGACTTTGGGTCACCCAGGACCAGTGACAATAGTTCAAGGTGCTAGTGAGCAACGGGGAGGCAGAGCAGAAGAGAGATTGCCAATTGCCTACTTCTGCACAACTTTGAATGCTCAGAGATACCTGAAATAATCTCTCCTTTGTTACTGAGTTGAAGCTCAACAGTTCAGCTTCAGGTGTACCTGTCTCTAGAAACGGGGAGGACTTTGGGTCACCCAGGACCAGTGACAATAGTTCAAGGTGCTAGTGAGCAACGGGGAGGCAGAGCAGAAGAGAGATTGCCAATTGCCTACTTCTGCACAACTTTGAATGCTCAGAGATACCTGAAATAATTTAGGAAGGAATATATAAATCACCAGATGACTAGGAACCATTGCAGAGGCACAAGAAATATGAGCAACCAACAAAATGTCTTTTTCCCAAGGGCTAGAAAAAAAAAACAATTCCTCATCATCCGCAGACAGTACAATAGAACTCATGGAAATGTCAGATAAACAATTCTGAATATTTATAGTAACCAAACAAAATGAGATACAAGAGAAAAGAGATAATGAGCTCCAGGAGATGAGGAAGTCCTTTCATAATTTGAAAGAAAAAATAGACAACATAAAAAAGAATCAAATGGAATTGTTAGAGATGAAGAATGTTATACTGGAAATTAAAACCTCCCTCGAAAGTATTAAAAGGAGATTATATCATGCTGAAGATCGAATCTCGAATGTAGAAGACAAAACCTCTGACCTAGAAAAAATTATCGAAAAGACTGAGAAAACAACCAAGAAAAATGAGGATAATATACAAGAAATACTAGATACCATCAAGTGCCCATATGTCCAGATAATTGGTATCCCAGAAAAGGAAGAAAATAATAAGGACATTGATAATTCTTTCCATGAAATCCTAGACGAAAGCTTTCCCAACCTAGAAAGGCATTCAAATACCCAGACCCAAGAAATACATAGGACCCTGAATAGAATCAACCCAAGAAGATCCTCTCCAAGGAACATCATAGCCAGACTGACCAAAACCACAAAGACAAGATACTAAAATTGGCAAGAGGGAAATGTGAAATTATTTACAAAGGTTATCCCATCAGCCTAACTTATCAGAAACCTCTTATAAGGATCTCTTATCAGAAATAATGCAGGCAAGGACAGAATGGAGAAATATACTCAAAGTGTTACATGAAAACCAATTTCAGCCAAGAATACTACAGCTGGCAAGATTATCCTTCATATGGTAAAAAATGATAAAAACATTCTCAGATAAACAAAACCTGAATTTACCAACTCCAGATGAGCTCTTCAAGAGGTTCTGTAGAGATTGCAATACCAGGAAAATTAAAAAGTCAGACAAACAGATATAAGAGAACAAAAAACAACCAAGAAAATGGCTCTCCTAATGATATGAACATGTCGAGAAATATTGATAATAACAGTGAATGTTAATGGATTAAATTCACAGATCAAGAGACTGAATGAATAACATTCTGGCTGAATAGATACCAGACTGGCTGAATGGATGACAAAAAAACAGAAAGCCTCTATCTGTTGCCTATAAGAAACACACTGTGGATAAAGACATGCATAGATCAAAAGTGAAGGACTGGAAAAAGGTATTTCATGCAAATGGAAATCAAAAAAGGGATGGAGTCATGATACTGATTTCAGACAAAATAGGCTTTAAGACAAAAAACTAAGAAGAAACAAAGAAAGGCATTATATAGTAGTAAATATGCTAATTTAACAACAAGACAAAACACTTATTAATTATGCACTCAACTCAGGAGCACCTAAATATGTGAAGGAAAGACTGCTGGAGCTAAAAGTAGAGATAGAGTACAACACTGATAATTGTTGGGGATCTCCACATTCCATTACCTCCTTTAGACAGATCTCCTAGACAAAAAATAAGCAGAGAGATATAGGACCTAAATGATACTATAAATAAAATGGGCTTGACAGATATCTATATAATTTTCTACCCTAAGATCACAAAATATACATTTTTTCTCACCTCCTCATGGAACCTTTTCAAAGATTGAACATA
>NW_006159659.1:3526778-3560738 GCF_000334495.1 Tupaia belangeri chinensis | reverse complement strand
CTGACTTTATTTATTTATTTATTTATTTATTTATTTATTTATTTATTTATTTATTTAGGTCTTGTCATAGTGTGCGTGTGCTCACTGGAGAGAGACAAAGAGAGGGAAAATGAGAAATCACCCCCCTGGGGAGGGCCATGTTGAAATCCCTTCTCCATTCTTCTCTCTGCATTTCAGGCATACATGCACACATGCCCAGTGTGATTTTCAAGCTGCCCTGTCTGGAACTCTAACCATAGTTGGCCATGTAGGAGTTTAGCCCCTTAAACACCATACCATCTGTTGACCCTGGCCAATGACTTTTTTTTTTTTTAAATATTTTTTGATCCGCTTTTTTTTTCTTTTTAAAATTACATTTAGTTACTGTATATCTTTACAGCATACAAAATGAATAGCAATGTGAATACCATATATTAGTATAGTCAAATATTTTATTACTAAACACATTATCATCAACATTGCCTCCACATTGGAATCACCTGGGTAGTTTTAAAAAATATTGATATCTGAATCCCACCCACCAGACATTGTAATTACTCTATCTAAGAATGCACTGGGCATCAGGAATTTTAAAAGTTCCCCAGGGTAACTGTAATATACAACCAAGGTTAAGACCACTGGGATAGAAGGAGATGAGTCCAATATAAGACACACAATGATTGACTGGGGAGGTTCCTGAGGAAATGCTTTAACAGTGTATTCCAGTAGAGAGGAAGTTACATGAGTATCTATCTGTCTGATGTTGGGGTACCAAGTGCAAGTTGTTTGCTCAAACCTTCATTAAATTCATGATTTAAATTTTGAGACCACTGATATAGATAAGACAAGAATGACTGTGATGTGATAAATGTTAAAGTTTAATACTGAGTACATGTGAATTTCAGTATTATTCTGTATATTTTTATGTGTTTGAAAATGTCCAAATAAAAAAGTAAAAGAGAAAAAAATTGAAGTTAAAGAAGAACAAAGAAAGAAATTTCTACACTAACTTCCTTCCAAAGAGTAAAGTATGGAAAAGGGGGGGAAGTATCTTAATAGTGGAAAAATCTGGCCAGCACTACCTCAGCCAGGTAATTTGTTATGATCATTAGGGGGTGCCCCTTAAGGGAGTTGCTAACTGGTCATAATGGTGTGGATGAGTTGCTGTGCAGGGTTGAATAAGGGTGTGGAGAAAGGAAATAACCAGATTATTTCATCACTCCTACTTTTGGAGCCCTAGCTCCTCTTGTGGTCTTCTTGTGGGACCTGTTCTCTGGTATTTGGTTTCCTGAATGGTGGGTCTGTGGCCCTCCTTGACATTCAGAATCTTCCTGATTGTCCAGCCCTGTCTGACTACTTGGAATCCGGTCTGTGTAACTGTTGTTACTCTCACTGTTTCTGTTTTCCCAAACTCCAAGTTATTTAAGTAGTTTTATCCTTGAACATGCAAAGATATTTCTATTTAAAGGTATTTCTTTTATTTATTTAGTTTAAAAATTTGCTATAGGGCATGTGTGGTTACTTGAGAGAGACAGAAAGAGAGAGAGAGAAAGTGTTAAAGCACCCCCTGGAGAGGTGTGGCCACACCATAATCCCTTCTCCTTCATCTCTTCCTCCTTTGGGGGTTTTGGGCACACATACACATATGTACTATCCTGCTTAAAATGTATGCCATAGTCAGGGACTCAAACCATACAGTTAGACATGTGGGATCCAGCTGCCTTAACAACCACATCACTGGCTCTCCCTGTTTTAGCTTTCAATTCACATTTTATTTTAGAATAATTTTAGATTTACAGAAAAAAATGATAGTGCAGAGATTTCTCATATATCTCACATCCAATTTCCCCTATTATCAACATCTCATGAAAAATATGAACCAATGTTGATATCTATTAATGACTAAAGTCCGTATTTTTTTTCATATTTCCTTTTATATCTTTTCTGTTTCAGAATCCCTTCCAAACTACCACATTACATTTAGTCATTACATCTCCTTAGGTCATTCTTGGTTGTGACAGTTTCTCAGACTTTCCTCGTTTTGGATGACTTTATTAGCCAGCAGTTTTGTAGAATGTCCCTCAATTGAGGTTTGTCTGATGTTTTTATCACGGTTAAACTATAGTAATGGGTTTGGTAAAGGAAAATCACAGAGATAAAGTGCCCTTCTCATTACATCATATTAAGGGTATGTGCTGTCTTAGTCCATGCTATAGCAATGTAGTATAGACTGGGTACTTTATAAAGAACAGATATTTATCTCTTACATTCTGGAGACTGTGAAGTCCAAGATCAAACCAGCAGGGTTTTTTCTTTTTAACGACTGCATTCCTCCAGAAGAGAGGGGTGCTGTGTTCTCACATGCTAGAAGGATGAAGATTCACTAAATTCTGCATGAAGCCTCTTTTATTTTTATTTTTTTAGAGGTTTTTGCCATACGGTGCGTGCATTTGCCAGACAGACAGAAAGAGACAGAAAGCAAGAAATCAACCCCCCACCCGGGTGGATGGCCACGCCACAATCCCTTCTCCTCAATTCTCCTCTTGGGGTCTTGGGCACACACGCACACGCACCCGGCATGAGTTTAAGCCACTGGATCCGGGACTCGAACCGCGATCGACTACGTGGGAGTCCAGCGACATAGCCATTACACTAACTGCTGGTCTCATGAAGCCTCTTTTATTAGGGCATTAATCCCATTCATGAAGGAGGAGCCCTCAAGGAGTAATTACCTCTGAAAGGCCTCACCTTGTAATAGTCACAATGGCAGCACATAATTTAAGGTGACACATTGAAACCATATAGCACGTGTTATCGACATGATTTACCACTGATGATGTTGACCTTAATTACTTGGCTGAGGTTGTGCTGGCCAGGTTTTTCCACTATAAATATACTGTTTTCCCCCTTACCATACTATATTGTTTGGAAGGAAGTCAGTATAGGTGGTATCTTTCTTTGCTTTTCTTTTATTTATTTGTTTTTTTTTTCTCTTCTTTTACTTTTTTATTTGGAAATTTTTGAACACATATAAATATTGTGAATCCCCATATACTTGGTATGAAGCTTCAACACTTATCACATCATGGTCATTCTTGTTTTATCTATATAGGTGGCCTCAAAATTTAACATACATCAGAATGATCCAGATGCCTTGCTAAAATACAGATTTCTGGGCTCCACACTTGGAGTTTCTGATTTTGTAAGTATGGATTTGGCCCAGAGAATTATCTCTAATGACTTCCAGATTTACACTGATGCTGCTGATCTAGGGATTATACTTTGAGAACAACTGAGCTATTACCTCCCAGATTAATTCCCTCACTTCCACTTCATTATTTTAAATCTCAGGTATATTATTTCATCTAAATACTCAATGTATATTTATAAATATAAGGACTTTAAAAATATGACACTGTTTTCTCATCTAAAACTATTAGTATTTCTAATATCATCAAATATCCAATTAGTGCTCAAATTTGCCTGTTTATTTTATAAATACTTTTATACTTGGTCATTCAAATGCATCCTTCTTTTTCATTTATTATCTGTAATTCTTCTATAAATGAGAAATTTTCTCATCAGTTTTTTGGTGACCTTGTATAGTTTTGTGAAAGATAGGCAAGATAAAATGCTTGATCCTTTTCATTTAGTTGCCAGTTTCAGAATAATGAGTAGGCTTATGGACACTTTCAAAGATGACTATGGGGTTTTGTTTTGTTTTGTTTTAGATATTATGTGAATATCTGGATTGTTTTTAACAGCTATATCAAAATGTAATTTGCATACCATAAAATTAATCCTTTTTAAACCTACAATTCATTGGTTTTAGTATATTTACAGAGTTTTGTCACCATCATTGCAATCTAATTTTAGAACGTTTCCATCATCTCAAAAAAAACCTTATAAATACATAAACATTCTAAGAATGCATTTGATATGTTTCAATTTATTTTATTATTATTCTTTGGAGGCTCAAGTTGTTCAATATTTGGTTGGTAGAAGCCCCTTTGAGATAGGTTCCTATATCAGGTTATGATGAAAATAAATGAGAGAATCATTTTGAAGATGTCTAATACTTAGGGGATGCTATTGCAATGACTATTGTTATTAAACTTGGATGCACATTAGAATAATCTGAAGAAATTAAAATACATATTGATGCATAATCTTTGCTCTACACCAGTTACAGCAGAATCTCTGTGGGTGATACCTAAGGAATAATAATTTTTAAAGCCCTTTGGGTAGATTCTAATGTGCAGCTGTGTTTGGGAATCACTGAACTTTGAAGGTATGTGTTAGTTTTTTTTTTTTTTAACTTCATTTCTCCCCCTTTCCTTACACCTTGACCAGCCTTTACTCTCTCAATACTTTACTCCAATCTCAATGGACTGTATCAGTTTTTGGCCCAGTCTCTCAAGTAAGCTAAATTAGTCATGTGAATTCTTCTTCCATCATTCTTTAAATCCAAAGGATTTTGTGAAAATGAATGGCCAGCTCAGATCTGTATTATATATATATATAAAAATACTTCTGTAATCTGGAAACCCATTCCAGTGAAGGACCTTGCCAGATGGCAGGGCACCTGCAGCTGGAGGGCTTAATAGCTGGGACCTGTGGCTCATCCTCTCCCCCACTGGCCTTTGGACTCTCAGGTTTGTTTCTTGGGACTTTGAGACGAGCTTGTGTCCCTCCCTGCCCCATCCAGACATTCACTCCAGTCAAGGGCCTTGCTAGACAGTAGGCTGCTTGCTGCTGGAGGGCTTAATGGCTGGGGCCTATGGCTCATCCCCTCCTGCACTCACCTTTAAACACTTAGAACTTTGGTGTTTTGTATACTGCATGGTGAGCATTGTACACCTTGCAATCTCTCCTTTGTTACTGAGTTGAAGCTCAACAGTTCAGCTTCAGGTGTACCTGTCTCTAGAAACGGGGAGGACTTTGGGTCACCCAGGACCAGTGACAATAGTTCAAGGTGCTAGTGAGCAACGGGGAGGCAGAGCAGAAGAGAGATTGCCAATTGCCTACTTCTGCACAACTTTGAATGCTCAGAGATACCTGAAATAATTTAGGAAGGAATATATAAATCACCAGATGACTAGGAACCATTGCAGAGGCACAAGAAATATGAGCAACCAACAAAATGTCTTTTTCCCAAGGGAAAACATCAATTCCTCATCACCCACAGACAACACAATGGAACTCATGGAAATGTCAGATAAACAATTCTGAATATTTATAGTAACCAAACAAAATGAGATACAAGAGAAAAGAGATAATGAGCTCCAGGAGATGAGGAAGTCCTTTCATAATTTGAAAGAAAAAATAGACAACATAAAAAAGAATCAAATGGAATTGTTAGAGATGAAGAATGTTATACTGGAAATTAAAACCTCCCTCGAAAGTATTAAAAGGAGATTATATCATGCTGAAGATCGAATCTCGAATGTAGAAGACAAAACCTCTGACCTAGAAAAAATTATCGAAAAGACTGAGAAAACAACCAAGAAAAATGAGGATAATATACAAGAAATACTAGATACCATCAAGTGCCCATATGTCCAGATAATTGGTATCCCAGAAAAGGAAGAAAATAATAAGGACATTGATAATTCTTTCCATGAAATCCTAGACGAAAGCTTTCCCAACCTAGAAAGGCATTCAAATACCCAGACCCAAGAAATACATAGGACCCTGAATAGAATCAACCCAAGAAGATCCTCTCCAAGGAACATCATAGCCAGACTGACCAAAACCACAAAGACAAGATACTAAAATTGGCAAGAGGGAAATGTGAAATTATTTACAAAGGTTATCCCATCAGCCTAACTTATCAGAAACCTCTTATAAGGATCTCTTATCAGAAATAATGCAGGCAAGGACAGAATGGAGAAATATACTCAAAGTGTTACATGAAAACCAATTTCAGCCAAGAATACTACAGCTGGCAAGATTATCCTTCATATGGTAAAAAATGATAAAAACATTCTCAGATAAACAAAACCTGAATTTACCAACTCCAGATGAGCTCTTCAAGAGGTTCTGTAGAGATTGCAATACCAGGAAAATTAAAAAGTCAGACAAACAGATATAAGAGAACAAAAAACAACCAAGAAAATGGCTCTCCTAATGATATGAACATGTCGAGAAATATTGATAATAACAGTGAATGTTAATGGATTAAATTCACAGATCAAGAGACTGAATGAATAACATTCTGGCTGAATAGATACCAGACTGGCTGAATGGATGACAAAAAAACAGAAAGCCTCTATCTGTTGCCTATAAGAAACACACTGTGGATAAAGACATGCATAAATCAAAAGTGAAGGACTGGAAAAAGGTATTTCATGCAAATGGAAATCAAAAAAGGGATGGAGTCATGATACTGATTTCAGACAAAATAGGCTTTAAGACAAAAAACTAAGAAGAAACAAAGAAAGGCATTATATAGTAGTAAATATGCTAATTTAACAACAAGACAAAACACTTATTAATTATGCACTCAACTCAGGAGCACCTAAATATGTGAAGGAAAGACTGCTGGAGCTAAAAGTAGAGATAGAGTACAACACTGATAATTGTTGGGGATCTCCACATTCCATTACCTCCTTTAGACAGATCTCCTAGACAAAAAATAAGCAGAGAGATATAGGACCTAAATGATACTATAAATAAAATGGGCTTGACAGATATCTATATAATTTTCTACCCTAAGATCACAAAATATACATTTTTTCTCACCTCCTCATGGAACCTTTTCAAAGATTGACCATATGATAGGACACAAATGAAGTCTTTACACATTCAAAGACATAGAAGCTATACCCAGCATCTTCTCTGACCATGATGGAATTAAACTTGATATTAATTTCAAGAAAAATCCTAGAAAATACACAAGCATATGGAAACTAAACAATGTACTTCTGAATGACTTCTTTTTATTAATTTTTATTTTTTCTTTTTATTTCTATTTCTTTTATATATTCAATCATGCTACCCAGCTTACGAAGTGAATATTCCAACATATGTACATTTCTCACCAGTCCAGATCACAATACTGGAATGTTATCTTCCTCTACTCCTTCACCTGCCCACTTCCCACACTGTATCTGGTGTTCACAACCATTTACTTAATTTCTATAGCCCTCAATCACTGAATGACTTAACTACTGAAGAAATTAAGTATGAAAATTAAAAAAATTATGGAAACAAATGATAATGAGTACATGAGTTTCCGTATCTATGGGACACTGCAAAGGTAGTCAGAAGAGGGAAATTCATAACAATTAATGTGCATAAGAAAAAGATGGAAAGGTGGCAAGTAGAAAACCTAACATTATGCCTCAGGGAGTTGGAAAAACAACAATAAAAAAAATGCCAGGCAAATAATAAAGATTCAATCAGAAATCAATGAAATAGAAAATAAACTATACAGAAAATAAATGAAAGCAAAAGCTGGTTCTTTGAAAAGATTAGCAAGATCAACACACCATTAGCTAGACTGATAAAGAAGAAGAAAGAAAGAAACCGAATAAATCAAATACTTTATGAAACAGGCAACATTACAACAAACACAATAGAAATACAAAACATCATTAGAGGATATTATGAGTGACTATATACCAACAAACAAGAGAACATGGAGAAGATGGACAAATTCCTGGATGCATATAATCTACCAAGATTGGAATCAGGAGGACATAAAAAACCTGAATAGACACATAACAAGCCATGAGGTTGAATCAGTAATAAATAACCTTCGACAAAGAAAAGCCCAGGTCCAGATGACTTCCCTTCTGAATTCAACAAAACTTTTAAGGAAGAGTTAACTCCCATTTTACTCAAATTATTTCTAAAGATCCAAAAGGAAGGAAACCTCCCAAATTCATTTTATGAAGGCTGCATCATCCTCATTCCCCAAACAGATAAAGACATGACAGAAAAAGAAAACTACAGACCAATATCTCTGATGAATATAGATGCAAAAATTCTCAACAAGATGATTTCAAATCATGTCCAACAACATATAAAAAAGATTATTCATCACGACCAGGTATGCTTTATTCCAGGGATGCAAGGGTGGTTCTACATATGCAAGACCATAAATATAATGCACCATGTTAACAGGAAGAAAAAAAACCATGTGATCATTTGAATTGATGCAGAGAAAGAATTTGATAAAATACAACATCCCTTCATGATTAAGACTCTCAACGAGATTGGTATAGAAGGGTCATTTCTCAACAAAATAAAAGCTGTATATGAAAAACCTATAGCTAACATTGTACTGAATGAGGAAAATCTAAAAGTTTTTCCACTAAAAACTGGTACGAGACAAGGCTGCCCACTTTCTCCACTTATTTTCAATATAGTGCTGGAAGTCTTAGCCAATGCAATCAGAAAATAGCATCATATAAAAGGCATTCACATAGGCAAAGAAGAGTTGAAAATACCTTTATTTGCAGATGACATGATGGTATACTTAGAAGACACAAAGGTTACCATAAAAAAAATTCTCGATGTAATGAATACAGTAAAGTGTCAGGATACAAAATTAACACCTAAAAATCTATAGCATTTCTCTATATTAAAAACAGGTTGAACAAGGTAGATCTGAAGAAAGGAACCCCTTTTATCATAGCCACAAAATATATAAGATACCTAGGGTTAAGCATAACTAAGGAAGTCAAAGACCTTTACAAAGAAAACTATGAAAATCTTTAAAGAGATATTGAAAGGGACACAAAAGAGTGGAAGGACATACCAGGTTCCTGGATTGGAAGAGTTAATATAATAAAAATGCCAATCCTTTCCAACTTATTCTACATATTTAATGCAATTCCAATCAAAATGCCAGAGACATTCTTCACAGATCTAGAAAAAATCATAGAATTTGTCTGGAGTCATAAAAGACCTCATATTGTCAGAGCAATCCTGCACAAGAATAGTGGAGTGGGTGGCATCTCACTTCTTGACCCCAAAATATACTATAAAGCTGTGATAATCAAAACTGCATGGCAGTGGCACAAAAGTAGACAGGTGGACCTATAAAATAGAATAGATACCCCAGGAATAAACCCAAAGCTTACAGCCAACTAATTTTTTTCAAAGAATACCAGTCAATTCAATGTGAAAAAGAAAACCTCTTTAATAAATGGTGCTGGAAAAACTGGGTATCCACCTGCAGAAAGTTGAAATTGAATCCTCATCTTTCACCATTGACAAAAATCAATGCAAAATGGATCAAATATCTGAGCCTAAGATCTCAAACTTTAAAACTGTTGATAGAAAATGCTGGGGAAATTGTGGGAGACATTGAGGTAGGTAAGGTAAAGACTTCTTAAATAAGACTCCCAAAGCACAGGCAATAATCCCTAAATAGACAAGTGGGACTATATCAAATTAAGAAGGTTCTGCACAGCAAAGGACACAGTAATTAGTGTGAATTGACAACCCTCAGAATGAGAGAATATTTTTGTAAACTATGCCTCAGATAAGGGACTGATAATCAGAATACACAGGGAACTCGAGTGGCTTACCTGAAAAAAAAAAAAAGATTAACCCAATTAAAAGATGGGAAAATGGGGCTAGCAGGTGGTGTGGTGGTTAAGGGAGCTAGACTCTCATATGGTTGACTGTGGTTTGAGTCCCGGATCTGGTAGCTTGCTTTCTTACTCTCTCTCTCTTTCTCCCTCCCTTCCTCCCTCCCTCTGTGGTCAAATTTAAATAAATAAATAAAGTTAAATTAAAAAAATTCTTTAAGAAATAAAAAAAATAAAAGATGGGAAAATGAGCTGAACAAAAATCTCTCTAAGGAAGACATATGAACAGTCAAAAAGCATATGAGGAAATGCTCAACTTCCCTCATCATAAGGGAGATGTAGATTAAAACCACATTGAGATACCACCTAACCCCTGTCAGAATGGTAAAGATTAAAAATACAAAAATGATAAGTGTTGGCAAAGTTGTGGTGAAAGGAAAACTCTCCTACACTGTTGGTGTGAATATAAATTGTCTAGTCACTGTGGAAAACAATATGGAGGTTCCTCAAAGATCTACAGATAGAATTATCATTTGATTCAGCAATCCCACTTCTGAGTATCTTCCCAAAGGACAGGAGAATGCTCAATCAGAAAAGTGCTTGCACATCAGTGTTTATTGTGGCATATTCATGGTTGCTAAGATATGGAACCAACCCAAATGTCCACAAACAGATGAATGGATTGAAAAAGTGTGGCACATATACTCCATGGAATAGCATTCAGCCATAAAAACCAACAAGATCCTGGCATTTGATAAAAAGTGGTTGAATTTGAAAGATTTATTGCTGAGTGAAGCAAACCATGCTATGAAAGAAAGGTATTGTATGTATCCACTTAACATATACTGATTTTCTGCACTGTATGGTAGAGACTGAAATATTGGAGGGCATAAAAGCTGTGAAAGTAGTTATGGACACTGAAGACAGTGTGGAATGTGGTCAGGGGCGGGGAGAAGGGAAGAGTATAGGGAAGGAAAGCAGGAGAAAAAATTGAGAGGCATAACATTCGTGGGACTGACTGATATGCATGGTAATTGTGCTGGAAAAAGAAATGTTATACACTGTAAAGATAAATGTGGTTAAATGTTATATAAAAATAATAATAATAAAAAATTGCTTCTGCCAACAATATGAAGAATATATTGATGAATCAGGCTGTACCACTCAGTGTTTAAGTGTTTTATAACCCACATTATTATTAAATGCACTGTAATGCATTCCTTAGCATAACTCTAGGCTACTCCTGACCAAATCTCAGACTGCTACCACCCTCATTGTCTTAGTCTGTTTTGTGTTACTATAACAGAATATCACAGACTGGGTAATTTATAATTAACAGAAATATTTGGCCTCACAGTTCTGGAAGTTGAAAATTTCACTATCAAGGTGCCAGCCTCTGGTGAGGGTATTCTTGCTGCATCATCCCATGGCAGAAAGGCTTAGAAAGAGTAAGCCCACACTCCAAAGCCTTTTTCTTATGGCATTAAACCCACCCATGAGGAGGAATCCCTTATGGCCTAATTATCACTTTAAGGTCCCTACTCTTAATACTCTTTTTTTTTTTTCTTTTCTAGAGAGATTTTTTGCTGTTGGGTGCCTGTGCTCACTGGAGAGACAGAAAATGGGAAATCATACCCCAGGGGGATAGCCATGCCTCATTCCCTTTTCCTCTATTCTCCTCTTGAGATTTTGGATACACACACGTGCCAAGCATGAGTTTTAAGCCACCAAATTTGGGACTGGAACAGCAGTTGATTACACAGGAGTCCGGTGATGTAACCATTTCGCCATGTGCTGGTCTCACTCCTAATACTCTTATAATGGCAATAAAATTTCAATTTGAGTTTTGGAGGGGACATTCAAACTATAGCACTCATCACAATCTAAATCCAAGTTTACTTTAGTATGGCCATGCCACAGAAATGGTAGTCTGCCATGGACCTGTAGTGTTGTCATTCCTGGGATCTTACTAGACATGCAAGATCTCAGCCCCTATGCACAAGCCAAACTAAATCCCAATCAGAATTTTAACAATATTACCCAGTTGATTCGTAGGCACATCAAAATGTGAGAACACTTCTCTATACAATGGACTGTATACCATGCAATGTCTAGCCTTTTCTTCCATTCTTTATGCCCCCTTTCTTCTATGCACGTCAGCTCTTACCCCCCACCCCCACCTCCATTCTCCTTTGATTCATTCTGTAAGCCTTAGTTCAAATGTCATTGCCTAGGAGATTTACGGATTTTCCTCCTTTCCACCTCTGAATATAAGGGCTCTTTTCTTCATCACTATTTCGATAATATGTTTGTCATATCAGCCCCATAAAACACTAATTTCACTTTCTTTTTAGTGACTCAGGTACATGAGAAACAACTACATTCAAAGCTCTTGAGTGTAATAAACATATTTTATTCATTTCTGTATCCATCCAGCAGTGTACTTTGCAGATATTAGAATTTCTATTTTAACAAAACAAAAATGAATAAGCCTGCTTAGAGAATGTCAGCATCTCTCTTCCCTTGTCCTTTACCTTGGAAGTTACTGATGTCAACTGGCATATTCAGCTAGTTTTTTTTTTTTCCAATCTAGACTAAATTAAGCAGTTTATATTAATATTATACCTACTAGATATTTATGTCTGGAATTACTGATTTTAAGGAAAAATAATTTTTTTATCATGAGTGGGCATGTGTAGTTATGAGAAAGAGAGAGAGAAAGTACCCTCCAATGTGGTGGAGTATTATCACACTTCAATCCCTTGAGGATGTGGGGCATGCATGCACATACACATGGTGTGTTTTTTAATCTGCCAGGGCTGGCCTTAGAATCATAGTTAACCATGTGGAATCCAGCTTTCTATGCACAGTGCTTAACTGCTGAGCTATGGGCTGCCCCTACAATTACTGTTGATATGAAATTAGTACAACTTGTGCCTGGTATGTGTGCTGTGTACCACATGCCCACCAATTGCATCCTTTCCTTTGTCCCTACCCACCCCACAATCCTACTTGGGCCTCAGCATATAAAACTAAATTCATCTCTACATTTGGTTTAAAATTCTGCTCTCATTTTGCCTTCTGCCAGACTAAGTCGAGTCCATCAACACACCTATAGACACACACAATGTGGCCATCTTTCTTCCTTTAATCCTACAATTATCCTGCCTTTTCCCCATATTTCATGCTTGAGTTTGTTAGGGAGAAATGTGATCTTTGTGATTCTAGCTTAGACTTCAGTACATAAGGTCTGTAGATTGCCCAGTTGTGACTTGACCAAGTGGGAAGGCTGGTATATTTTGGCAGGAAGGAGAGACTAGTATTTTTTCAAACATCTTAGGGCTCTGCTGAGGTAGTTGTACATTTTTGCATTATGATGGTATTTTCACTTATGTTTACTGTAAAGGTTTGGCTTTGTTTATCTACTGCCTTAGCACATTTGAAGATGCTCTAACAAAATACCAGACTACATGACTTACAAGCAACAGAGATTTATTTCTTACAGTTCTAGAGGCACAGAAGTTTAAGATCAAGGGGCAGGCAGATACAATGTCTGATGAGGGCTAGTTTCTTTATAAATGTCTTCTAACTATAACTTCACGTGGTGGAAAGGGATAAGGATCTATCTGGGGACTTTCATAAGGGCACAGATCCCAATTTATGAGGGCTCTGCCCTCATGATCTAATCATTTCCCAAAGGCTCCACCTCCTAATAACATGATTTTGGGTGTTAGAATTTCAACATATAAATTGAGGGTAGGTCAATAAACATTCATTACATTGTGGCTACATGGGGGCTACATACCTTGACTCATCTCTCTTTTATAGTTCTTATAGGCCCATAAGTATTAGCATGCCACTATAGCTACTGTATGAGTGCTCTTCCTTTCTTGGAATGGTCCAAGAACTAAGGGCTTAACTAACTTATAGGGGTAGAAACTCAATCCTATTTCTACATGGTAGATAAAGAGAAAATATCTTCACAACTGCTACTTCTCTTTGTTGCCATGTATTATTGTGTGAAGCGTTGTCCTGTGACACCCTGTGAGTACTTGTTCCCTCTGGCATAATATTTATGCTGGTCCAGACCCCTACATAACCAGAGTGGCATGCCATATTTTTGTCTCCAAAGCAATAGTTCATTGGGTCCGTACCCATATGATCATCTCTGTTTTCCAAGTGTCATTACTTCTAGGTAGCTGGTCTGAAATAGCTTTCAGCATAAGCCATGTGTTGATGTGATTTTTGTTGACTACTAATTTTATGGGTCTAATCAGTGCTCTTGGATTAAATTTTCTGTTTTCCTTTTCATATACGTAATATCCAGTGCTCTTGGATTAAATTTTCTGTTTTCCTGATCATATACGTAATAAATGCTAGTCCCCAAATTAGATCTATGACTTTCGTCCTTCAGCACCAGTTGCTGTCTTCGACTCACCAGTTTTGAATCCTATTTTTTTATAATTCTCAATCTTGGGAGATCTCCACGTTTTCATATTTCTGGATATATGTGAACATTGTTTTAGAGATGGGTGGTGGGTTTGCATGCTTATTATGTAGTTGGAAAATAACTACAATAATAACTACAATACCAATAACTAAATATAAGTGGGTCGTGAATAGGTTAATCATGTTAGTGTATAGTGAAGGAAAGGTTATTATGAACCCAATTCTGTTTACCTGGTTTTTAAATAAAGTTGTTTTTAAATTTAATTCATATAATTATATATTCCTTTCATAATCCAAGTGACACTCAACAGAAAATTAATTTGCAACTTTATCTTAGAAAATTCTATACTCATCCCAGACTATATTATCCTCATTAGTAATATACATGAATGTCCAGCAGTCTATTTCCCCTTTGGGAGATAAATATCAAACTCTAGGCTCTCTGGAATGTGGAGAGAAGAGAACTTTTCCTTAAAAACCCTGCTTTCAAAATAAAAGCAGGGAAATGCCTGCCTGAATATGCAACTTTGGGTATAAATTAATGGAAAATCCATTAGAGATTTAGTCTATCCAATATTTAGTTAAATGTGTGTGAAATATTTTGGATGGTATTCAAGGGTAAGATCTTTTGAAAGTTGGTTCCAGGAGACTATTTTGAATACTTGTTATACATAGAGAAGAATGTCACCTCTCTATTGAGATATGCATGTGGCACACATATAGTATGTGTGCCTGAGTAAGATTCCAGATGAGTTTTTGTTGTCATAATTTCTAAATTAATTACTGTCTTTAGGCTATGAAAACTCTTCCATATGAAGGATTTAGTGTTTGAGCTATTCCATTGATTGAACTCCTGAACCCCACATCCATGACCTAATTTTCTGGGAGAACAGCATACTCTGCCCTTATTACAGGTGTCTGGCCATGGAAATGATTAAGCATTGCATACCACATGGTCATTCTTTATTTCATTTTTTCATTGAAGAAGAATGAACAAGAGCATGATTGATATCGAAACATTTGTAAATCCAGGGAATGTGGCTACCATTGCCCCATTTAATTGTTTCCCTCAAACAGCACAATAATATACACTCACTATACTTTCTGTTTCAGAAAACAGAACTTTAAAGAACTTTAAACTTTTCTATAATCCTAATACCCAGAAGTAATAATTTATCATTTGGGGTTTATCTTCTTTTGGTCATTTTCTGCATTTTGCCTTAATAGATAAGTATCAAGGGTTGTATTGGATTGTTGTAAAATTCGTAACATATTTTTCTATACAAAAATGCATCATGCCTTTTCCAACAAACCAATAGTTTGAGCCTAAGCCACATCCATTGCCTGGAGTCAGGCAGATGTGATAAGCTTACATATGCCTCACTAAAAATCTGTTTGCATGATGGACTAGAAGATCTTCCATTAAAAGAAACCTTATAGAATATGCAAAATATGTTGAAGATTATGAATCACTAGGGAAATGTAAATTAAAAATTACAATGAGATATCATGGCACACCCATTAGAATGGCCACAATTAAAAAGTCTACCATTGGTGGGACGAGCAGATGGCATTAGTGGTTATGTTGCTGGACTCCCACATATTTGACTGTGGTTTGAATCCCGGACACTCATAGCTTGAAACTCATGCCAGGTGCATATTTGTGCATGCCCAAAATCCTGAGAGGAAAATAGAGGAGGGATTGCAGCATGACCATCCTCCCTGGGAGATGATCTGTCACTTTCTGTCTATCTCTCTCTGTCTCTCTGATGAGTGCACATGCCCTATAGCAAAAGTCTCTCCAAAAAAATGTTTAAAAAGTTAAAAAGTCTACCATTGGCAAGGATAAAGAGCAACTGGGACTCCTACATGCTGCTGGTAGAAATGTAGAATGATACGACCACTTTGGAAAACACTGTGGTATCTTAAAAAGTTAAATATATACCTACAATATGACCAGTCATTTCCTCCTAGGTAGTTACCTAGTTAAATAAAAGTATACAACACTAAACGACTTATACATTAATTTTCATTATAGCATTTGAAATAACAGCCCCAAATTGGAAAAACCCTAATCTCCATCAACAGGTGAACAGATAAACAAACTTTAATATATCTATACAATGAATCTAACAACTTGAATGAAGCTCATACTACTTGTCCTGAGTGAATGAAATTAAAATTTAAAAATCCATGGTATATAATTTTATTTACATAAAATTGAAAATAAAAACAAATCTCTTGTGAAAAAAGCACAGATAAGTGGTACTTGATTCCCAAACACAGGTGCAGGATAGGGTTGCAGAGGGGCAGGATGGAAGGATTACAAAGAGTCATGAGGAAACTTGTAGGACTGATGGATATATTCAGCATTCTTTGTAGTGACAGTTTCATGGAGTATACTTAATACAAAATTTGTCAGATTGTGCATTTCAAATATGTTATAGCTCACAAAAGCTGTAAGTACATTGTCTTCCTTGGATGGGACTGAATATATCAGTTAGGGCTCATTGATTTAATCACAAAAAGTGACTTGTTCTAATATATTTGAAAAGGAATTCATTTAAAGGATAAGAGGAACTTACAGAACTGTTATTAAGGCTTAAGAACTAGACCTGGAATGGAGTAGCAAAAAAAAAAAAAAAAAAAAAAAAAAAAACTCAAACATAAAAAAAAAAAAGACAACTTCAAAGATTCAGGTAGCAGGAAGGAGAGGAATACCTCATAACTGGCACTTTCTGGTTAAGGCACCTCTGGATGTTCAATGAATAGATTCTTCCATTTTAAGGATGGAGGAAAAGGATAATGGAATTTCATCAGCCAAGGGGGAATAAACAAATAATTTAATATTTGCAAAAATGAAAAACTATCTCTTGATAACTGGACCAGCATACAGTGGATTTATGATGGGACAATTTATCTTGCACCCATAATGATATACAGTGATTGAATGTATAAAAAATAAAGTATATATTAAAAAAATTTTAAAATTACAGGGAGGAATATTTTCCTTGGCTGGGATGAATGTACTTTAAGGAATTACAGTGCTATTAGGGAGGTCCCATAAAAGAACAAATGCTTACCATTCTCGAGGATTTTCTATTCCTGTTTCAGTTATCCCTGATATATAATGAATCATTGCTAAAATGAATATCTTAATACAACAACAGATCATTCTATTATTTCTCATGTGAGTCAGAAATTAAGGAAGGTTCTGGTTCCATGTCAATCAGTATTTTCAGTAAGATGGAATTAGAATAGTGGAAGACTGGAACACTCTCTGTTCATGTGATATCTGGATGGTTTCTATTTGTGTGCTAGTGTAATCAACACAGCAGCCTCATGGAGGTTAAAGTCTTCAGGAAAGTATATTCCAGTTGTTAAGACAGAAGCTGCTTTACATCCCATGACCTACGTTCAGTGTCACTTCTACCTCATTCTATAAGGTTTATGCAAGTCTCAAGTTTACCCAAATTCAAGGGGATGGAAAAGATATTCCATCTCAGGATGGGTATACTCTTAAGGTCACATTGTGAAAAAGCTCATGGGATGGGATATATATATATATATACATACACACACATACATACACACACACACACAGTTGTGCAATATACAGACTGTTCCATTTGGTCTCCATAGTTATGAAATTTCAACTCTTCTGGGTTCAAAATGTTAAAACTCAGTATACTGAATTCCAATGATCTTATGGGTCTTTAAAAATAAGATCAGTGTTTCTCACTTTCAAAAATAAAATGTGACTTAATATATGATTTTTAAAAATCTTCTGAAAACTGGGACAAGCAGTTAGTGTAATGGCTATGTTGCTGGACTCCCATGTAGTTGACCACGGTTCAAGTCCTTGACCCAGTGGCTTAAACTCATGCCGGGCGCACATGCGTGTGTGCCCAAGATCCTGAGAGGAGAATGGAGGAGAAGGGATTGCGGCGTGGCCTGCCCCCCCTGGGGGGTGATTTCTGGCTTTCTGTCTCTCTGTCTCTCTCTGTCTGTCTGGCGAGTGCATGTGCCCTATAGCAAAAACCTTTCAAAAAAAAATCTGAAAACTAGGCTCCAAATTTAATCTTATCAATGCCTAGAGAAGAGATATAATGGTAAACAAAGAACACTGGAATGGTATGTATAAGCTCTGGACTTCTGTCCTGTCCTTGCCATTAATTTTGGCTACATGAAACTCTCTGTAGAAAGAAAATACTCTCCTGAGCACTCCTACAGCTTTATGGTGAGGTGCAAATGAGGCTGTTAGCGTGAAAACATTGTAAATGAGAAATCTCACATTAAAATAAAATATTTCTGTTGTTCTTTTAAGGAATTTTGGAGTTTCACAGCCTGTAAGTGCAGGATGTTTTTCCTAATATCTGACTTAAATATATTCATCTGCCACAAATCTCTGTAACCAACGAATTGAAATTGGTTACACTTATTTCCCTCTGGTGATACGGTGACAGAGGCACATATAGAGGTTTAAGTATGATACCGCTGTTGTTTTCACAGTATTGCCACTATATAATTTGCTTTGGATTCCATTCATCACATAAGCCTTTTGCTCAGCTAGCAAACAGTTCAGAGCTTCTAGAATTATCACTCAAGAATCCCTAAATCATTTTCCCGATCATTGCGTTGCATTGCTACCACTTAATATGAACTCTCTGTTTTGGTTCATTGTTTCTAGACTTATTATTTTACATTTGTCTACATTAAGCTCCATTCACGGTTTATTGGCTTCATCACCATGAGGTACCAATCCATCTGAATCATTCCATTGAATTTTTTCCTATGTGTTGTGTATATACCATATAGAAATAATAAAAATCTATGTACCTTAGAGAATGTTGTGAATATTTTATTGGTTATACTTCAGGGTCAGACTAACAACTCAAAACAGGTCAGGCCAATGTTCAAGATACCAGGACAGTAAGCAGAGCTTTCAGGAGGGAAGGAAGCCAATTTTTTTCCAAGGGAAAGCTTTGATAAAACCTGGTTCACACTATAAACTTGTACAATATTCTCTGGTGGCCTAGGGCTCATAATTTTAGAACTCTCATTTTATCTTTGTTTAAATGCCCATGTTATAGTCTCCTCTAAAAATACTTTTCTAACATGGAATATGATCCATTCAAAATTAGAATACCTATGTAAAAAAAGAAAAACCACAATTAATTTAGACTGCTGATTAGAAAGTTACTTTAAAAATTAGGCAAAAACATTCAGTAAATTTTAATCCCAAGTAACTGTTCCCTTCATTAGCACAATACATGTTTGGGGTCTACTATGTGTCAGAATGTTAGCTGGAATTAAATGTAGATTGTAGCAATCTGCTTTCAAAAAGTTATAAATTAGGGCGACCAGCAGTTAGTGTAATGGCTATGTTGCTGGACTCCCATTTAGGAGACCGCGGTTTGAGTCCTGAACCCGGTGGCTTAAACTCATGCCGGGCGCATGTGCATGTGTGCCCAAGATCCCAAGAGGAGACTGGAGGAGAAGGGATTGTGGCGTGGCCATCCCCCCTGGGGGGTGATTTCTCACTTTCTATCTCTGTGTCTCTCTGTCTGTCTGGCGAGCGCACATGCCATACAGCAAAAAACCTCTCAAAAAAAAAAAAAGAGTTATAAATTAGCAGAGGGAAAACTCAGTGATAAATTATTACAATTCTTTGTGAAATGTCTTTAGATGTTTCTGTAAGAAGCCATACGTGTACAGAGCATGTAGTTACCAGTTCTGCCTAAGAAGTCTAGGAAAGTTTGGAAAGAACAAGAAACTGAGCTTAAGAAATAGTATTGAAATAATAAGCTATTTTCTCATTTGGCTTTGAGAAATCTGGAAGAATTCACAAAGAATTTTCATTGTTAAATCTAGAAGAATCACATATATACAGGGAAAATATAATCCATTGCCTTTGTGGGCCTTCCTAACCTGCCATAGCTTCTGGAAGTGATAGAAACACCTACAGGACTCCTGGGAATTAGAGATGATCAGGGATACTGTATAGAGCTTCCTGAGGAGAGTGAGATGTTTGTTTGTTTGTTTATTGAGAGATTTTTGCTATAGGGTGTATCACTCACTGGAGAGACAGAGACAGAAAGTGAGAAATCATTCCCTGGAGGGGATGACCATGCTACAAACCCTTCTCTTCTGTCTTCCTCTTGGGATTTTGGGTATGCACACACATGTGCCTGGCATGAGTTTCAAGCCTTTGGATTTGGGACTCAAACCACAATGGCAGAGTCCAGTAACATAACCATTATACCATCTGCTGGTCCCTGAGATTTTTTTTCTTAATTTTTGCTATAGTACCAGACAGAAAGAAGGGGAGGGGGGAGTGAGAAATCATCTCCCACAGGGGATGGCAATGCTGCAATCTCTCCTCTCCCATTCTTCTCTCAGGATTTTGGGCATACATGTATGTACACACGCAGTGTGCTTTTCTAGCTGCCAGTCTGGTACTTGAACTGTACAGTCTTCCATGTAGGATCCTGTTGCCTTAACCACCTCACCACTGGCTGGCCCAAGATGTTCTAACTGAAAAGTCAGGTGGAAGAAATCTGCAAGAGGAATCGAGGTTACAGTTTTAAAGAGTAATGTATTCATTAAGTAGACAAAAACAGCCAGTCACTATGTTCTTTTAAAAGATGCATAGGCCTATAAGGATTGTGTGTGTGTGTGTGTGTGTGTGTGTGTGTGTATCTGTGTGTAGGAAATTAGGGGAAAAATAATTGTTGGTGGTGCTTTAAGAGAATTAATAAAACTCATACAAATATTATATTTTATTCATTATTTTGATACACTTTTAATGTTACTAAACAGAAGAGACTATTGTGATTTTTTTAAAGGTTTCTTTCACAAACCCAAGTGACAGCATAAGTTTTTACAACTGATAATTAATTATCTATGGCAAGGGAAGTATGAAAGCATCAAAAATTGTTCCTTTCCCGAAAGAGCTGGCCATGACACAGGAGACAGTCATAAACACAAGGAAGAAATCCAAGAGGAGTCAGGAGGCAGTAAGTGATCAATCTGAGCTCATTTGGTAATTTATCTTGCCCTTCACTTTGAACAGCTATAGCATTTATTGTCTGTTCTGCCTAATTTAGCTCTTAATAACATAGTTTCTCATTGTCCTCTAGTCATTTGATATATGAAAGTCTTGTTTCCCCAATCAGACTGTATTCACTCTGAGGGCAGTGATTTTGTTCTTGCCTTGTTGCCTCTTTCCTCAGTTATCAGTTCACAGTGGGGTAATTGGTAAGCATCTTCTATTAGGTGGCCAGTGAATACGTACTTGTTGATGGTCTAAGGGGCTATGCTATCAGGCTCAGTTATTTTACTTCTTCAACACAACTTCGTTTTCTGGAAAAGAAATTTAAGCAAGAGATTTCTAAGGCCTTTTCCAGCCCTGTGCATCTAGAATTAAGATTTTAATCTGTGGGACCAGCAGGTGACTTAGTGATTAGGTGCTGGCCTTATAAATTAAACAGTCAACCACATGGTTGACTGTGGTTCGAGTCCTGGATCTGGAGGCTTGAAACTCACACCAGGCACATGGGCTTGTGTGCCCATAATCTCAAGAAGAAAATAGAGGAGAAGGATTGTGGTGTGGCCATAACCCCTGGGGGTGATTTCTCACTTTCTGTTTCTCTGTTTCTTCCTGTCTTTCTGGTGAGCACATGTGCCTTATAGCAAATACCTTGCTCTCTCTCTCTCTCAAAAAAAAAAAGTTTTCATTTGCTTATATTTTACTAGATGGAATAAACTTACCATTAACTTCCATAATCAAATATTAATATTACATAGATGCCTTCTAGTTTTCTTAGTTGTGAGGCCAGCATATTACTTATTTAACTCAGTTCTCCATGAAACTGTTTCAGCAGATACATAGTACACACATATCATATGTCAGGTATTTTAAGAAATTCTGGGGAGTAATATAAACACAGTTCTCAGACTCCCAGGCTATAGACAGTGGAAGTGAGAGAGGGAGGGAAGAAAGAAGGAAAAAAGGGGAAAAGGAACAAAGGGAGGCATGGAGGGAGGAATAGAGTGAGGGAGGAAGGAAGATAGTTTAACACTAGTCAATAGCCTCAAAATGAAATGAATACTATGCTGGCAGGGGAATACCAGCTATGAAGGTGCATATTTGAGTGCCCACTCCTGACTCTTGGGCTTCTGGAAGTCTCACATGTTAATGGTAATTGGTCTGAGATTACTGGAAGGATGACAATGGGTCAATTAAAGTGGGGAATCGGAAGGACAATGTGTGAGAAGGTCCTGAAGCAGGAGAGAGAGTGACTTAACTGAAGGAATTTCAATTCGACCTGGAGTGATATTTTGAAAGAGATATGAGGTAAGACATAAGATACAATGATAGGCCAAAGATATGGTAATATCTTTGACTGGACTAATATACAGTGTATTCATTACGGGAAAATTCATTTGGTATGTTGTACAGTGGTACAGAATGTAAATTAAAAAATGAAAAATTTTAAAAAAAGAACAAAGGCCAAAGGTCAGACTTTTGAAAAACATTAGAATTTCTACTGAGTGTGGTAGCCACTAGGGGGTAAAGGGGGACAAGAGGATGACATGACAGATATGTGTTTCAAAATAACACAGAACACTTAGAAAACCCTTTTATGTTTTATTTCCCAGCCATTGAAATCCTACATACATTTTCTGACATAATGTAAAATTATGTGTATTTGACCTGAACATAAAATACTTTTTACTTTATTATAGGTAGCAAACAAAATGAACCTAATCAATTCTCTGACACATTTCAGCATTTTTCAATAGAGATAAAGTGTAACTGTTTTAAGTAGGATGAATATAACTTTAGGATAATGCCACTAGGTATTTTTGTAATTAACTTGTTGACATTCTCAATAAAGTGTTTTATTTTAATATAAAAGCACATGAGTTCATGGAGGAAAGAGAATAGACTTTGGGCTTAGATGCATACTAGATCCTTAATTGTGAAGCCTTGAGTAATACATGTAACCTCTAAGCTTTAATCTCCTTTCTTCAAAATGGGGACAATAAAAAAAATGGGGACAATAAATCAGAGTTTTTGTAAGAATTAAAATAACTTTTTGTAACATTATATACCAAATGATTTGACCCATAGTAAGAGCTCAAAAAATATTAGCTCATTTTCTCCTCTTCGAAGGCTCACTTCATTGGGAAAAAGAAAGTATTTGGGATTTCTTTTTGGTTTTATGTCAAATACTACTGCATGACTCTTAAGAGTGAAAACATGAATTAGCCCCTAACATAAAACTCAACCTAGTGGGGAATAAAGAAGTTTCACTAAAAAATGAGGTGACCTTTTTCTTCTCCAGTTCTCAGCTTTTCCTCACAGGAGATAGAGTTGCTCCATTTTTTGCTCAGAGTCTTTGGAGAAAAAATTTGATCATGTCCTAGATTAATAAGACAAGCAGGTAGTTTGAAAGGAGCCATAGACATGCATCATATGCATGTTTTTGTAGCTCCAGATCTTTTATTCAGATCAGGTTCATAGAAGCTACAGTTTAATCCAGATAAAGTTACCTCTATCAATTCACATAAAACATTTTAGAGGTGGTATATAATTCCATTTGGAAAAAAAAATAAGTATAAATTATTAATACCAGGTAGAAATTGGAAAGCATGAAGTAATAAATATTTTTTGAGAACCTACTATATTAATAACATCACAAGTAATATTTGTGTTTAGACATAAACACTTTATGTTTGATGATCTACTATTCAGAGTATTATTTGTAGACCAGTAGGTGGCATGGTGGATAAGGTGCTGGATGTCACATGGCTGACTCCTCAGTTTGAGCCCTGGACCTGGAGGCCTGAAAAACATACCAGGATTGTGCATGAATGCCGCAAATCCTGAGAGAATGAATAAAGGATTGTGGCATGCCCATCCCCTCTGGGAGTAATTTCTTAGTTTCACTTTCTCTCTGTGTCTCTCTGGCAAGTGCACATGCTCTATGGCAAAAGAAAAAGTATTTATATTTTAGAAACAAATATGTAAATATCCTAAAATTCACTGGAGTTTATTGAAAGCTTCATAAATGTCAGATTCTGTGCTATGTTCTTTTTTTTTTTCCTTTTTTGAGAGATTTTTGCTATAGGACACATGCAGTGACCAGAGAAACAGAGAGATGGAAAATGCAAAATCATTCCCGAGGGGAGATGGTCAAGCTGCAATCCCTTCTCTTCCATTCTCTTCTCAGTATTTTGGGCATGCGCGTACACACACACACACACACACACACACACACACACGCACACATACACACACCAACGCACCAGGCATGAGTTTTAAGCTGCCAGTTCTGGGACTTGAACTGTGGTTGACTACATGGGAGTTCAGTGATGTAACTGTTACACCATCTTTTGGTCTCTCAGTGTGAGTTTTAAACCTCTGGGTCTAAGACTTGAACCACAGTTGACTATGTGGGAGTCCAGTGGCATAACCATAACACCATATGCTCGTCCCAAGTTATTTATTTGCATTAATTCACACATAAATTCTAAGAGGAAACTATTATGGTAATTTCTATTTTACAGATGAGAAAATTCAGCTACAGAGACTTAAAGTAACTTTCCCAAAGACACAACTAATAAATATAGTAGGTAGAATTCTAACTCAGGCAATTTGGTCCTAGATCCCAGACTCATGATTTTGCTACCCTAATTCGTTGTGTGGCATTTGATACCATGTGCACTCAATATTCCAGATGCTATCTGCCAGGTTCTCTTTGCACTTTGAAAACAAAGATAATATGTCAAACGTGACCTCCAACAAGGCATGATCTATTGATAATTGAGAGAAAACCCCATTGACAAGCAATTATGGTACTACCTAATATTTGTTATTATTGTGTTCATTTCCCAGGTCTTGGAGGTGAAGGGTGAAGGATACTTTTGGTGAAGGATATAAACAAAACAAAGCATTCAAGTACTATGCATTTCATTATGTAATGCAGTTTGCAAGTTGGCAGCCCAGTTTTATTTGACTTTAAGTATTTTTTAAAAATTGAAATATTGGGTGCCAGCAGGTAGCATGGTAGTTGAGGTGCTGGACTCCCACATGGCTGACCACAGTTCAAGTCCTGAACGTGGAGGCTTCCTTTCTCATTCTCCCTTTCTGTCTGTCTGTCTCTCTCTGGTCAAAATTGAAGACTAGTGATAATAAATTAAATAAATTGAAATATTTGCCAGTATTGAAAACTCAGGAGATTTCACATATGACTACAGATCTCTTTTTTATTTCTGGAATACGACAATATCTGGTAATGCTAATGCTGAACCCATAGTACATTATGACAAAAATCTCCCTGAGCTTAGCAACGCGCACTTGCTTTAAACAAGGTGCATGCCCATTTATTAACTACAGGACTTAGCAGACCTATTTCATGCATTTACGTGACCTATTGATCCTTGTAGGTCTATCAGTTGCATCCTGCTTTTGATGAGGGTTCTAGGGCTCTTTAGAGGTTTATCATTGGGAAAGTTGTGACACATTTGTGCATAGAAAAATATAGGAAAATATGTCATGACTTTCCCAACAATATAATAATTTGTTGGAGTATCAGGTATACTCACTGATACCTAAATAACCAAAGTAGCTCAGTTTCATTCATTCAGAATCCAAAATGGATTTAGCATTGAGCTAATGAAGTTTAAGCTTTGGGACTCATCTTTTGTGTGAGCCCTGAGGCCTTAGAAGGGGTTCTAGCAATGTGTTTACATGACCATAGTTTTGAAAATTTTGTAAAAGTCAGATATTTTAGTGGTTAATGATGCTGTCTCTTTTTACTGAGTTTCTTTTCTCCTACCAGGGGTATTGTAATAACTGTAGGCATTCAGGATAAACATTCTCTTCTTAATGAATTCACTCCTAAATAAATATTTGTTTTATATCTATGTAAATGTCCTTTTCTCTTAAAGAGGGCCCGCGTATTATTAAGCTTCGATCTTCCTCTGCCTAGAATGCTTCTTTCTTACTTCCAAAGTCATTGGTGTGTTGAGGTAAGCTTGTATCAGCTTGCCAGAGCCAATGTTACATTCTCAGGAATTTATTGAGCAGGTTATTAAATGCAGCTAATAAGAATGAAATTATATAAACTTATAATTAATGAATCCCTTTATAAGAATATAATAAAAACTCAGAAATCATTCAGTCCTCATTATTTTACTACATTTTACTATAATCTGATATTGAGGTTATTTACGTCTATTTTAAATGGGAGTGCTGCTTCACATCTCTTCAACAAGTGACCTGAGTGTCAGGGACACAGAGCAAGCTACTGGAATGGCTTGTAGATGACTTATTATGAAATAGGGTATCCTTTAAAATATGTCCCCCCTTTCCTTTGTCATCCATAAGGAGAAAGTTCAAGGGTCATTTCTCGTCTGCTCCTATTCAGACAATAAATGTATATTCCATGTATAGAGAGAGCATAGGAGAAGGTATGCCTAACTGAGATTAGGAAGGAGGTGGTGGTGGTCAGGAAAATACTTTGAAAAAGAGGATAAATGCCCAGAATTCATGAATAAGATCAAAATGTGCTATAGTACAAAATAGAAACTAATAAAATAAATAAGG
Source organism: Tupaia belangeri chinensis (assembly GCF_000334495.1). Taxonomy (NCBI): domain Eukaryota; kingdom Metazoa; phylum Chordata; class Mammalia; order Scandentia; family Tupaiidae; genus Tupaia; species Tupaia belangeri. The sequence goes on along the minus strand of NW_006159659.1, from coordinate 3,534,146 downwards.
GTGACAACAAGTGATGGATGATAGTTGAGTTTTATTTTATATACTGCTTATAGTATCTATAGTTGCCTTCCATGCTATTATACCTTCTAATCTTTCAGTTTCTGCTATGGAGTGAAGACATTTGGTATAAATTAAGTGGGACATACAATGGCTATATTTCATAGTGGCCTACTTTGCTTAGCATTAAATCTTTCATATTCGTCCACTTTGTATCAAATATCAGGGTCTCATTTTTTTTTATGACTGAGTAGTATTCTGTAGTGTATATGTGCCATATTTTTTTAATCCACATGAGCTAATTTTAAGATAGCTCTCATCCCATAGAAAAGTGAGGGAAAGGGCATCAAAGGAAAAAATATAGAGACATATTCATTTATTGCTTCCACAAATATTTTTGGAGCACTGCTATCTACCAGGCAAATCTGAGTACTAAGAATATAATACTAAGCAAAATAAAACTTTCCCTGAGATCATCTAGCAAGAAATAGGATATTAAAGGAAGGACATATAGTTCAAGATAATTGGGCCATGGGGCTTTTAAGAGGGAATGCTGGGGACCAGCAGTTATCGTAATGGATATGTGCCGGGGTCCAGCCTCAGCGGGGGGTAGGTTGACTCATCAGAGGCAGCACAGGAAGGAAAGACTGAGGCCTCAGTGCCTTTTTCATGCATGTCCTCAGTCGGACAGTCCCAGAGATTGCTCTCTGTAGAGTGACAACTGCTAGGAAACATCGTGTCTTTTTATTGAAAATGTGATAGATGCAAGTAAACGGGTGAGGGGCTACGTGTTCTAATTATCAAATTCATAAAGTTTTAACAATAGAGATCATAGATTCCATTTAGGGTTTGATTAAGGGCAGGTCTATTAATCATCGATACAGTTCAACAATTGTTTGATTGATATAAACAGGCTTTTGGGAACTTCTGGGAGTGCAGTTTCAGAAAACAGTTCCAGCAAGCAGAGTTAATTATCAGCTGATACTTGGCAGCAGCCGTCTTGCGATTACTGAGTATGATGCTAAAAAAGAAAATCTCAAGTATAGATATTAGTTCTTATGGATCTCAAAAATGATACTTATATAATTTTATAGGGATCTAAAACTTAAATTAAGGAATCCTAATATATTTACCTATTCTGAAGGGGTGAAGCTATTGTTCACCCCTTGGTGAGGGTGGGGACAGCTTTTTCAACTGGCAGTAAAGTGACTAACAAGTTAATGAAGAACTTTAAAGTGAGTTTGTGGTATACCTAAGTATTCTATTGTGCCTGTGGCACCACTGTCATGTATTTTGTTAGAACATCAGCTACCATGGGGCAGGAGTGTCCTGGGCCAGTTTTGGCCTAAGAGGTTATTTTTAAGCTTATGTTAAATGTGTCTTGAAAGGCCTTCCAAAGGTCAAGAAGAACTTCAGCACACCCTCCATTGTGACTGCAAGGATGAAACATTGTAATTAACAGTAGCTGGTCAGGGTAAAGGGGACCGGTAGGGGAGACTTTCGGGAAATCTTATCACATACTCAGGATGTATAAGAGAGCTATGTAACTCTTTTGTAGTAGTACATCAGGGAGTCAGAGGGGTGTCGCTTCCCAGCAAGGCTACCGCAGTCTCTGGAGCATACAGCAAGCGGCCTTGCCAACATGCTGAGTTGACCCAAGCTTTGCTCATAGGTCGGGGGAGGGGGGTGGGGGTGAGGCAGCTACAGCAGTGACCTTGCCAACATGCTGAGCCGGCCAAGGCTATGCTCAAAGGTTGAAAACTCAAACAGGTCCTGGGTCCCCACCGAGTCATACTCCTCCAGATAGGTGACTGAACTCCCATGTAGCCGACCACGGTTCGAGTCCCAGACCCAGTGGCTTAAACTCAGCTGGGTACGTGTGCGTGTGTGCCCAAGATCCTGAGAGGAGAATGGAGGAGAAGGGATTGCAGTGTGGCCATCCCTCCTGGGGGATGATTTCTTGCTTTCTGTCTCCCTGTCTCTCTCTTTCTGGTGAGCACATGTGCCCTATAGCAAAAACCTCTCACAAAAAAAAAAAAAATAGGGAATGCTGAAAGAAAGTGATTAAAGAAAGGTAAGCAGGATTCTGGTCATGAAAAACAGGTAGCTAGAAAGATGCCTTGGCTCTGAGTATAAACAGAATCTCCCCTCTTACACTGGAAGCTCAGGGATAATAATATTGATCATAAAGGAGGGTGCTCTTCCTACAGAGTGGCTGTACTTTCATAGGCTGGTATGATGCCTTTCATTGCTTCCATTCCTATTGCTACTTTTCTTTCTAGTATCTCTTAATAATTCTACAACTCCAAGAAAATCATTGAATAGAAACTGAGGAGATGACATGTTAATCACATTGTTAGAAATATAGACTACAAGGGCAAAGCCATGTCTGAAATAGGAGCCCCATGGTGACAGTATATGTTAAACATTGTTATCAGCTATTATTTATTACTTTCCTATAGATATGAGGGAATGAGGACATTAGGGAAGTTAGAGATTGTTTTTAGTAAGCACAGAGGACCTGAATGAAGATTACCAGGTGAAGCTCTATAGACATCACCAAATTGCCATTCGAGCTATATATATAAGATAGAAATTTGAGTAGCATCCAAGTAGATAGAGTGCATGGTCAGAGAACAGCTACAGATCCTCTAGAACTGGGCGTGTGTGCGTGTGTGCACAAGATCCTGAGAGGAGAATGGAGGAGAAGGGATTGCAGTGTGGCCATCCCCCCTGGGGGGTGATTTCTTGCTTTCTGTCTCTCTGTCTCTCTCTGTCTTTCTGGCGAGTGCACATGTTCTGTAGCAAAAACCTCTCTAAAAAATTTTCAACCTTTTGGGGATCAGAAAGCATATGAGAATAGGTCAAGATAAAATAAGTACAAGCTATATTATCATTTACCTGAGCTTCAGAGGATTAGTAGCTGACTCCATGTCAATAGAAAGTACAGGCATAAGTGCAAAGAGGTGGAATGGATGAGAATTTGGGGGTTCATTGAAGAGGAATGGAAACTTCTCTTCTCCTTGAACATACATAGAATGGACAAAATAGGAGATTATTTCAGATACTTTAGTAGCATGTATGATTTCTTTAGAGGGTAATGGGGCAAGGGCTTATATTTGATGTGGTTAGTGAACAGTGGTTGTGGGGAAAAGGATTTAGAATTCAGATGTTGGAAGGCCTGTTTATAAACTCCAACATGTCTGGAGTTTTCAGTGTGCTTATTGCTGACTCTAAGTAAAGTCATTCTAAACTCTAGCACATGGAGATTCCTAAGACTGACATTGCCTTCTCTTTCTCGTAAAGTGAAGGTGGTGAGTTTATATACCCTATCCAGACACACACATAGCTAGCTCTGAGTCAGAATTTCTACTAAAAGTTCATGAAATAATACTATTAGAAACTGTAAACTTTTTCTTTATATAATGTCTTTTTCATATTTTATATGTGTTTCTTTGATGATGTAAAAATAAAGTTGCAAATTATTTTTAATTCTATTTTTTCTAGTAATCAATTTTAAATATTTCAAAATTGTCCCTAACCTAATTTTTCTATTTATCAGTTATGGTTAACAAAATATATTTTTCATTTTCCTCCTCTATCTTTGAGACAAAACTTTCAACATGCTTTACTTTCCTTACTCATTTAGTTTTTTCTTTCCTGGTCTTATAAAGTATTTTCTGTGTTGGAATATTACTATGATATATTTTCACAGTAAAGATATTTTCTTTCAAGAGTCGGGTTAACTTTTGAGTTCCAAAGTTATGTTGTAATCGATTTTTTAAATTTCTATATGAACTGGCTTTGATGCGCATTTTCAAATCCTTTATTCCATGTTCCATCTTTTTTTTTGTGAGAGATTTTTGCTATGGGGCACATGTCCTCACTGGAGAGAAAGTAAGACACAGAGACAGGAAATGAGAAATAACGCCCCCGCCCCCAAGAGGATAGCCACACTACAATCACTTCTCCATTCTCCTCTCAGGATTTTGGGCACATACACATACATGCCTCATGTTAGTTTAAGTTTCTGGGTCCAGGACTCAAACCATAGTCAACTATGTGGGAGTCCAGTAATGTAACCTTTATCCCATCTGCTGGTCCCCCATGTTCCATTATTTTTTTTCATTTTCTTTTATACATTCAATCACATTATTTAGCTTACAAAATGAATATTTCAACAGGTGAACATTTCTCCCTAGTATAGTTGATGAAACTATAAAATATCTTCAGCAGATAATACCACATTTCTATGTCCCATCAATGCTTTGCCTCCTTATTTTTCTTCTAAATGTCCTTGCTCAGACCATCCTCTTTCACCACACTGTATCTGGTATTTACATCTATATACCCTTTAGTCAATCAGTTTCAGTCATAGAGTGAGGACACTCGGTATATATTAAGTGGGGACATGCAATACCTCTCCTTCATAGCCTGATTTGCCTCACTCAGCAGTAAATCTTCCATATTCATCCACTTCCTGTCAAAAGTCAGGATTTTTTTATGGCTGAATAGTATTCCATAGAGTATATGTGCCACAGTTTTTCTATCCATTCATCTGTTTGTGGGCATTTGGGTTGTTTCCATGACTTAGCAATTGTGAATAGTGCCACAATAAACATCAATGTGCAAGCACTTTTCCAATTAAGTGTTCTTCTGTCCTTTGGGTAGATACCAAGGAGTGGGATTGCTGGATCATATGGCAGTTCTATGTGTAGATTTTTGAGGAGTCTCCAAATTGTTCTCCTTCTCCACAGGGGCTGGACCAATTTACATTCCCACCAGCCATGTAAGAGAGTTCCCCTTTCACCACACCCCCACCAGCACTTTTCGGTTTTTGTTTGTTTGTTTGTTTGTTTGTTTTAATTTTAGTCATTCTGACTGGGGTTAGATGGTATCTCATTGTTGTTTTGATCTGCATTTCCCTTACAATGAGGAATGTTGAGCATTTTTTCATATGCCTTTTAGCTATTCCTATGTCATCTTTATGGAGTGGTTTTTCAACTCATTCTCTCATCTTTGAATAGGATTGATTGTCTTTTTTCAAAACACCTACTTGAGTTCCTCGTGAATTTTGGTTATCAGTCCCTTATCTGACACATAATTTACAAAAATGTTTTTCCATTCTGAGGGTTGTACATTCACAGTAATTACTGTGTCTTTTGCCATTGTATTCTCGTTATCAGTCCCTTATCTGATACATAATTTACAGAAATATTTCCCATTCTGAGGGCTGTCGATTCACACTAATTACTGTGTCTTTTGTCATGCAGAAACTCCTCAGTCTGATATAATCCCACTTGTCTATTTTAGTTTGCCCTGTGTTTTCTAGGAGCAGTTTTATAGTTTGAGGTCTTAGATTTAGATCTTTGATCCACCTTAATTTTTGTCAGAGGTGAGAGGTAGGGGTTCAGATTCATCTTTCTGCAAGTGGAAATCCATTTTTTCCAGCACCATTTGTTGAAGAGGTTTTTCCTTTTCCCACTGGATTGACTGGAACCCCTGGTCAAAACTTAGTTGGCTGTATGTTTGGGAATTTATTTCTGGGGACTCTATTCTGTTCCATTGGCTCATGTGTCTGTTTCCATGCCAGTAGAATGCTGTTTTGGTTACCATCTGATCCATCTGATTCTTTCTTAGTGTTTCCATTTCTTCTTTCATATTGTGGAAAGACTTCCTAATCTCCTGTAGATAATTTTCTCTTTTCTGTTCCAACTCATACAATTTGGTCACCATGAATGTTCTAAATTCTTTTTTTTTTTTTGAGAAGTTTTCGCTATAGGGCGCATGTGCTCGCCAGACAGACAGAGAGAGACAGAGAGACAGGAAGTGAGAAATCACCCCCTAAGGGATATGGCCACGCTGCAATCCCTTCTCCTCCATTCTCCTCTCGGGATCCTGGGCACACATACACACGCACCTGGTGTGAGTATAAGACACCAGGTCTGGGACTCCAACCATGGTCAACCACATGGGAGTTCAGCGACATAGCCATTACACTAACTGCTGATCCCAAATGTTCTAAATTCTTTCTCAGACATTTTGGTAACGTCTTCTGTTTTTTCAAGAAATGGAAGGGAATCACTGTGTTTTTTGATGGAGACATATTTCCTGCTTTATTCAGACCTCAGGCTCTTCTTTTACTTATAGCCATTGGGAGGTGTATTTACTTTGGAATATCTTTTAAGAGAATGTTTCTTTGAATAGGAGCAAGTGTGTTTCCCTTTTGTTGTGGACTGAAGACTGCCAAAGTCTCTTTTTTGTTGTGTTTAGCAATGTGATTCGAGAAGGAGTTTTCTGTTTAGGTGTATGAAGAAAAGTATCTCCTTTTTCACAGGTGGTTCAGTAAAAGGGAGGATCCCAGAGAGTCTTAAAATACTAGAATATTTCAGAACTGTAATTCTAGACCTATTTAGACCATACGGGAGGGTGGAGATAGATGAAGGGAGGACCAAATAAATGGGGAGAAAAGTAAGAAGGAGAATAAAGAATCGGAGCATGATTTCGCCAGGCGTCTGAAGATGGAAGTGGGATGGCTATAGAGCTGAGGGCAGTCCTATGTGGTAAGGAAAAGTAAGAAGTTTACAAATGAAAGATGAGGAGAAGGGAAAAAAAAGCCTACCTGGCTGACAGAGATAGGGGTCTCTGGCTTGGGGGTCCTGGGGCTGGAGCTGTGGCATGGGTCCTGCCTCAGTGTCCCTTAGGCCAGGGGTCCTAAGATGGAAGTCCACCATGTTCCATTCTTAAACTTTTTTTTATTTAATTTCAGTAATTTAGAAAAATATCAAAATGTTTTCTTCAGAAATGGCACATGTATCTGCCCTTCAATCCCTGCAGACATCTTTCTAATGTGTATATTACCAATAAGTCAATACTCAGTTCACTATAAAATTTTAAATCATATTTTTTCTATAAAATTTATTAGAAATTGCTTGTCTTTTTTATTTTCTATGATTTATTTTAAATAAAATACCGGTTACATGCATGCACATTCTGTATTTATCTGCTTTCACAATGCTGACTAGATATTCTTAACAGTTGATATGACTATTTTTCAAGTTTATTCTGTAATATATTCAGAATCTTGCTATAACAATGAATTTTTGCCTTAATGAATTAAAGAAAATTTGAGTTAGTTGAAAAAAGAGCTATTTGACATGTGTACAATCACAATTTGTAGACATTATACTACTGAGCTTACAATATATTTATGTATGCTTACTTATTCTTTTCTTATTTTATTTTTATTTATTTTATTTATATTTACATTTTTCCACAAACTTTTACTTTACATATCAAAAAATTTTAACTCATACTCTATAGTTCTTGACAGTTAACAATTTTCAAAATTTCAAAATACTGAATTTTAAA
>NW_006159659.1:3491979-3525654 GCF_000334495.1 Tupaia belangeri chinensis | reverse complement strand
TCTAGATTTGGAAAGTTTTCTTCCAAGATTTCATGGAATAGATTTTCAATGTACTTGTTAGTTTCCTCACCCTCTGGGATACCAATTAGCTGAATGTTTTGGTGCTTAATGCTGTCTAGTATTTCTCATATAGTATTCTCATTTGGGGGGGAGGGGTTTTCTCAGGTTTTTTTTCTAGATCAGAGGTTTTGCCTTCAATATCCAAGATTTGACTTTCTGCATGGACTAATCTACTTTTAATACTTTCGAGGGGCATTTTGATTTCCTGAAAGGCAGCCTTCATCTCTAATGGCTCCATTTGATTCTTTTTCATGATGTGTATATTTCCTCTTTCAGATCATGAAAGAACTTCAACACCTCCTGAAACTCATTGTCTCTTTTCTTCTGCATCTTCTGGAGTACATTATCTCTCAGCCCTTGCATCTCCTTTAGTTTTGTCAGTACGAATATTCTGAAGTGTTTATCAGACATTTCCAAGAATTCTACTATACTGTTTGTAGATGATGAGGTATTGTTCTTTTCCCTTAGGGGAGAGATATTTTCTTAGTTTCTCATGTTTCTTGTGCCTCTGTGGTTGTTTCTGGTCATTCTGTGACAAAATCTCACCTCCACAGTGCTTAGCAATGTGGTATCAGCAGAAAGATTAGGAGTTCAGATTTATAAAAAAGAAATTTATTTGATAAAGAAAGAGGTTCAAGAAGTGTTGAGGATTTCATTGAATCTAATAGGATTCAGATGCTTGGCAACAGTGCACTTAGTCCTATCTAGACATTAAGTGTGTGGACAGTGAAGCTTGGAGTAAGAAAGTAAGGTTAGAAAAATGAGCAAAAAGGGAAAAAAAAAACCTAGAAAAATACTACCAAAAGAGTAAAAAATGAAAAATTTTAAAAGATAAAAAAAAAATAGAGAGAGCATGACACAGAAAGAAAGGGAGAGAGAGCGTGAGACAGACAGACAGATAGACAGCCAGAGACAGAGAGAAGACAGAGGTTGTCCTACCTTGTCTGCATATTTTGGGAGCGTAGGAGATGGGTTTAGAGCATGGCTTCCCTGAACATGCCAGGACACACCTCAGCTTTAAAATGGCTTCTGAAATTAACAAGTGAAAGAAAAGGCCCAAACTGAGGAGAGGTGCTTAAAACATTTTTTTAAAAATTAAAAAAAAAATTAAAGGGAGAGAGAGCGTGAGACAGAGAGACAGACAGTCAGAGATGGAGAGAAGACGGAGGTCGTCCTACCTTGTCTGAATATTTTGGGACTCTAGGAGATGGGTTAAGAGCATGGCTTCCCTGAACATGGCAGGACAAACCTCAGCTTTAAAATGGCTTCTTGTCTGAATATCTTGGGAGTCTTGGAGATGGTTTTAGAGCATGGCTTCCCTGAACACACCAGAACACACCTCAGCTTTAAAATGGAAATTGCTTGTCTTTTATTATTTGTTGCTGTAAATATGTCTGAGACCAATCTAACTTTTCTCATATAACCATTTAAAATATGTATATTTTAAAAATATTTATTTATATGTAATAATATAAATACATATAATAAACTAGTATTATTAATAAGTATGTAATTATTACACTGATGGCCCTTCTAGCTGACACCATTGGCCTTTTTGCTATGTCACCACTTTTCTGAAGGAGCAGGCTTCTTGATAATTGCTTTCCAGGATAGCACAAATTGGTTTCATCAGCTAATAATAATTTAAAAATAGATTTAATCAAGTCTTCGTGTCTCATATAGCATCTACAGGATGGCAATGCTATCTTTGGAATGGTTCATGAGGCCATTAAAACACCTTGACTTGCTGAATAACAACACATTTTTTTTGGGTTTAGACTATTAAAATTTCTCTATACCTGACTAAACCAGGTTCAGAAAGGAAATCACACTGGAACATACTCTATCAGCCTAAAGGTTTTTAATGGATAGTTTCGTGGAATCTATGCAGTATCTTTTATGTCAGAACATTGAAGAAGCTTAATTAAAAATTATGACATTAATTACAACTCCCAATGCCTTTAAAATGATGGACTTGGATTTATTGTAAAAGCAGATAATGCATGTGAAAGTGCTTTGTAAACAGAGGTAATAGGTGATGTAGTGGGACACAGGTACACTTTGATATCAGATGGTTTGGATTTGTAACAAAGAATTGGAAAATGACTACTTACAAGCTGATAATTTGTTGTTTCTTTTATGAGCAGAGACAATGAAAGTACCTATTCAATATAATTTTTTAAGAGAGATTTTTGCTAACGGGTCCATGTGCTTGCTGGAGAAGCAGAGACAGAAAGTGAGAAATTACTCCTCCCATCCTGGAGAGGGGTTGACCATGCTGCAATCCTTTCTCCTCCGTTTTCCTCTTGGGATTTTGGGCATGCATGCCCACATGCCTGGCATGAGTTCTGAGCTACGGGGTCCAGGACCTGAACCACAGTTGACCATGTTAAAGTCCAGTGATATAACCATTATGCCATTTGCTGGCTCCTAGAATTTCTTTTTAATTACACATTTTTTTTCTAACTATATTAGAGTGTATGTGATACACCCAATACTGTGCCTGGCCCAAAGTAGCTTTTTCTTAATTTTTTTTTTTTTGAGAGGTTTTTGCTACAGAGCGCATGCGCTCCAGAAAGACAGTGAGAGACAGAGAGATAGAAAGCGAGAAATCACCCCCAGGGAGGATGGCCATGCCGCAATCCCTTCTTCTCCATTGTCCTCTTGGGATCTTGGGCATACACACACATGCGCCTGGCGTTGAGTCTAAGCCACTGGCTCCGGGACATGAACCGCGGTCGACTACATGGGAGTTTAGCGACATAGCCATTGTTGCTAACTGCTGGTCCACCAAAGTAGCTTTTGATAGCTGTTTCTTCTTATCAGGAACAGACATCCCATTAAGTTGCAATTATGCTAGAAAGATGAGTAAATACATGAAGAGTAGCATATTTTCATTAAAACTTGTATCCATCCAGGCATTCCTCTTATGAAAGTGTTGATTATTAGTGGATGAAATTAATTTGTCTTGCCCTGGAAGACAATGATAAAAATTCCTGCTATCTTAGAAAGTCAGTGAAAAACTGCAAAGCTCCCTCTGCCAGGAATATTGTCAGCTTAACTAGGCACTTCTATCTGAGTAGTTACAATGTTCTGAACTCCAGACCCTTGTTGATTCCCTCCAGTCCTCATTAGCCAAATGGCTCAGTGAAGCACTAAAGGTCTGGTAGGACATGGCCAGAGGATGCCAGGAGTGCGGTAATACCCAGAGACAAGCACCTCTCTTCTATGAGATGTGGAAGTGGAGAGACTGATTGGAGGACAGCACCAGAAGCTATGGACTTCTAAACAGATTGCAAAAAGAGATGAACAGATCAGTTTCTTTTCTCATCTCCTACTAGTTGCTTGGATCAGGAAGAAGAAAACTCATCAATTGCTTTTTAGATGACTATATAAATTCATATATTCCCTAAGCCTTCAGAATCTTATCCCAAGCCGTAAGCCATTCATTGATGGTCTCTTGTCTCATACCAAGCAGTTTCTCAAAGGCTTTTGGAATGCCTGCGACATTAAAAAAAAAAATTATTGTCTCTAAAATATAAAAACTGCCGGGACCAGCAGATGGCATAATGGTTATGTCGCTGGATTCCCATGTAGTCGACCAAGGTTTGAGTCCCACACCCAGCATCTTAAAACTCATACCAGGTGTGTGTGCTTGTGTGCCATGATCCTGAGGAGAATGGAGGAGAAGGGACTGCAGCATGGCCATCCCCCTCCCCAGGGGGGGTGATTTCTCACTTTCTATCTCTCTGTCTCTTTGTCTCTGATGAGTGCATGCATCCTATAGCAAAAATCTCTCTAAAAAAATAATAATGTTAATATGGGACTATGAGCAGAGTCTTGGGACTAGGGAGCAAAACTGCAGTGTCCGTGTTTCTCTTTGAACTGGGGTGGGAGGATGAGTGGCGCTGGTATTTGAAAACAATGTTTGGATTCTCTCATTTTGCTAGAATTCTTGAGTATTCAACATGATTGCTGAGATCTTGTATAAAATAATAAATTAAGTAAGTTATGCAAAGATAAGTAATTTCAAAGCCAAACTTATGAAAATATTAGAAATATTATATAGGAAAACATTTACATTAACTATGGGATTAGAGTGAATTCTAATACATTTGCTGTGATGTGGGAAAAAACTAAATTAGAAACATGTCTTAGAGCCTACCTAGATTTTAAAGTTACTCTATTACCGAGTGATTTATGTCTTTTGTAATTAAAACTTATGGTATTTTACTTTCTTTGTGCAAAATCAAGGCTCTAAAATCCAGAAGCCTATGGTAGAGTTGATTTGTTTCTGTGAGTGAGTATATTAAGGAAAATTTGGATATTCCCTCAGCTCTCAGGACCCATGTTCAGCAACATTTGCAGCATGAAAATAACAGCCAGCATCTCCTAAAATTTTAGAGGATGCAAGTAATTAAATCCTTGAAACGAAATAATAGCAAGGGAGTCATTAGTTAACAGAGCCACAAGAGTCTTTCATTATAAGAATAAGCCTAGCATTTGGCAGTGGTTTAGGCTGTTAAGCCTGACATTTGCCTAATTTATACTCTTGTTTGGTAATTTATCATGTTGTTTTTGATTGTATTAAGTCAATGGGGGGGGGGAGGTGTCTGACATCTTGTCCAGGTTTTTAGAATATTTATGATGATCCATTTTTTATAAGTTGAAAAATTCCACTAATTATATTGCAGGATCTGTCTATTTGTGTCTGTTTTGTCTTGGCAGCAAGGAAGATGTTTAGCAGTTTGCTCAGCTGTTCCATTACCAATCCCATGTTTCTGTATCTCAATATTTAATCCAATTGTCAAAATTTAGCTCAGACTACAAATCACTGTTGTCAGGACTTTAAAAGTGTCTATGGATACTGTTACTTATCTTAACTTTTTGTCCTTGACTTTGCCTCTTAGGTCATTGGCTAAGTCTTGTTCAGGAAAACAGCAGTTTCTCTAAGTTTTTCTAGCAGGAAGAGGCTTAATATTTGAAATTAGATGCTCATACTGTCATTGAAGACTGGGGGAATAAAATTCAGAGGGGTGAATTTCAGGAAATTCACCATCTGTTGATGCCCATGTTCCTGGATGCAGTTGCTGGAGAAAAATAATGCTCTCCTTGTCTAGTGCCCTCTACATCTTATGCAGGTGCCTCTCATTGGCAATATTGAAACCCTGCTGGCAATGGTTTCTGGGAAATGTAGTTTCCAGACTTTATGCTACAGTGATACAGAGAATAGCATAGAGGGGTGGGAATAGTTCCAAAATCAACAAACAATATTAGTTCTATAAGATCCAAAATATTTCCATCCAATCACTCAAAATATATTTGAGAAGTAGCTAAATAATCCCATGTTTATCAAACTGGTAGGCATAAAAAATGTGGCCTTGAAGATAATAATTGGATTTTTTAACTGAAGATTTTATTTATTTTTTATTTTTTATTCTTTTTTTTTGATTTATTTATTTTACATTCTTTCACTTAAAATCACCACAGCATACAAAATGCGATTTCCCAGCCAGAATACACTGCAAAGTGGCTTAATCATACATATTATCATCAGCAAATGATTTTCTTTTTTTCTGAACCTTTTCTTCTTTTTTTTAAATTTACATTCATTCCCTAAGCATCATCACAGCAAACAAAATGTGATTTCCCATCCAGAATATAGAGCATAGTGGCTTAATAATGTATGTTATTACAAAATTTTTCCATTTCTAGTTTCTAATATTATTTTTTTCACCCTTATTTCTGACCCTCTGCCCTTTCCCAACCTTTTCTCACCCTATATCTGGTGTCTACAGTTGTCTTCCATTCCTTTCCCCTCCCCACTGTATTAATCAAACAATTTCTTGAATAATCTAACTACTTTCAAAAGCAAGTTCACTTGGTACTATTAAGAAAACCAGTTTTAACTTAAATCAAAGAAATGCTATGGAACTTTGCTTAAAACTTAAAGCCAGGAAACAGATTAGGATTCTGTTCAAATGGTAGGTACATGAACCTATCCATATCTTAAGACAGGACACAAATCCTTATAACCGAAGGTTTTATGACAAAAATTACTTTGTTCATAATTATGTAAATGTTTTTTACACACAAACAGTTCACTTATTTTGAAGAGGAGGGAGATGACAAACTTTGGTATTCCATAGAAAGTGATAATAAAGACAAGCACACTAATTCTAATTATTTGTCAATGTTATCTTTTGTTTTTAGTGACTATCTTCCTTCCTTCCTTCCTTTCTTTCTTTTTTTTTTTTAATCTTCTCAGTCCCATAGATGGGGATAGAAGGGATGCTTTCAGTTAAATGACATCAAAATCTGAGAGAAGTGGGCAGTAGTGGTATAGCAGTAATGGAACTGGGCCCACATGGAAAAGGTGCTGGGTTGGAATCTTGGGACTTCTCTGAACACAGTGGGCACATGCATGTCCATGACCTGGGCCAGCTGAGAAGGGTGGACTGCAGCATGAAAAACCCTTGAGGGGTGCCTTTCTCTCTCCCTCTCTCTGCCTCTCACTCTGTCTCTCTCTCTCTCTCTCTCTCATGGAAGAAATAAATAAGTGAACTAAAAAAATCTGAGAAAATAAAGCTAGCATAGATGCTACTCATAAAATAACCACATTGTAAAAATTTATTTATATTTGGAGCTGCCCACCCTCCAAATTATTAACTATTAATGCAGTTAATTAAATCATGAGCCTTTCATATAAAATTCTAACTTTTCAGAGAACTGTTTGACTATAAATTATCTCTTTGGAATGATTTCCCTAAGTATATCCCACTACATATTTTTGGAATGGAATGACATTTGGGAAGAGGTCAGAGTTGTGTGAATATTGAACTGGATTATCTGTGAAGTCCTCTTTCATAGGAATAAAGAGTAGAGACAGAGTTTTCTAGGAAATTGCTTCAATGTTCTTTATTTATGCAGAGAATCAGAGTTTGGTTGTCACATCATGATGCTGCTCTTCTTTTCCCTCCACTTTGGCATCATTTTATTTTACTTTGTTTTATTATTTTGATAAGGTTCTCATTTTATTATTTATTTATTTTAGATTTAATTACTGTACAACTTTACAGCATACAAAGTAGATTTTCTGGGCATAAGTATACTGCACATTAGTCAGGTCAAAGATATTACCATACACATTTTCATAAACAGACAATTTTCCATTTTTGTGTCCATTAAATGTTTTTATTTTTTTCCTCTTGATTCCCTCTCTCCCACCTCTGACTCCATTTCCTACCTTCCTCCCATACTGTCTCTAGTATCCCCAGTTGCTCTTCCTGCTTTCATACCCTCCAATTTTTCAGTTTAGCTATAAAGTGCTGACATTTGGTGTGTGTTTATATATATGAGTGTGTATATTTCTATCTATCTATCTATCTATCTATCTATCTATCTATCTATCTATCTATATATCTATATATATATATATTTGAGAGTTTTTGCTATAGGGCATGTGTGCTTGCTAGAGAGACAGAAAGACAAAGAGGGACGGGCCACACCCCGGGGTGTGTGTGGGGGATAGCCACACCACAATCCCTTCTCTTCCATGTTCCTCTCGGGATTTTGGGTGCACACATACATGTGCCTGGCATGTTAGGTCTGGGACTCGAACCATGGCCATCCACATGGTAGTCCAGTGCCTTAACCACCATGCTGTCTGCTGGCCCCAGATCTTTGGTTGATATGTATTAAGTGGGGATGTACAATGACTCTCTTTCATGTTCTGGCTTGCTTCCCTTAGTATTAAATCTTCTATATTTGAGGCTGGCAGGTGGTGTGGTGGGTAAGGATGCTGGACTCCCACATGGGCGACTACAGTTCAAGTCCCGGACCTGGTGGCTTGCTTTCTCACTTTCTTGTCTCTCTCTTTCACTCTGTCTCTCTCTGGTCAAATTAAAGCAAATAAACAAACAAAATAAAGTTAAGTAAAAGTTCTTAAAAAAATCTTCTATGTTCATCCACTTTCTATCAGACACCATGGTCTCACTGGTTTTTATGGCTGAGTAGTATTCCATAGACTATATGTGCCATACGTTTTTAAGAATGGGAGAGTATATTTGCAAAATGATACCATTCTGAGGAGTGGGATTTAAATTAAATAGAGTCATAGACTCTTAGACTTGGAAGTGAGCCTAGACGCTGTCTAGTGGAGCTAATCATCTGGTGTTTGACTTCTTGCTACAGTATTCCTAATGAGAAACTCTGTGTCCTACTTTGACACTCTTGAGGTGGTCTGTTCAGAATTTGAACTTACAAACCTACTTTAGAAATTGTAAAGGTTTATAAACATATAAAATCATTATTACATGAGGCTGAAATCTGTCTCTCTCTAATTTTGGTCTATTTTTGAAAATGTACTTGTAGAACCCACAAAGACCAAATCAAACCCTCTTTCATATTCTAACCCTTTACATATTTAAAGGTAGTTATGGTGTTGCCACTGATTCTTCATTTATCCTCAGTAAATTTTCTCTAGTTTCTTTTAGTTTCTTCAGTTGTCCCTATAAAAATGGTTTTCAGTTTTACTATCATCCTGGCAATTTATACACATTACTTGCATCTAGCTGCAAGGGAGACTGGGAAATAGATCTTTTTTTCGGGGCTGCAGTGTACCTAGCTGAAATTCTACTGCTTAAAAAAACAAAAACAAAAACAAACATATTGTTGTTTTTAAAGTTTATCTCTCCCATGAGCAAGAGATAGAGAGAAAACAGTGCCCCTACATAGTCTTGACTCCCAGTCTTCAGACTTCAGTCAGCCCTGGATCATGGGCATGCACATATCTAGTATATTAAGAAAAGTCTCTGGACTTCTGACAGTCTCTTTGATTGTCTCTGGATAACCGCACGTGGGATTGCTTTACAGAGTGTTGTGTTTTACTGCTGCATCAACATCTGGCCAGCCCTTTTTTTTATGGAAGAAGTAGAGAACAAATATGTGGACATAGCTAATAGTCTGCTCCATGTGATCATTTTACCTGCACTTGTAAACTCTACTTTATTTCTAGCTGTACAGCTTTTCCTCTTACACTTAATTTTATCCTATATTAGTTTAGATATGCTAACTCTTGAAATTGTTATTTTCTTCAGACTGATCTTTTAAGACTTTTTCTCTCCTTAAAGATTTCTCTATCCAAAATAATAATCTTTGTTTTTTCCTTGTAGAATTTGATAAATTATGTTGATTAAGTTTATTGCTATATTTGGATATATTTTTCTACTGTATTATTTTGTACCCTTGACTTTTCATTTCTTTGCTACTTTTTCCCTTATTCTCTTTAAAGAACTATCCGTGCCCTTTTGCCAAGGACCATCAGAAACATATCTGTAGTTAAAGCTATGTTTCTTGTCACAGTGAAGGAGACAGCACACCCAGAACAACTGAGGTGTCTCAGAAGGTGTTGGGCAAGGCTCGTTATAGGATTTGGGCACATCTTAGATGATTTTGAGGTGGATTCAAGGAAGCAGACTTTGCTCTGGATTAGATGCTGTCAGAAAACAGGGCTAATTCTGTGATAGGGAAACCATAATGTTTTATCCAGAAGACAGGATAAAAAAAAAAACAGTAATGTTTTATCCAGAAAAGAAGCTGGGTGAAAACTGTCATCAATAAAGAAGCAGTGTCCATTTATATCAGCCAGCAAGGAGAAAGTCTAGTCATGTTTTTGGTTGAGACAAGATTCATGTGTTTTCCTGTGTTTAGACATGATGACGGAGTAGTTGTCCTGATTTTGTCTTGATTCATCATGATCACAGAAATAACCTTGTCTGTTGTTGGTATTCTGTGAAATTGTTTAGTTTCAACAAGATAACACCATGGCTTTGCTATTACAGCCAGACTGACTGAGCTAACAGCAGTCAGGGACTGTTTTTGTCTTTTTCAGTGATTGCAATAATTCTCAAAGCTTAAAACTAATTTAAGTTTTGCCTATTTCTTAAAAATCACAGGGACTTTATTTTTTAAAAGTTATTATTAGGACTGGCAAGTGACGTGACTGTTGAGGTGCTGGACTTCCTTATGGCTGACCACAGTTCAAATCCCAAACCTGGTGTCTTGCTTTCTCACTTTCCCTCTCTCTGTCTCTCTCTCTGGTCAAATTAAATAACAATAATAATGATAAATAAAATTAAATAAATACTTCTTTTAAAAAAGTTATTATTACTTTTTTTTTTAGAGAGAGATTTTTGCTATAGGGTGCATGTACTCGCCAGAGAAAGACTGTAATTTGTCAATTATTAGAATATTCTTATCTAATATCTTTTCAAATATTACCTCTTTATGATTTTGATCTCTTAAAGTTTTAACAGGTTCTGATTCATACTTGCCTAGGGATTTTTATATTATCCTATTCTTTTGTTATACTTTTATTCCTATAAATATATCAAACAAATTTATACTATAGCTGATAATATTGAAATCTCCCATTATTTATGGGCCTGATTTTATACTTTGCTTCTATTCGTTCTTAAGGTTTTCCTGTTTTGTTCACACATTTAATGATTTCTTAATTGTGAGCTCATGTTTCTTAGAACTTTGGTGCCTATATTCATTTTATATTAAGAAAACTTATATTTGCTTCTGCCAAGAATCCAAATCCAAGATCCTATCATCCCAGGATTATATAATCTAATTTTTCATTATGATTGTTTTGGCTCTCCAGATAGTATAAATTTAAACCTCAAAGCCACTTGAGCAGAGACCAGTAGATAGGCATTTGGGGTTTTGTTTGTTTCCCTGTTCCATGCAAAGTCATTATAAAAACAGATATTGATCTCTACCACTTTTTACTGCCTTGAATCTTGAGCTTTATTTAATGCCCCATACATGTGACTGTCAAAACTCAGGCATTTTTGTGTCCCTAAAATGCTTTTCTTCTTTCTTTTTCCCATTGATTTCCTCCCTCTCACTCTCCCCCCCTTTTCCATCCCACGCACACACTGTTTCTAGTATCACCATTGTTCTTCATGCTTTTATACTTTCCAGTCTTTCAGTTTCTGCCATAGAATGTTCACAGTTGGTGTATATTAAGGACATACAATGCCTCTTTCACAGTTGGGCTTGCTTTGCTTAGAGGTAAATCTTCATATTTGTTCACTTTCTATCCAATGCTAGGGTCTCATTTTTTTTTATGGCTGAGTAGTATTCCATAGTGTATATATGTGGTAATATCTTTGATCCAATATACAGTGTATTTATGATGGGACAATTCATTTGGTATGCTGTAATGGTACACAGTGATTGAAAACAAATAAAACAAAAACAAAAATCCTCAGGCTTTGGGTCAGCCAGTGGCATGGAGGATAAGGCACTGGATCCCCACATGGCTGACTGTGCCATTTCCAGACACAATGGCTTGAAAATTATGCTGGGCACATGTGCATGTGTGCCCAAAATCCCAAGAGGTGACTAGAGATGGGATTGTGGTGTGTCATCCTCTCTGGGGGGGTGGGGGGAGGGGTTGATATTTCTCTCTCTCAGGTTCTTGTGATCTATACCAAAAACAAAAACAAAAACTTAGACATTAAGTCTGTCTCAGAGAAATTACTATGTTCAATTTAGAGTCGATGTTTTGTGAAATTGTTTTCTTTTTCTTTTATGCTTTCAATATGGATTTTATTCTATTACTGGATTTTTATTTTATTATGTTTTCTTATAATGAATATAATGTAGCTCTCTTGATTTCATTAAGGTGAAAGCTTTGTGTATCTGAACCAATTTTCCTTTATCTGAGAGGTCTTTTCTGACTCTAGTAATATAAAGTAAGATGGCCTCTCATTATCTCTTACTTTTTACAGAATTCCCTTTATCCTACTCATGTAAACCATCCTTATCATGTTTATATTTTTTGTTTCTTTGTTTATTGTCTACATTTCCCAGGCTAGAATGTAAGGAATGTTAGTTTACGGTTAGGGACCCTGTCCCTGCCTACTCACACTGTAGTCACAGTACTCTCCCCAAAGGCAATTTCATAGTAGGTGCTCAGATCTCCTAGGATCCCTTCTAGTATTTCTGTGTGTCTATGCCCCAGCCACTCTGGAATTTGCATCTAACACCTACATAGTGTCTGTACAGCTCTTTAGAAAATTACTCTTTGACTATTGGAACCACCTAGTAGTTTATAGTGCCACACTGGGTGGGCTGTAACCAGACTGACTGGGGTGTGAATATCCCTTTATACTTCAGGTTGGAGCCGAGAGCTTGTTTTCTCCACTCTTTCATTTTTGTTGTTGTTGCTGCTATTGTTGTGTTTTATTTTGTTTTCTGGGGGTACTTCCTTAAAAAACAATCACATACATAGGAATCATTTCAGTCTGCCCCTCAGGTCTGCCAACCTAGGACTGCTCAACAAATATTTGTTGAATGAATAAATACCTCTTTGTCATCAAACAGCTTTTTTTTTATCAGACTTTTGTGCTACCTTATATTTTATCTCTTTTTTCAGACTTTTTATTTGATTAAAGTCACAAAGTAATTCATTGTATAATATATTTTATGTAGCAGATATTTTTCTGCTTATCAAATGTGATGCTCAAGTATAGACTTTTTGTATCCTATGCTGTGGAGTTTGGTTAGCTTGTTTACTTGTCACTGAATGAGAAACAATCAATCTAGGAAATGAGTTGCCATTTAATAGGGTTGACTGATTATCATTGGTCTCCCGCCATGTTCACCTGGTTGCTATTCAATCCCCCTTTCTGTTCTAATTGGCAGGCATTTGTATTTTAGAAGCACACCTGGTATTCTCAATGCTAACAATTTGTATTTGATGTCAGTACAGATACTAGAAAGGGCCTTTTACTGCTTGGATAGTTTTGTATGTAGTGTATGTGGGTAGGAGGGGGCTAATTTATCTCTTAATAATTTGATGTAATTGATGACTCATCATTTACTTCATGTCAGACTCCTCTTTTCCCTGAAAATGATTTTGACTCATTATCACAATTTAGTGTTCAAGTTACTATAAATGCATTGCTCTGCCCTTCATCTCTTTCTGTTCTAATCACCCATATTTAGTGCTTGTAGAATTATCTTCTTTAAGCAAAATTTCAACCCTTTATAGCCCTTCTTAGATCTAGATGTTTTTGTAGGTAAAGTACATATTTCTTTTCCTGGTTTATATGAATCTTTTAAAATCCCTTCCCAACACTCTCTTTTCAGCCTCATCATTTCCCTCCCTAACATTATTCTATTTCCACTTGGTTTAAATTTTCACCTTTCTCTAATTATGCTTTGCTCTTTCACCACCATTTCCTTATATACTTTTCTCTCTGTCTGAAAAGTGATTCCTTGGTTTTCTTTTTTAACTTGAAATAATTCTCACTATAGTTCAAGTTTCAGTTCAAACACTTCTCCAGTATCATTTTAGCCAAGTGGTATTTTACACCCACATCACATAGAGTTAGTTCACTACCTATAGCTAACTCCCATAGAACTCTTTGTACCTTTTATAAATGCTGTTTTAGTTACTTGGATTTCACTGTAGAACTGATGGTCTTATTCCCCCAGCTTCTGAGAATGCTTTCGCTAACAACCCTCAGATGCCAGTCTTCTTTGAGATTTACCTTGTCTTCACTCAGCTTTCTCACCTAAACTCATACCCCATTCACAGGATTAGACTGCATCCAGTGACTTGATTATATAGGAGTTATAAAGACCTGAACTCTTGTCCCAGTTTAGATAGCTCTAGAAAGACATTGCAGTTTCAGAGCTCCCCATGGGAATGGCTGAGGATACTGGTGAGACTACATGATCTTTCCCTGAGCCAAACCCTCCTTCCTTCTTTTCCTCCATAGATGTTGATCCATAGAGCACCTTCTAATACACTTACTAAATAATTAAGCATCTCAGAGTTTCCATTCCATGGAAACTATCCTACAATACCACTATGACTTATCAAATTTAATTTTCTCTTGTTGTTCCCACTTAAATGTAAATATTTTTAGGATGGCACCATAATGCTCATTTTTATTTCCTAAACATTTAGTATAGGCCCTAACACATGGTAGATGATCAATAAATGTTTATCAAATGAATGGATGAGTGGACATTATTTTATTCTGACTAATTGGGTAAGAAAACAATCTTGCATATTTTTTCTGTTTATCATTTCTATAAGCTGTGCTATCATGAACTTGCAAAATTTTCTTATGCTCAATATTTGTTTATGGCAGTGTCTACAATCTGTCATACAGATTCTTCTTTCCCCTTAAATATAATGAACTGACTGGCATTTAATATATTCATCCAAGATTAAAATAAATGGCCCACACAGGTCTAAAATTTCAAAATCCATATGAGCAAAGAAGTTAATGTTTTTCCTCTAGCATAAAATCTGCAAGAGATTAAGTGATTTTATTCTGAAGTTAGGCTTATTATTTTTTAAAAGAAGAAAAGCTATTTTGTTTGTATAAACTAATGATAGGGATGGCTTAAATTAGTAGAAATTCTTTCTGTAAATTACAAATTTAGAATAGAACTTTCTAAATATCTATTAATACATGCAGGTTTATTCTGTATTTGGAAGAATCTATATTCCAGTTCCTGATTATTTTTTGGAACTTTGAATTACTATTTTATTTGTTATCTTCACTCTGTCAGTTACCATTTCTACTAGAAACATTACCCAAACTAAGTTAATTTAAGCATGAGAAAGCTTCTGTGTATTTTTTTTTGTTCCTATCATACAATAACATTGAAGCATTGAAAGTCCAAGAAACTTACTTAAGATTACAAAAGTAGAAGAAATTATTTTTTGGAACTTTGAATTACTATTTTATTTGTTATCTTCACTCTGTCAGTTACCATTTCTACTAGAAACATTACCCAAACTAAGTTAATTTAAGCATGAGAAAGCTTCTGTGTATTTTTTTTTGTTCCTATCATACAATAACATTGAAGCATTGAAAGTCCAAGAAACTTACTTAAGATTACAAAAGTAGAAGAACTGTCATTCAATTCTAGATGAAAATTATATGTAGCATTCAATTTTTTTTATATCTTTTTTTTTGAGAGGTTGTCTGCTATAGGGCACGTGTACTTGCCAGAAAGACAGAGAGAGACAGAGAGACAGAAAGTGAGAAATCACCCTCCAGGGGGGATGGCCACACTGCAATCCCTTCTCTATTCTCCTCTCGGGATCTTGGGCACACCCGCACATATGCCTGGTGTGAGTTTAAGCCACCCGGTCTGAGACTCAAACCATGGACATAGCCATTACACTAACTGCTGGTCCCAAGCATTCAATTTGAGTGAAATATGAAATGGGTGAAATTTGTCTCTGAAATCCACCCCTATTCCCTGTTCCTGCTAATAACTTTAAAGATATTACATAAAAAGTGCTTAAATCATGGTTCTGGCCAGGCATGTTAACATTTATAAACTGTAATTTTTAATAAAAAGAACATCCTTTAGTTTTTGGCTCTTCTCCAAGTCATCTTGTTTACATAGCTGGAAAACAGGAATGAAATGCACAAGGAAATACTCAGATTGTCTTCTTTATTTCTTTCTTCTTGACCTCCTCCTCATTTTCCCTAAATGAAATGATAGACAAAAGGGATCCTACTATAACATTGATTTTTCAAAACTTTGTTTAGGATATATACTTTCATATAATTAAATTATAACACACTAACATCATGCTAGATATAACTGATTGGGATTCCTCATTCATTTCCACCTTCTTCTTTTTACTATCCTATTCCAAAAGACTGGAAACTAAAAACTATATTTCCCAGACTCTCTTGCAGCTAGGATTCTAAATATGAATTATCTCCCTTCAGTAAGATTCACTCATAAGAGGTTTAGAAGGCAGGCAGAAACCAAGTTTCAGAGGCTGTTCCTGTTGGCCTATAAAGATCACAAAACCAAGACAATGTCTAGAAAAAAGCTGTAGCAATCAAAATCTGAGTTTCAGAATTAAGAAAACAAATTTGTGGGTATTCAGAAGCAGTTACCCAGAGGCAACTTCCTAATCCTCGGATCACATCTATGGCAGCATATTTTTAAACACAAGGGTTTAGGTGATGGTGCCTGATTCCTGCTCCTCAGGAGCCTCCAGTGATTTTATAATACCTAAGTCCCTGATTTAAATATTTTTCTTTTTCTTAAAATAACTAGTATGATTTGTGTTTCCTGCTACAAATCTTGACTTAAAGAAACACAAGTTATAAATATTTCATGGCAGTAGTTTTTTCCCCTGTTGTCTTTGAAGTTAGAGATAAATCTTATACCAGTGAATTATTTACTAAATAACTGTAGCCACCTATTTGTATATTGTCAATATTGCCAAAGATGGTATTAAATAGAGACTTTATCTAAATCATAAGCTAAAAAATGTTTATTCTCATCTAGATTTCAGTCCTAAAGCCTGTTCTAAAAAAGGTTCCTCTGATTTTTTATTTCTCCTTTTTTGTTTTTTTTTTACAAAATTTTTAGCCAACATTAAACTGAGGTATGTAGGTGAGCATGCCTAGGAGTCAAAGAACAGAGAACAGAAGCCTGGTTTGAAATCTGCAGCTCAACTCCTAACCTTGTCTTGTGACTTAATGTCAGTCCATGGCCACATTTTGAGGCTGTTTTTGTATCTTAATAAAGGCAGGCTGATAATCTATTGACATGAGCATAGACTCCTACATATAGCTAACAGTGTGGTTACTGGTAGAACCGACACTAATTCCAGACACCAAAAGTCCTCTAAGCATTGTATTGGTTGACTTTCAGTTGTTTCATGTGGTCACAGATATTTGCATAACACATTGTTTCTTTGTTTTGTTTTGTTTTAAAAGGTTTTTGCTATAGGGCCCTTGCACTCCCCAGAAAGTCAGAGAGATAGAAAGCTAGAAATCATCCCCCAGGGGGGATGGCCATGCCGCAATCCCCTCTCCTCCATTCTCCTCTCAGGATCTTGGGCACGCACACACACGCACCCGGTGTGAGTTTAAGCCACCGGATCCGGGACTCGAACTGTGGTCAACTACATGGGAGTTTGGCAACATAGCCATTACGCTAACTGCTGGTCCCAAAACATTGTTTCTATCTGCTTTCCTAAGGCACTAGATTAGAGTCCTAACTTTCCATGATATGAATAGTAGATCATTGTGTGCTTCATGGCTTCTAATAAAACCTATTAGAAGTTACATTTTCATAGGGTTTGCCTGTTATTTGAATGCCAGTGATAGTCCCAAGCTATCAGAAGCTTCACTGTTTCTTATTTCTTTTTTTTAAGAGAGAATTTTGCTGTAAAGCATGTACACTCACTTAAGCCACTGGGTCTAGGACTTGAACCATGTTCCATTACAATAACTGCTGGTCCTGATATGTATGTTCTAACTTGCCCTAAAACAAGAATTATTATTCTAAAGTTAGCTCTTTATTTTTATTTTTTTCTTTCTTTTATGACTGAGAGACAGAAAGAGAAACAGAGAAACAGTATTTCCTCATGTTGTGATCCATTCCCAGCCTGAGACAACCCCTGATCATGGCACACATATGCCCAGCATAAACAGCAGTGTCTCAATATATGAACTAAGATTTTTTTTTTGTTTTTTGGAGAGGTTTTTGCTATAGGGCGTGTGTGCTCACCAGACAGAGAGATACAGAGAGATAGAAAGCGAGAAATTACCCCCCTAGGGGGGATGGCCATGCCGCAATCCCTTCTCCTCCATTGTCCTCTTGGGATCTTGGGCACATACGCACATGCGCCCGGCATGAGTTTAAGCCACCAGGTCTGGACTCGAACCACAGTCGACTACATGGGAGTCCAGCGACATAGCCATTATGCTAACTGCTGGTCCTGAACTAAGAATTTTCCCACATGGATCAGGCTTGTAGAGTGATGCATTTTACCACTGTGCCACCATTTAGCCCTAGGATCAGCTCTTGAATGGGCAGAGAGGGACTCTGGGACCAGCAGTTAGTGTAATGGCTATGTCGCTGGACTCCCATGTAGTCGATTACAGTTTGCATCCCGGACCCAGTGGCTTAAAACTCACGCTGGGCACGTGTGCATGCGTGCCCAAGATCCTGAGAGGAGAATGGAGGAGAAGGGATTGCAGTGTGGCCATCCCCCCCTGGGGGGGAAGTGATTTCTCACTTTCTGTCTCTCTGTCTTTTTTGGTCTGTCTGCTGAGTGCATGCCGCCCTATAGCAAAAACCTCTCCCAAAAAACAAAAAAACAAAAAAACCAGGGACTCTGAAATCAGGTTGCCTGGGTTAGAACTTCAGTACCACAACTTACTATGTGACCTTTGGCCAATTATTTAACCTCTTTTTGATTTAGTTTCTTCACCTGTGAAATGATATCCATAACATAGGATAGTTTTGAGGATTTATTGAATAAGTGAGTATTTGTTAAAAATTTAGAGAGTGTTTGGTTCACAGATAGTATAGAAGAAATGTTAAATGGAAACATTAAGAGACGCTTCCCTTCCATCTTTCTATGCCACAAACTAGCAGTAGCTGAGAGTTAGCCCTCTATAATCTACTTTATCCAGACTTTTCTTGTGCTTGCTAACATTATTTTCAACTAGAAATTCTTCTCTAAATAATGAGTTCTATGAATTTGTTTCTCATATTCTACATTTTTTTTCTCTTGGGATGTTCCTGAATCAATTATGTCAATTCTTTGTAAAATATCTGCTAAATACAAGATGATATTTATTTTCAGTATTGGTTAACTTTGTACTCAATGAAATATTTTAATAATTTTATAAATGTATACTAATAAAAGAATCCCCTGTGTGTCAATCTCCTTTTCATTGAAGGTTCCAGTTCAGTTGAACAAATTATCTTTCAGTAGTTTACAAGGCTTCCTTTCCTTGACTTTGTAATAAGTACAGTCCAGACTACAAAACCAGTAGGCAATTCCCCCAAATGCATGGTGAAAGTAATATAGGAATTCATAATGGTCCTCAGCAACCCAGGGGTTGGGAATGGAGGTTGAAGTGACTAGAAAGCAAATGACCCTAGGCATTCTCAACACCTTGGTGATACTTTTGGAATCTAATCCCTTGGATTTCCCTCTGAGAGGCTACCTGATTGGATCTCTCAGGTTTCTACAGTGTAGGAGGAACAAAGCCTCCTAGCCTGCCTTATTATTGATCAGGGCCTTGTTTTCGTCTTTACAAAACTAGCTTTACCTCTCAGAACTGATTCCTTGGCTCGACATCTTTCTGTCTTATCTTAGATAAATTTTCCTAGATGCAATCTTACTCCTCAAGATATGCTACAATCATATAGAAGTTTATGCCCTCTAGCCCGTTCTTCCAGATTATACCATTAATTTGATTTCTACATCTGTCCAAAATTGTACTCAATTCTGAATCCAGTGAGTAGTATGGACTCTTGGGTCTTACATATTATTTTATGCTTACATTTCAGTTAAGACTTGTTTATAGTTTGGTCCGGACTATGATTATATTTTACTTTCTGGGTTACAATTTTTGTCAAGGACTTCCCTGCATGCCAAATAATTTACACCCTCCAGTTCAGTATTTCACCCATACTAGCATGATATTTATCTGCTAAAGTACCCTAGAGTACTCCTGTCAAACTTTCACAGACACTTATTCTTAATATCTCCATATAGTCTTTGGATTTGTTGTAGAAACATGGCTGAATTTGACAGAACCTAACATTCAGGAGATTGGGTTCTCTAAAGCTTGCCTCAAAGGCCTATGGAGGATCTGAATGTTTATCCAATCCCTGTTTATTCACACCTATATAAGCCAGAATTTTCTATAGGAATGACTAGAATGAAAATTAAAAAATGAATTCTTTATGTAACTTTATATAGAGCATCTTATCTTCTATTAAAAGGATCACTTTACCATTTAGTCATTATAGTAAGCTGGAAATTTGAATAATTTTGTCTATTAACCTGTATTATAATGCAGTATTTGGTATTTTTTAAATACCTCATGATAATTTCTTTGAATAATTATATTCCTCACAATGGTCCTATGATATAGAGTATTACTACCATATCATCCTCCCTCTTTTCTTTCAGGAGAAGCAAAAAACAGGTAGTTCATAACTTGTCAAATGTTACAAGTGAGTCAGTGGCAAAATGGGATTTAAAAAAATCCCATTGTCCATATCCTTGATCAATTATTCTTTCTGTTTTACCCAGATAACTGCACCATTTCCCTATTTATTGTTTAGTCTTCCATTTCTTGCTTCAACAAAATGCATTTAAATTCCTCAGTGTTATATCTGTCATCTTCCATATTAATTATTTCTTTTTTGTTGTTTATATAATTTTATCATTAGTATTAGGTGAAGACTTATCCAATAGCATAAGGATGGAGTAAATTTCTTTTTGCAACTAACACTTTTACCCTTTGCTATTATCTAGTAAAACTAGTTTTGAGAATACATCTTATTTTATGGTTAAGTTAAATTGTTAAGTTAATCAAGTTAAATGATCAACTGCTAGGACTGGTAGGTGGTGTGGGGATTAAGGTGCTGGACTCCTTCCTAAATGGCCGACTGTGGTTCAAGTCCCTGGTAGTTTGCTTTCTCACTTTCCTGCTCTTTCTCTTTCTCTCTTTCCTGCTCTTTCTCTTTCTCTCTCTCCCTCATCAAATTAAAAGCTAATAATAATAAATAAAATTAAATAATTCTTTAAAAATGATCAACTATTTACTCGCTGCAATTTTATACATTTAATTTTTTAAGAATAATTTTATTTAACTTCATTTACTTATTTATTTCTTTTAATTTGACCAGAGAGGGACAGAAAGAGAGAGAGAGACAGAGACAGAGATAGACAGGAAGAGGGAAAGGAAGCCGCCAGATCTGGGACTCGAACTGCTGTCATCCATGTGGGAGTCCAGCACCCTTAGTCCAGCACCCTTAACCACCACTCTATCTGCCGGCCCCAATTTTATACATTTAATTTTGTAAATTTTAAGTAATATTTACAATGTGTGATTTGTCTATATATTTATTGAACCTGGAGATCATGGCTTCTAATTGGGAAGAGAATATGATACAAGGGTATATTGGAAGCTGAGAAACAAAGGAGGTCTGTAATTGGTACACACAACTGAAAAAGTAACCACAAAAATCCCTGTGGGTTTTAGATAATATTTTTGAGGTCTATCCAAATCTACCAATGTATCATGATTAAATTGTATTCCTTATATGAATTGTGATTTTTAGTAATGACAGGAAATGGGTTGTTATATAATCCTTATACACTGACCCTCAGAAAACCACATACATTTCTAGTGGCTACTTCTCTTCCCCTTCTTAAAATATGCTCCAGTATTACTCTGCACCAGAATGAGCAGATTGTTTTTTCTCTGTGAGAAATGTGTTTCATAAAGCCCAGTAAAAAGTAGAACAGCTGCAGATGGGTGTCTTGAAACTCCCAGAGAGATTGTTGAACAAGCAGGCCTCCATGTGAGCAGAAAAGTTCTTAGATTGCTAAGATTCTCATTTATTTACTGAATGTGAATGATGTTGAGGCATTTAAATATGTCCTTTGAGAACTATGTAATAGAATCTTATGCTTTTTACCTGATGTCTACTCCATGGATTAATCTGGTGCTTTGGGGAACAGCTAGACTGGATGGAATATACAATTATTTTCAGTATGTGAACCTGACCAGTAATACTTTCAAAACTCTACTTATTACAGGGTATGTATGTATGAGTATCAATAAAATTAAACCTGACAGAATTTAGTATAATCCAAAATGTTTCTGTTTCACTAAGATGAAAAAAAAAGATTTCAGATTTCAGAATAAGAAATGTGATCTGAGGGAGTTCTGATATGATTGATCAATACCAATTATTTCATATTTTAGCAGCTGTGCATGTATTTGGAAAAATGCATGAAGTTATTCCTATTATTTCTTTAGAGGAAGGCAAAGATTCTTTATTATTTTGTTTTGATGGACAAAAGGGTAATAAGATAACTGAGTAATTGTACACATAAGTAGATTTGCAGGCATCAAAATAGCTATGTTCAAAAGTGCATTGCATAATGGACCATATCAATATTTGTGCAGTGGGAACAGATTTATACAATATTTATACCTTCTCTTCTAGTCTGTTAAATATAAAAATACTCAGAGGCAGGTGTAAGAGACAAAGTGTTCAAATTTTAGCTGTTTAAAAACTTGGGATGAATAACACTGGATATCAAACTACCATCTAAAACAGTCTTAATAACTTGAAATAATAATATTTAATCAAGATGAATTTTCATGGGATAAATACAAAGGAAAAATATGCGATGTGGGAGGTGTGATTTACCAATGGAACATATTGTGAATAAATAAATGACTATATGAACAAAATGATCCAATGATGGAATATGTCTACTAATAAAATAATTTCCTCTTAGGCTACATTGTACTTATACTCAAATCAAGGGAGAAAAGAGTTCTATAACTCTTCGTGTGTGAGGTAACAAGTGAGAGATAATATCTTTTTCTGGTGAACAGTCGTACTCTAATCAATCTACTTATATAACAGATTTTTATTGTACCTCTCAGAGGTGCCATTCTGAGGTGCATTGACAACTATCGCTAATTATCTAAGTGTTGATCAGTGAATGTGCCTTACCCTCCACATCTCCAAGTGATGAAGATCCTTTAAAAAGTTAGAGTAAGTCTTCTGAGGGAGCATATTATTTTATTACATTCAGTGGTACAAGGAGGACTAAAGACCAGTAAGTTAGGAATATATTAGTCATATTTTACTTTCCTTCCACCAAAGGTATTCATTCACAGGTTTTAGGGAAAACTACTGTGTCAGAAGGCTGCCAGACTACAAGTGCCACCCTCTTCTATGACATTCCTATGAATTTTTTAAAAAAGCCTGATAAGTATTAGAATGTATTCAGTAACTTCACATCTGGTTTTCTTTCCCTTTATCAACAACAATAGCAGCAGTAATAACTCATTTTTCTGCTGACTATGTGTCAAGTATTGTGCTAAGTACTTAAACTGCTTCATTTCATTCACTCATTATGAAGATGAGTAAACCAAGTCTTAGACACATGAAGCATTTGCCTAAACTCACCTAGCTAGCTGGTCAGTGGTGGGCCAGAGCTTAAGTCCAGGCCATCTCACTCAGATGCAGGTCTACCTATAGTTTGGAAAGAGCCATGCACTATATTTTGGAGGATTTGGGTCTTAGGGCAAGTCTGCCTAAGCTAACATTGTATTGAAATACTTTACTTTTCTGGGCCTTCATTTGTAAACTGGGTTGAATGGGTAAAATGAACAATTCCACCTGTTTACACATCTAATTCTCTAAATCTAAAGTTTATTGAGAATTTGAATGTCTGTCCTCTTTAACTTGGTGGAAGTGAAAAATTGACTGGGAAAATAAAGCTTTTTTTTTTTTTAGAACAGCATAATTTTAATATTTCACTATTACATGATATTTTCTTTTTTTTTCCCTGGGGATACTTTTTAAAATAGTGGTAAAATATGTGTAAGATTTACAATCTTTACTTTTAAAGTGTACAGTTCAGTATATTCACATTGTTGTGCAGCCATCACCACCTTTTCTCTATAGAACTCTGTCTTTTTAAAAATAATTACTTCTTGGAAAAAATTTTAAGTGTTAATTTCCCTTTTTTTCAAGGTAAGTGGCAATAAGAACAGATGGACTCAATTACCTGATATGATTTTGAAGAAAGATATAAAATATTAAATGTCAAAAGTAGAGTTATTTCTCCTTTGGGTAGCTCGAAATAATTTTAAGAAGATTGGCCTTTTAATCCTATAGATATGTCAGAGGATGTTAAATGGGATTGTTTTCAGTTTCTCAGAATTTTGGCTAGAGCTGAAAAGCTGGAAAAAAATAAGTGCCTACACATTCTATAGAGAGCTGCTACCTAAAAATATGTCAGAAAACTTATATGCAGTGTAAAAAGTCAGTGACTGGAAGAAGGCACAGGGGTACTTTGTGGGCCTGCTGGTGTTTTGAGTGCAGGTTATACAAGTGTGTTAACTCTGCACAAATTTAACAGGTGTACATTTGTGAGTTGAATATATCTCCTTCTATGTGAGGGGTCTTCAAAAGCTTTTGGAAAATACATATTGTGAAAAAATTGTATAGATTTCAAAATATTTTGCACCAAAATAAACTTGTCCTTTAATTCCATTTTTCGATGACCTTTTTGAAGTCCCCTCCTATGCTATATGTCATTAAAAGTTTACCAAAGAAAAGTATCTGAAAGATTTAGTTTCCTTATATGAATTGTGATTTTTAGTAATGACAGGAAATGGGTTGTTATATAATCCTTATACACTGACCCTCAGAAAACCACATACATTTCTAGTGGCTACTTCTCTTCCCCTTCTTAAAATATGCTCCAGTATTACTCTGCACCAGAATGAGCAGATTGTTTTTTCTCTGTGAGGCATGTGTTTCATAAAGCCCAGTAAAAAGTAGAACAGCTGCAGATGGGTGTCTTGAAACTCCCAGAGAGATTGTTGAACAAGCAGGCCTCCATGTGAGCAGAAAAGTTCTTAGATTGCTAAGATTCTCATTTATTTACTGAATCAGAATGATGTTGAGGCATTTAAATATGTCCTTTGAGAACTATGTAATAGAATCTTATGCTTTTTACCTGATGTCTACTCCATGGATTAATCTGGTGCTTTGGGGAACAGCTAGACTGGATGGAATATACAATTATTTTCAGTATGTGAACCTGACCAGTAATACTTTCAAAACTCTACTTATTACAGGGTATGTATGTATGAGTATCAATAAAATTAAACCTGACAGAATTTAGTATAATCCAAAATGTTTCTGTTTCACTAAGATGAAAAAAAAAGATTTCAGATTTCAGAATAAGAAATGTGATCTGAGGGAGTTCTGATATGATTGATCAATACCAATTATTTCATATTTTAGCAGCTGTGCATGTATTTGGAAAAATGCATGAAGTTATTCCTATTATTTCTTTAGAGGAAGGCCAAGATTCTTTATTATTTTGTTTTGATGGACAAAAGGGTAATAAGATAACTGAGTAATTGTACACATAAGTAGATTTGCAGGCATCAAAATAGCTATGTTCAAAAGTGCATTGCATAATGGACCATATCAATATTTGTGCAGTGGGAACAGATTTATACAATATTTATACCTTCTCTTCTAGTCTGTTAAATATAAAAATACTCAGAGGCAGGTGTAAGAGACAAAGTGTTCAAATTTTAGCTGTTTAAAAACTTGGGATGAATAACACTGGATATCAAACTACCATCTAAAACAGTCTTAATAACTTGAAATAATAATATTTAATCAAGATGAATTTTCATGGGATAAATACAAAGGAAAAATATGCGATGTGGGAGGTGTGATTTACCAATGGAACATATTGTGAATAAATAAATGACTATATGAACAAAATGATCCAATGATGGAATATGTCTACTAATAAAATAATTTCCTCTTAGGCTACATTGTACTTATACTCAAATCAAGGGAGAAAAGAGTTCTATAACTCTTCGTGTGTGAGGTAACAAGTGAGAGATAATATCTTTTTCTGGTGAACAGTCGTACTCTAATCAATCTACTTATATAACAGATTTTTATTGTACCTCTCAGAGGTGCCATTCTGAGGTGCATTGACAACTATCGCTAATTATCTAAGTGTTGATCAGTGAATGTGCCTTACCCTCCACATCTCCAAGTGATGAAGATCCTTTAAAAAGTTAGAGTAAGTCTTCTGAGGGAGCATATTATTTTATTACATTCAGTGGTACAAGGAGGACTAAAGACCAGTAAGTTAGGAATATATTAGTCATATTTTACTTTCCTTCCACCAAAGGTATTCATTCACAGGTTTTAGGGAAAACTACTGTGTCAGAAGGCTGCCAGACTACAAGTGCCACCCTCTTCTATGACATTCCTATGAATTTTTTAAAAAAGCCTGATAAGTATTAGAATGTATTCAGTGACTTCACATCTGGTTTTCTTTCCCTTTATCAACAACAATAGCAGCAGTAATAACTCATTTTTCTGCTGACTATGTGTCAAGTATTGTGCTAAGTACTTAAACTGCTTCATTTCATTCACTCATTATGAAGATGAGTAAACCAAGTCTTAGACACATGAAGCATTTGCCTAAACTCACCTAGCTAGCTGGTCAGTGGTGGGCCAGAGCTTAAGTCCAGGCCATCTCACTCAGATGCAGGTCTACCTATAGTTTGGAAAGAGCCATGCACTATATTTTGGAGGATTTGGGTCTTAGGGCAAGTCTGCCTAAGCTAACATTGTATTGAAATACTTTACTTTTCTGGGCCTTCATTTGTAAACTGGGTTGAATGGGTAAAATGAACAATTCCACCTGTTTACACATCTAATTCTCTAAATCTAAAGTTTATTGAGAATTTGAATGTCTGTCCTCTTTAACTTGGTGGAAGTGAAAAATTGACTGGGAAAATAAAGCTTTTTTTTTTTTTAGAACAGCATAATTTTAATATTTCACTATTACATGATATTTTCTTTTTTTTTCCCTGGGGATACTTTTTAAAATAGTGGTAAAATATGTGTAAGATTTACAATCTTTACTTTTAAAGTGTACAGTTCAGTATATTCACATTGTTGTGCAGCCATCACCACCTTTTCTCTATAGAACTCTGTCTTTTTAAAAATAATTACTTCTTGGAAAAAATTTTAAGTGTTAATTTCCCTTTTTTTCAAGGTAAGTGGCAATAAGAACAGATGGACTCAATTACCTGATATGATTTTGAAGAAAGATATAAAATATTAAATGTCAAAAGTAGAGTTATTTCTCCTTTGGGTAGCTCGAAATAATTTTAAGAAGATTGGCCTTTTAATCCTATAGATATGTCAGAGGATGTTAAATGGGATTGTTTTCAGTTTCTCAGAATTTTGGCTAGAGCTGAAAAGCTGGAAAAAAATAAGTGCCTACACATTCTATAGAGAGCTGCTACCTAAAAATATGTCAGAAAACTTATATGCAGTGTAAAAAGTCAGTGACTGGAAGAAGGCACAGGGGTACTTTGTGGGCCTGCTGGTGTTTTGAGTGCAGGTTATACAAGTGTGTTAACTCTGCACAAATTTAACAGGTGTACATTTGTGAGTTGAATATATCTCCTTCTATGTGAGGGGTCTTCAAAAGCTTTTGGAAAATACATATTGTGAAAAAATTGTATAGATTTCAAAATATTTTGCACCAAAATAAACTTGTCCTTTAATTCCATTTTTCGATGACCTTTTTGAAGTCCCCTCCTATGCTATATGTCATTAAAAGTTTACCAAAGAAAAGTATCTGAAAGATTTAGTCACTGACAATTTTGATCAGCCATCTCCAGGATATAGAAGGAAAGACTAAATAGTTTAATATGTTACTGAATAAATTATTAAGGTAGAAAGTTGTCAACAAAATGAGAAGAGGACAAAATCTTTCAAGACCCTCCCCTCCAGTACAAGTGAGCCTTCCATCCTCTGTATCCTGTATATATTTTTATTGTACTAATCAAGTGACTGAAAAAATGTGCCAAAATCATTTCAGTCTAGAGTTTTTTGGCCAGAAAAATCCAATTAGAAAAATGAAATGGCAAAACTAATTTACACTAATATATTTTAGACTCTGAACATCCCCTTCCCAGAGAATTTGTATTCTGAAATAAGACAATTAAGACAAGCAATGCATAAAAAATTCAGAATGAAATCATGAATGATAGAATGTGAGGCATCAGGAAGAGAGATAATTGAGGTCTTTTTTTTTTTTCCAGATAAACGCTTATTTTGTTTTGCCACAGATTATTCTTTGGTATGTGTAAAAGATTTTTAGTATAGACCATAAAGTCAAGTTCTTATACTTATGAGTAGATCAATATATTTGTAAATAGTTGAGTAAATAAAATACATAAATTATGATGATTGACAGAATTATGTTGAATAGCATGTACAGAAACTTCTTCATTCAATAAATTTCCTATTGATGACTTATCACATGCCAGTTACTAAGGGCAGTACCATTAATAAAATGATGCATAGTCTCTTCCCTGATAAAATTTTTTGATATGGCAAGAAAGGAGGATATTTAAAAATTATTACCCAAATATTTTATTTTAGGCCTGATTAATGGAATAAGGCAAAGTGTAAGTACTACAGTTGGCCTTCTGCATCTATAAGTGTATCTGCAGATTCAACTGAAAATGGATTGAAAATATTAAAAAAATTAGTTGTATCTGTACTGAACATGTACAGACCTTTTTCTTTTTCTTTCTTCTTTTTTTTTTTTTCCATAAAGCACATGCACTCACCAGAAAGAGAGGATGAGTGAGAAATCACCCCTCAGGGAGATGGCCATGCACAATTCCTTCTCCTTCATTCTCCTTTCAAGAGTTTGGGCATACGTGTACACACGCCTGATGTGTTTTTTAGGCCACCAGGTCCAGGAATTGAACCGTAGAGTGGACCATGTGGGATCCAGTGCCTTAACCACCATGCCACTTTCTGGACAGCCTTTTTCTGTATATCTTTTTAATATTAGGGGATGTGCAAGCATGTGCATGAACAAGAGAGGCAGAGTGAGAGAGAAACCCCATTAGGACTTGATCACACCGCAGTCCTTTTTCCTTCAACTCTCCAGACTGTCAGGATGTTGAATGGGTGCACAGTCCTCCAGCAGGTTTTTTTTTTTTTTTAAGCTGCTGGGGCCAGGATGTGAACCCCAGTAGGCTTATGGGATTTAGCTTCCTCTTCAGTGTCTAACTGATGTACTATGAGGCTGGCCCCAAACTTTTTTTCTTGTCTTTATTCTGTAAATAATACAGCATTTCAACCACTTACAGAGCATTGAACAGGTATTATACGTAGCCTAAAGCATGTAGGCTCTATGTAAATACCATTTTATGCAAGAAATTTGAGCATCTGCAGATTTTGATTTCCATGGTGGTGAGGGGTGGGAGTTCCTGGAATCAGTCCTTCATGGATAATGATGACAATTGTATTCAGTTTCCTAAAAATGGTGTTTCAAAAGATACCTGAAACATATTTATATTGAACATTGGGTATTATAAACCTATTATCTCATTTTTAATAAGATTACATAGAAAAATATCATACCATGAAGTTTTACTTATTATTAGACTCAATTTCTTTGTCTTTTTCCTTGTTTTAAAGAGGTATACTAATGCTAATTTTTATCATTGTATATTTATTACCATGCATGTGATGCTTTGAAGAAAATTTTTTTAAATATATTTCTGTTTATATTTATATTTTTGTGGAAGTTGTATTTCCATAGCTACAAGATATTTACTTGGACCATTTATCCTTAATTGACACGGAGCTTGCAATTTAGTAAGAATTGACAGTTTTGCCAATTAACTGACTCAATCTTTAAATGGGACTCTGTAAAAGTAAGTTTTGAATAATGACCTTTTATCTTGGTTTCATGTCTGTCTTCTATTTAAATGTAATTCAGGGACCAGCAGTTAGTGTAATGCCTATGTCGCTGGACTTCCATGTAGTCAACCGTGGTTCGAGTCCCGGTGGCTAAACTCACACTGGGTGCATGTGCGTGCGTACCCAAGATCCCAAGAGGAGAATGGAGAAGAGATTGCAGCATGGTCATCCCCCCCCCCCGGGGGGTGATTTCTCTCTTTCTGTCTCTGTCTCTCTCTGTCTTTCTGGCGAGTGCATGCACCCTATGGCAAAAACCTTTCCAAAAAATAAATAAATAAATAAATTTTTTTGAAATAAAGGAGAAATCGTTAAGACCTTTGTGTACAGAAGAATTCCTTAAAGTCATAATTCCTAAAAGACAGAGGAAAAAGCCATTAAGAAAAAAAATTGATAATTTCTTATATAACATTCAAAACTTCTTTGCATCAAAGGATGCAATAAAGAAAGTGAAAATACAAGTCACACAGAAGAAAATTATGTTGGCAGCACTGATTACTGAAAAATATTCTAGAATTCAAAATATATAAGCACTATCCAAAATCAATAAGGAAAAGGCCAAAAAGGGGGGGAGAGATAAGATGAGCAAATGGCATGACTGGTATTTTTACAGAAAAGTAAATACAAATGAAATGGCGGGACCAGCAGTTGGTGTAATGGCTATGTCACCGGAGTCCCATGTAGTCGACTGTGGTTTGAGTCCCAGACCCAGTGGCTTAAACTCACGCCAGGCATGTGTGCGTGTGTGCCCAAGATCTAAGAGGAGAATGGAGGAGAAGGGATTGCACCATGACCATCTCCCCTGGGGGGGTGATTTCTCACTTTCTGTCTCTCTGTCTCTCTCTGTCTTTCTGGCGAGCGCACGTGCCTTATAACACACACACACACACACAAACTCTCAAAAAATGACTATTAATCATGTGAAAATGTTGAGATAAAATTACACATTAACCAGAATGACTGAAAATAATGACAATACCATGAAAAGATGTAGGAAAACAGGAAATTGTCCTGGTATGATTACTCTGGAAAATAATTTGACATTACCTAGTAAATTTGAACATGTGCATACCTGATCCAATGGTTCCACTCCTAGACATATTCTGTACAAACACTTATACATATACAAGAGACATATTCTAAAGATTATTTTTGTAAAGACAAGGAGTATAAACAATGCAAATATCAAAACTGTAATAAACTGCGGTGTAATTATAAAATGGATATTACTCAACAGTAGAAAAAAGTGAGTTAAACGTACAGGCATTTGAGTATATTAATCTCAGCAACATACCAACGTACCAGGGTGGAAACAAAAGTTCTCAACAGGTTAAGCTAGTATGCTTCCAAATTAATTTAAATTTCAAAATAGGGAAAACTAAATAAAATATGGCTTAAGTTATTTTTAGTTTACTGTTTATGTTTAGTTTAAAACTATGTTATGTTGTGAACTATAAATAAAAGCAAGGACATGTTTAACATATCATTGAGGAAATTGAATAGCTCTGACAGGGAGTTGGGATTATTTTATTTATTTATTTATTTATTGCCATAGGGCACGTGCGCTTGCCAAACAGACAGAGACAGAGAGACAGAAAGCGAGAAATCACCCCCAAGCGGAGATGGCCATGCAGCAATCCCTTCTCCTCTATTCTCCTCTCGGGATCTTGGGCACACATGCACACGTGCCCAGTGTGTTTTAAGCGCACGTGAGTTTTAAGCCACCAGGTCTGGGACTCGAACTGCAGTTGACTATATGGGAGTCCAGAGACGTAGCCATTATACTAACTGCTGGTCCCATGTGAGTTGGGATTATTAAGAAACAACAGAATTTGTCAAAGTAATGCCCATTTATGTTTTTTTGTTTGCTTTGAATTTTCTAGAAAGCATATGCACTTGCCAGGGAGACACACACACACACACACACACACACACACACAGAGAGAGAGAGAGAGAGAGAGAGAGAGAGAGAGAGAGAGAAAGCTCTACCCATGAGGAATAGTCATGCTTTGATCCCATCTCCATTTTTCCTTTTGGGATTTTGGGCACCTGTGCACGCAAGCCTGGCATTTTGTTGTTCTTTTGTGTGTGTGTGTGTGTGTGTGTGTGTGTGTGTGTGTCTGTGTGTGTTTTATTTTTTATTTTATGCATTAGGGTACATGAACTTGCTGGAGAGAGAGAGAAACAGAGAGGCAGAAAGCGAGAAATCACCCCCAGGGGCAGATGGCCACAATGCGATCCCTTCTCATTCTTCTCTTGAGATTTTGGGCATGCACACACAGGCACCTGGCATGAGTTTCAAGCCACCAGGTCTGGGACTCAAACCATTTTTGGCCATGTGGGAGTCCAGTGACATAGCCATTATGCCATTTGATGGTCCCAAGCCTGCATAATTTTTATGCTGTGGGTGGGACTTATGGTTGGCCATGTGGGATCCAGTCAACTCCACCACCACACTACTGGCTGGCCTAAAGTGTGAGTGCATGATATTGATTTTGTTGATTCATTTTCTGTCGATTCTTTTTCCCTAAAGTGTACATCTATCTCCACACTATTTTGTATACATGATATATTATAAAATATAAATATGCTATTAGCAAAGTAAAGTAAGAATGAGAATGAGTGGCACTAAGAACAAACTGGAGACTGGGCTGTGGGCCACTGCAAGGGAAGAAGTGGTTAAAGCCTGAGTCACATGAAGGGGACTAGGAAAGGGGGAGGGAGAAAGCAAAGGGGAGCTAAGAAAACCACCTGGAGATTTACAGTTAAAAAAATGTACAGTTGTGTTGTTTAATGACTAGGATATGTTCTCAGAAATATGTTGTTAGGCAATTTCCTCATCGTGTAAACATCATAGAGTATACTTAATCTCGATGGTATAGCCTACTACATATTTTGGCTAGCTGATCTAGCTGTATTTCTTATGGAATCATCATTGTATATTGCAGGCTGTCATTTACCAAGTGGTCATTATGAAGCATATGACTGTATTCAAACAAACAGTATACAAGTTGGACTTGTCACAGTCTCTTTTCTAATAAACTTTTCTATTGAAATATAACATACAGAAAAGCAGTTTTAAGAAGTGGATCTACTTATTAACCATACAACTCAGTGCAAGAAATGGACCACAGACAGAAGCGCAGAAGCATCGCTTGTTGCCATTTTTCATCACTACCAACACTTCCTGCTCAAAAATAACCATGATTGGGACCAGCAGTTAGCATAATGGCTATGTTGCTGGACTCCCACATAGTTGACCACGGTTCGAGTCCTGGACCCGGTGGCTTAAACTCACGCCGGGCGTGTGTGTGTGCGTGCCCAAGATCCCGAGAGGAGAATGGAGGAGAAGAGATTGCGGTGTGGCCATCCTCCCTGGGGAGTGATTTCTCGCTTTCTGTCTCTATGTCTCTCTCTGTCTGTCTGGCGAGCGCATGCACCCTATAGCAAAAACCTCTCAAAAACAAAAACAAAACAAAACAAAAATAACCATGATACTAACTTTGAACATCATGGAATAGTTTTGATATTTTGTATTTTATATAAACAGTGCAGCAAAAGTATATATTCTTTTGGGTATGGCTTCTCTCAGGACATTATATTGTGACTTTTACATATTTTGCTCTTTATCACAGTATGGTATTCATTTTAGTTACTGTATAATAATCTATTGTTTGACCTTATCATAGTTATTTATACATTATACTATGGCAGAAAATATAGGTTTTTTCTAGTTTGTGGTTGTTATGAACGAAGCTGCTATTAACATTTCTGTACATGGATTTTTTGGACATATTTCAGTTAGAAATATAGTCATATTTGTCTGTGTTCTGCTTGTGACAAAGTGTCACCTTTACAAAGCAGTTGAGTGTATTTACAGTCCTATCAAAAATTTATGGAAGTCCTATTTGCTCCATATCCTTATAATGTTTTATATTGTCAGGTTTTTTAAATCTGTCATTCTTTTTGTTATATAGTGATATTTTATTGTGGTTTTCATTTGCATTTCTCTGATAACAGGTGAGTTGGAACACCTTTACATATATTCTTTGCATATTTAAATATCCCTTCTCATGCCTGTTTAAAGATAAGTATTTTTCTTGATGATTTATGGGCCTACAAAATTGGAGGTAGTTTTAGAAGACTGTTGGGGAAGCCGCGCGGGGCGCCCGAGATCATGCCCCCGGAGCGGCG
>NW_006159659.1:3488647-3489551 GCF_000334495.1 Tupaia belangeri chinensis | reverse complement strand
GTCGCCGCGTGGCCTCTGGGCCAGCCAGCTGAAACTGAAGAGAAAGATTAAGAATTTGCAACTATAAGCAACAGAAAGAACCTTTAACTGCCTTAAACCAACTGAGAAATACACTGTAGAGAAGGTTTTTATCTACCTATGGACAGTGAGAAGATGATGGATACCAGCCCTGCATTACCTCAGGCAAGAACAGGAACTACCCTGCCATTCTTAGGGAAGCCAGACACCAGAGGATAAGTCACGCTGCAGACCTCCACAACACCACTCCTGCTAACCACAAGATGGCCGCTGTGCCACATCAACTGATGGTCAACTCTGCTTACCAGAACTGCTTTCCTGAAACTGTATTCCATGGAGACTCACCTACAGTTGCGGAACTGCACGAGACCCACACTTGATCCAACCTTGAATGGAATCTATTTTCCCTATTGTTAAAAACTTTGGACTCGTGACCCCTCTCCCTCTACTCGCAGGTATCGCATTTTCAATGACCCCTCTGGAGGATAGCTGTCTATAGCAGAGATAGAGTAATTGGGAGAGGGGGAAAGGGCTGAGGGTCAAACATAGGACAAAAAACATATTTATATGTATGAAAGTAGAAATGGAACAGTATTGGTGACGACATGCTTGATTAAGACACCATGCAGTTTATCCTGGATGGGAAACTACACTTGGTGTGTTGTGATGATACTCAGGGAATAAATGTTAAGCAATATAATTTAATATAAAAAAATAAATAAATAAATAAATAAATAAAAAAAAAGAAGACTGTTGAAAAAATAAATTATAAAATTTAGGAAGACAGAAAAAGAGGCAGAAGAGTTAAAATAATGACTTTATCTTAGAACTTTTGTGAGTCATTTTTGGAAGGCTTGTAATCTCCCAGTATCAAATAGAATTATTT
>NW_006159659.1:3470818-3488493 GCF_000334495.1 Tupaia belangeri chinensis | reverse complement strand
ATTCTGAAAGGTAGAGACAAATATCAGAGGATGGAGAAGAGGAAGAGTTGGGTCTCACTTAGCACTCTCTTCTGCTTATGTTTGCTGATTTAAGAAACCACAACAGCCATAACATAGAATATTTTCAACCTCATTCAATGTCTTTTTCTAAAGTGCAATTCCTCTACATAGTAGAAACTCTTGTGTGAAAGTGATTAGAAGAACAGAAAGGACCATCTTGTCTGCTCCCCATAAATATTAGTTTGTTCATGATTTAAAGATGGATGTGAGTTTTTATTTCTCTTAGAACATTTGTTCTCATAAAAGGAAGTACTGTTTAATAGACGTGATGTCAGTCTTCCCATTTTATAAAGAGGAATGTTTTATCAATTCATTCAACTTGATAGCCTATATGGTTCCTGAGAAACTTGCTTAATTATACCACATCTTACAGAAAACTTACAGAATTTCCAAAGTGTACTTCATAGTCAAAAGGTTTGCTCTTCACCAAAACTGATCTTTAACATGGTGTCATCACTTACCTACCCCCCTTATCAAACCACTTTTCACTGATTTTTTTTCTTTATTCATACTCTTCGGCTCTTTCTATCCTGAGATATGAATAATGTTTACAACTGGGACATACAGCAAGCAACCTTTCTTCCTTCAATGAATCAGAAAAAAGAGAGTGGGGACAGCAGGTGGTATAGTGGTTAGGGTGCTGAACTCCCATATGGCTGACCAGGGTTCAAGTCCCAGACCCAGTGGCTTTAAAAGCATGCCATGAGCATGTGCGTGCATGCCCAAAATTCCAAGAGGAGAATGGAAGAAAAGTGATTGTGGCATGACCATGTCCCATAAGAGGTGATTTCTCACTTTCTCTCTCTGGCAAGCACACATGTCCTATGACAAAAAGCAAAAGAAAAAAAAAGAAAAAGAGAGTAGGAAGGGGCAGGAGGGAGTGAGAGAGTGAGACAATGGAAATTGAACTATGTAGGTAAATGTCATCCTTTACTTTATATATGGCCTATTGAAAATATTCTCCTTCTTAAAAGCAGTGAAAATAGATATGGATACTGGAGACAGTATGAAAGGAGGGTGGGAGAAAGAAAGAGTATAGGGAAGGAAATCAGGGAGAAAAAATAGAGAGGCGAGACATTTGTGGGGCACAGAAATGGTTTATTACCTATTGATGATGATAACATGTATAGTTTTCTCAACTGGACTGGTCTGAGATATATTTCATGTTGGGTAAATTCTCTTTACAATCCAAATGATGTATAGTGATTGAATGTTTAAAAAAATAATAAGAATAATTTTAAGAAAAAAAATATTCTCCATCTTAGTATATGACTTTCCAAGGCTAATATTCCACTTTGAGAAAGAACATTCTATGTTGAGAATGGAAAAAGAGAACCTCTATTAATATTCAAACAATTGAAACTCATAAACCTGTTTTACCAAAATAGTCTTAGAATGTCACTGTCTTTCTAAGAAAAGGAAACATATCTGTTATCAAGTGACTGTTTCTCAGCTTCAAATTTGCACTTTTATGCTCTGTTCTGTGTTCTGTGATGCTGGGCTTGGGAGTCTGCAAAGTACATTTTTGCTTTGCCAGCTCCTCCTTGATAGGTTCTGCCCATAGGAGCACAAAAGATAGGGGGCAAAGGGAAGAGGGAGATAAAGAGGCTCCATGGATCGATCATAGAGAAGGGATTTATTGGGTCGTTGGAAAAGTCATGGTATGTTTATCTATGCAAAAACGCATCATGACTTTTCCAGCAATCCAGTATGTCCATTTGTTTACCCATCAACATCAGTTCAACAGTTCTTATTTCCCCTATCCCCAGCAGCAGCTCCTTCCTATAATGACAGCCAAAATCAGTTTTCAGTTTTTCTATTTGTAGGGCCATCCTAATCATACCACCCTTAGCCATACCAACACCAGCTGAGCTGCATCAGTCCTCTGAGGCTGCTCTACTAAGTCTCTAAATTTTCACAATTCCAGCCTCTTCTCCTTGTTTTCCAGCCTCTTTTTCTTGTTCTAACCAGTCCTACAGGTAGTAATCATTTCCTATAGGTGCTATTTTGTGATATCTTATCATTTTCTTTTTATCCTTTCAGTTACCTAGTTAACAATTTGTACCTAGTTAACAGTTCTTTATATGACATTCTCTCTGTTCAAATAACTCTTGTGGGTTTTTGGCTTCTAATGGACACACAGGCACACATCTATAATATGTATGTGTGATGTATATATACATAAACACACATTGCATAGATATAATACATATGGTATGCAGATATCACATATAAATTATGTGTTATATATTATATAAAAATAATATAAAATTAGGAAAAATACCATGAAATATATCAATATACATACATGTACATACCTGCATGAGACATAGTTAGGTCAGTTGTCTCACACTGAAAAACCTTGTAAGACAGATTTTTTAAAATGCAATGAGTCAAGAAAAAATTTCTCATAAAAGAAATAATTCTAGCCTCACTGTTAAGCACAGAATTTCCCTAAAACATTAGGTTCATCTTTACCTCAGAGATGTTTTTCATTTCATACTTTTTATATTACCCTTTTTGATTTGTTCTCTAGGAAGCTTAAAATCAAGTTTTTTATCTATTTTAAGTAATAGAACAGGGTTTTATGTATGTGAACATATATTCATTCTTTAGCTCCTAGAGTTTCCCTTTACCCATTGTGTCATCAAATGATAGTTTTCCAGCTTTAATTTTTTAGTTATAAGTTGTCACACATTATGAAGGAAGTACAAGGAAATAAATGAATGAATGAAAAATGCAATGAGTGATTTCATCTTAATTCAAAC
Source organism: Tupaia belangeri chinensis (assembly GCF_000334495.1). Lineage (NCBI taxonomy): Eukaryota > Metazoa > Chordata > Mammalia > Scandentia > Tupaiidae > Tupaia > Tupaia belangeri. The sequence goes on along the minus strand of NW_006159659.1, from coordinate 3,485,665 downwards.
AAAGCAATTTGGTAACAAAAGGCTATTTATTATGTGATGATAATGTTGAAGACAATTTTAGTAGCTTTCTGTTAATGATAGATATCTTTCAAGTTTTCTTCAGAGCTATGCAGTTGTTTTGGAAGGATTTTATTTTCTATAGAATCCTAAAGTAATGATAACAAATTCTTCAGAAGTTCCACTGAGTGGAGTGGGCATGTTGACTATTAATCATGATGATTTTTGACATAACCTTAGAGAACAGAAAAGAATGTTTGAAGGGTGGGAAATGGTTTCATCTATTTAGGGAGATAGATGGGTTTGACTTGAGCTGTCATTTATATGAATATGTGCTATAAAGGGCCCGATTTTGATGCTAGTTGAAAGCACCTGACAAGAGTAATTACCCATCACCAGTCCTCTTGGACATTGCATATACTTTAGTTCTAGTGGGTGGATCGAGTAGAGGGGAAACAGTGTCTCTGCATGGAAAAAGATTATATTGTCCAGCTCAGGAAAGAAAAACCTACCACTTAAAAAATATGGCAATTTAAGACTTTTTAAGTTAATATTAAAACACTAAAAATTTCTAAATTTTGAAACTATTAACTAAGTATCAGGATATTATGCTGTTATTGGTATGAGTTCTAATCTTGAGGAGAAATAGAAATGCAAAAAGGACATTGTAACCAGTGTAGTAAGAATAGCAATAGTACTATGTATATGCAAGCCTAAACACCAAAAATGTGATTAGCTTTCCAGGAGGGAGTACATTAACAGGAAAGTCATTTGTATTAGATTTTGAAGTATGTTTAACTTTGCCAAGAATATGAAAGGGTAAAATATTCTAGACAAAAGAAGCAGTTCAAAGGCACCAAGATGTGAAGTAGCTTGATATGTTAGACAAAGCTACAAGCAATTTAGTGTTCTTAGAGGGTGAAGTGTGAGGGATGGTAAATGGATAATTAAGTACAGTGTATAGCATCTTGCTGGGACTCCAAAAATCCAGTCAAGGTTGGCTTGAAGAACATTAAGAAGGAGGGCTAGCAGCCAACCATAGTCAGTCTTTTCTTCTCTTTCCACCCCATTTGCTTTTCCAATGCAATTGTGCTTATGAGTCAATACTGAATGTTGTTCCCTAATGAAATGTAATGACAAACAGTTTGAAGATATTAATAGAACATGGATGAGTGTGATGCATTTGAAACCACAAGGCAACATCAATAAAGTATATTTGATGCTATTTTGTTCAAGTTGTTTTCTGGCATATTTGAAAAGAGAAAAATGGTTAAGAATTGTTTGAGAAGCGAGCTGGAAAAAGAAAACTGTTCTCTGGATCTGCTACAGAGAGAACTCCATCTAAGCAGATTAGTCACTATTATAGAGATAGAAGGATAGGAACAAGTGACAGAAGCAAATTTTCCAGAGAACCAAGCTTTCTACTTAGGGAAATAAAACTCTTGGAGGATAATACTCTTGGAGGATGAGTGACACCACGGGCCTGGCTTCCTGTCCCTTCCCATCTTTTATTTTTAAATCCCACTGTTGGTTACCCCAGGGAAGTCACGATGTGAACACTCATGGAATGAAGGCACGCAAAGGAAGACAGTTTGCCTCTAGCAGGAATTTTGCTTCTCTAAGGCCAACAGGATATGAAGCAATAAGGCCCTATCTTGAATCCTTAGAGCAAATGTAATTAGAGGCATTTGGCACCTGAAGTGGCAGATTTTCGAGACAAGTTCTGATGTTTCAAATCAGCTAGGAGGCACTAATGTTTCTTTTCATGTGTATAAGAAAAAGTACAGTCAAATGTGCTCTTGAATTAACCTACTTCACTGGGTTTGCATAAGGATTGTATGAGAACAAGTATTTCAAATCCTTAGCACAATGCCTGGAATGAAGCAAATACTCCATAAGAATAGTAGATACCATCTTCTTCATTCTGACATTATTTTTGTTACTTTAAGAGCTGAGATTCAAAATAAGACATATCATCCAGATTTCTTTCTAATTTAACAATTTTATAGTCTAATGATGTTAATTTATATAATTTAAGTAATAATGCAGTTAAATAATTTACACATTTATTTTGAAGTTGTACTTAATTAAAATATCTGAACATCCCCTAAGTAAAAAGTAATGATGTAGTGGCAGGGAGTAATATCAAAATTAATAATAATATTGGGACTGACATTTCAATGAGAGAGCCAAACACATTAATAAATTTAAAATATCCTATAGAGATAAATGTCCACTCTTATGGTAGCAGTGCAAAAAAGAATTTACTGACTATTATAGAGGTGGGATTGACAAGATTTGATGACAAAATGGAAATAAGTTTTGGGAAAGAAAGTAATCAAGACAAATCCTAACTTGCTACATTTTAATGAACTTGGAGAGCAAAGGATGAAGATCTTGTGGGTGCCTCTGGCAAATGATAGAAAGCTTATAACTGGGTGAGGATCTTAGAAATAAATGTCAGGACTGCACATGCAGAGTAATGGGTCATTTGCAGGGGATGACAGTCCCTATCATTCTATGCTTCATTTTACTTTATTCTAGGCCAGCAGGTGGCATGGAAGTTAAGGTGCTAGATTTCATACAACCTGGCAACTTGACAAACATGCCAGGTGCATGTGTGTACATGTTCAAAGTTTCAAGGGGAGAATGGAGGAAAAAGGGTACTTTCTCACTTTCTCTATCTCTTTTTGGCAAGTGCACATGCCTTATAGTAAATAAATAAATAAAATCTGAATAATATTATTTGAAAATTAATTTTAATTATAGTTTTTAATTAACATATGGTACTCATACACATTTCTGTGATATGAATGATATTTTTTAAAAATCAGAGCTAGAGTAAGCTTTAATGGTGAATCAATGCAACCAAACACAAGACAGTTCTTTCCATTTGGTGATAGACTATTTGGAGAACAGAGAAGGAAAAATAACCATCCTTTATAGAGGTGACTAAAACCCAATACAGTAGATGATACATTCAAAATAATTTCAAATGCTAGCAGAATGTGCTAGTTTGTTTTTACTATTTTTTAAGAGGTTTTTGCTACAGGGCACGTGCACTCACCAGAGAGAGATGGAGACTGTTTTGTTAAGGTACCTTGCCCCTGAGAATTCATGTATTAAAATGGCAATTTTTAACATATCTTCTCAGGGAATATCTGATATTAGGGAACAGAAACCCATTTAAAGAAAGTCAAGTTAAAAGCGAGTATACTACAAGGATATAGGGACCCTCCTGGAATCTGATTGCTACTGCAGAAGATCTTCACAGATTAAAATAAAAATTTTAGCTTTAGTTTTCAATAAAACTTTATAAACTAAAGCCACCTTCTTAAGGAATTAATTTCAAATTAAATAAATATTAATACACAAGATACTGCAATTCCCTTGGGGTCATACCATAGGCAAATGGGAAATATCTAATCACTAATTGAGAAAGCATGTGGGACCAAATGTGACATGATCGTTAAAGCACTGGACTTCCACATGGCTGACCGTGGTTCGAGTCCCAGACCTGGCAGCTCACTTGCTTTCTCACTCTCTCTCTCTCTCTGGTCAAATTAAAATAATAATAATATATAAAATTATGTAAAAAAATTCTTTGAAAACAAAACAATGCACATTGTTTTGGGGCCATCCATAACAGCCATCTTATTTAACCAGATTTCCTTTGCTAAGATTGTAATCATCTTGCATTTTTATAATATTTATGACCTTCCAAGGGCAGAACCTGTTTAGTAACCAGGTTGTATTAACTCATTATTAACATTGGTGCTTATTTGAGGCCTTTATCACTTACAATTAAACTATGTAAGGTATACCTCGACACAGATGTGTCAGTCTCATGGCCATAGGAGAGCAAACCTTATTATTTTCCTAGTTATTTAAATATCTTTTAATTCTTGTCTCTGATGACTTCCCCTGTCACCTCTTGAGTAAGTAGGGCTAATACTGGCTCCAGCAAAATCACACTCCCCATTTATCATGCTAATTGCAGTTTAATGAGGAGAGACCTGAGGCTGGAAGACTTGTCTACCTAGAGTCCTATTGGAGTGGAGTTTATTATGGTAATTAATACAGCCTGTAATAATTAAATTGCTCTACTAGATAGGTACTGTATTTATCATAACGATTCACTATAGCAAAACTTTTGAGGGTATTTAAAGAGAAGTTTTTGAAAATTCAAGTTCTTTGGAGTTTCTTTAGGAGAAATTAGTTCAGATCCTACTTTCAGAAAATTTTCCTCAGAGTGGAACTGGCTGCATTATTTGTGGAGCCCAGTTCAAAATGAAAATGCAGGGCTTCTTATTCAAAAGGCACAAAGAAAATATCTTAAAGGTACTAAAATTTAAGCTTTTTATCTTTCTTACTTATATCCTTTCTGCTTATATGTAGGCTCTATTGTGCCATTGAAATTTTCTTACAAAATACAAGTTCAAAGATAAAATTATCAAGAATTTCATGATGGCAACATCATGAGGTCCATTTGAATGTGGGGTCCTATATGACTGCACAGAGTGATTGTACTTCCATGAATCTGACCCTACCTCAGACAGCAGAAGTGTAAAAAACAGAATTGAGGCTGAGTTACTCTGGTACCTTACCTTGTCATACAATAAAGTATGAAGAAAGCTAGGTCATAATTGGGACAGTAGACAACTGGATCCGAGGTTGGGGAAAACCTCAGAAGAACCACCAGGACACTGGAAATGAACTAGCAGTGAGGACTAGTAACTCTTTTCTCATTCAGGAAGCTCCCTATATGTTTCCTGCTAAGGCAAGAAGTAGTTCCAAGTTGTGGTAACATCAAAGCTTTTAGGAAGGAACAAAAGAGCTAAAATAAGAGAATGATAAGTAGTTTAAATTTATGTGTAATTAAAGGTAGTGTTATAGTTTGAAGGCGTCCCCACAAAAAAATGATGTGTTAAAATTAGGTTGTATTGTGACAATGTTAAGAGTAAAAACTTAATCTGATTATAGTGTTGAAAGGTGAGGCCTTGAAGAGGTTATCAGGGTCATGCTTCCATGATTGAATTCTAATAGCTTTATAAGAAGAAGAGAGACTAGAGTTGACATATGGACACAGAACTATATAGACACATGCAAGCTGTTGCCATGTGATACCCTGCAGTACCATGGGACTATTCAGAGTTCTCAGCAATGAGAAGACCCTCACTAGATGCAACCTCTTGACCTTGGACCTCTAAAATTGTAAACTAAATAAACCTCTATTCTTAATAAGTTATAGTATGTTGTATCCAGTTATTAAGCAACAGAGAATAGACTGACACAGGTAGCTATTGCATTAACATAGACACTTTATACCAACTGAATAACAGCATATTTTCTAGATTTTCCATTTTCTCCTCTTACAAGTTTTTGAAATATTGCAGGACTTGTTTGAATAAAAATATTCCAGAATGTACGAAAAAAGGTAGAGTGGTTTGTGCTGTAGCTAAGTGGGCTTCTCTTTCTTTGCTTACATTAATGATTCATCTGTTCCTTCCCTAATCATTGAATGAATTCAATAGGACCTTGCACATTATCACACATGTGAATGGTGGTAAGTAAATGTTTGAGGAAATAATTATATTGGGTTGTCAGGAAAGTCATGATGCATTTTTGCATAGAAAAACTCTAAAATTGTAAACTAAATAAACCTCTATTCTTAATAAGTTATAGTATGTTGTATCCAGTTATTAAGCAACAGAGAATAGACTGACACAGGTAGCTATTGCATTAACATAGACACTTTATACCAACTGAATAACAGCATATTTTCTAGATTTTCCATTTTCTCCTCTTACAAGTTTTTGAAATATTGCAGGACTTGTTTGAATAAAAATATTCCAGAATGTACGAAAAAAGGTAGAGTGGTTTGTGCTGTAGCTAAGTGGGCTTCTCTTTCTTTGCTTACATTAATGATTCATCTGTTCCTTCCCTAATCATTGAATGAATTCAATAGGACCTTGCACATTATCACACATGTGAATGGTGGTAAGTAAATGTTTGAGGAAATAATTATATTGGGTTGTCAGGAAAGTCATGATGCATTTTTGCATAGAAAAACATAGAAAAATATGTCATGACTTCCCTAACAAACTAATACATAATTTGTTCTCCACAATGATTGACTTCTTAGGACTCTGTTCACAGTTCCTGAACATTTATTGATCTCAAAGTACTAACAGTACTCTACCTCTACAATGATGTACGGATTGGATGTAATAAATAAGCAATTGAGAGATTATTTTGCTCTAATTCTTTGAGGTAGGTTTGTGATTTTTAGTGGGGGAGTAATGTCTTGTCACGCCATCATTTATAATAATAATAGCTTAATTATGCAGAATCTCCTGTGAATGTCCTACTTACCAAATGTAGTTCAATATAGAAATCACTCGAATCTAAGCGGGTTCTTTATTAAGTTCTGTAATGTGAGATTTTGAGAATAAACACTATTTGGCATCATTTTTGATGGTTTGGGGGAGAATAGCATCTATTTATCCACTCAACAGATATATCAAGTGTCTGAATAGTGCTAGGGCCTATGAATATAACAGTGAATGAGATAGGGATGGTTTCTCTCTTCATGGATTTTATACACTGGTGTACTTCTACAATAATGCTCAATGCAGTTAATTTCAGGAAAGTCCACAGGCCTGTGCCTTAAGAAGAATTATATTTGAAGATATAATTGTACTAAAACTAGGCTTAGAGCAACTAGACATATTATAAGCCAATTTCCAGCAGTTAATTATTTTAAGTGGCTTCCCCATTAGTTAAAAGGAAGAAGAGATAATAGGAAGGAAAAATACTGATAAATTTCTAAGTTGGACTAAGTTTGGTAAGTATAAAAAATGAAGCATAGTTAATAAAGCACAAAGCAGAAGATTTTCTCTTAACTCATAGTTATTATATATACATCATCATTAGAGAGGGGACTTGCTGCACCCTGGACTAGATTAATAGCCTGGGTATTCGTCTTTTTGACCTCAGCTGAAGTAAAAGCACCAGGCAACAGAAGCAGAAAATGGAGTAAAAAGAAGTGCTATCTAGTATTTCATCTGGGCAGGGGAATTAAAAAGAGGAAGCACTTAAATTGTAGAGGAGAATGTGAAAGGGAAGGATGTTGCTCTTTTCTTTCTCTTGACAGTCCTACCCTTTGAGAACCAGCTGGCAGCTCCTGGGTCACTAGGCTTAGTCATTCCTCTTTTCAATTCCAGGAACATCCTATTAACAGAGAGATGGAGTGGGAAGAGCAATTTTAGGGAGAGAGAAGAAAAAGAGAAGGGGAATATTTTCCACGTGGAGAAAAAGGCACATCCTTCAGGAAATGGAGTGAAATGCAAGGAAACATTTTCTTGCCTCTATTATTTTCATTTTAAGCATTGTGAAAGGAAATAGTGTTTCAAGAGGTTTAAAAAATAGTGGAGAGTAGGCTGTGGAATATATAACTTTTATCTGGAGAATTTATATTCTATTGCAGGACATTCAAATATATGGAGATATTTGAGAGTGTATGAGTAAATATCTGAGGTGTTCATTAAAAAAGAAATGCCTTAGCACTGTTCTCAGAGAGAAAAAAAAAAGACAGAATGTAGCATAGGTTTTTCATATGATTCTCCCAGAATCCCACACACTATGGTTTCACCAGATATAGAAGAAATGTAAGTCTCAAATTATTATCATTTTATATAGTCGTGAGACATTATAATCCAGTAATTTGTCAGAACAACATTTTATGTTTGTGCTTCTAATGTTTTATTAAAATACTAATTAAAAGTGAGCATTACTTTTCACTTTATTTTGTTATATACCAAACTAAAAAAACAAAACTCATATGATCAAACTCAATCCAATGGTATGATATAATAAATAATATATTTGGTCTTTTTCCCCTGGTTCCTGACACAGAGCTCTTAAATCCCTTGGAATTTCCTGGGTGATAGGAGCATCTTGTGTTCTAATGAGGCCACTCTTGGTGGGCTCCTAAATAGCTTCAGAATGGAGCTTGTTGCCAGAAAGATAGGTGTGATTAGAGGGTTGAAACTTTCAGCCCTAACTCCCAACTTCCTTGGTGCTAGCCAATGATTTGATTAATCAAGCCTTCATAAGGAAACCTCCATAAGAAATCCCAGAGGATAAGATTCAGAGGTTTTTAGTTGGTGGACATATGGAGATGCTGGGAGGGTGATATGTCCAGAAAGAGCATGGAAGCTCTGTGTACTCCCCCTGCCTCCTGCAAAAAATCTTTCCTTGTGCATCTCTTTCCTTTGACTGTTTCTGAGATGTATCCTTTATTTTATAACAAGCCAATAATGGTAAGTAAAGTTCCTTCCTGATTTCTGTGAGCTGTTCTGTCAAATTATTAAACCTGAGGAAGGAGTCACAAGTACCCCCAGTGTATAGCCAGTTAATGAGAAGAATGGAAGGCCCACGACTTGTTACTGACATCTAAAATGGGACAGTCTTGTGGGACTGAGTCCTTAATTTGTGGTCTGTGCTCACGCCCAGTAGTTAGTGTCAGAATCGACTTGAATTTTAGAACACCCAATTGGTGCCTGGCATGTTGGAAAACTATTTGTTGGTGTAGAAAAAACCCATGTATTGGCATTGGACATGTGAGTGGAAACAGTTCAGGTGGTTACTTTAGAAGTTCATTCCCTGAGACATGATCATCTTAATAAGCTAGATTTCTTACTATGGAGTGAAAATTAATTCAAGTAAGTTGTCATAGGCCACTGGATTCTCTATTCTTTTCTGAGAAAATTTTCTAGGCAGAAAGTTTAACATAGATTTAAAAACTAAGGAACTTTTTAATGTCATAATAACAGCATAAAACTACTTGAATTTTCATTTCACACACTTCCAACATCGTATCTTAGTAGGTTCTTTTTGATTCCACTTACAATATTGGAAATTTATTATTTTTATGCACTGGTAGTATTTTTAAATGTATCTTGGTTTCCATCCATGAAGACTTGAGAAATATTTCATAATCATGGTTTAGTCATGGTCTCATGTGTATGAATTTTAGTCAGTCAATTACCTCTTCAAAATTTCTATCTCTCTACTCAAAATAGTCAATAATAAACCTGTCTCATATTATGACTTTATTTTATTTTCAGGGTTTTTTTTTTTCCACCAAAGGTATGTGCTTTTGTCAGAGAGAGACAGAGACACAAAAATAAAATGACAAATCACTCCCCAGGGGATGGCCACAATGTGACCTCTTCTTCATTTTCCTTCTGGGATTTTGGTCACACATGTTCACACACCCAGCATGATTTTCAAGCTGTTGAGACTGAGACTTGAACCATGGTTGACCATGTGGGAGTCTAGTGTCTTAACCACCATGCCACTGCTGGCCCCTAACTTAATTTTTTTAGAGAATAACTTGTAGATTGGAGCCAGCAGGAGTCATGGTGGTTAAGGTGATAGACTCCCATGTGGCCAACCAGGGCTTGAGTCCCAGACACAGTGGCTTAAAAATTATGCCATGTGTATGTGTGTGAATGCCCAAAATCCCAAGAGGAGAATGGAAAAGAAGGGATTGTAGCATGGCCATCCCCACTTGGGGCAGAGGTGGTTTCTCACTTTCACTCTCACTGTTTTTCTCTGACTCCCTCTGGCAAGCATATGCACCTATGGCAAAAAGCTAAAAACAAAACAAAACAAACAAACACTCATAAACAATTTGATTTGAAAATGTTATCTCAAATACTCAACAGGATTAAATTTATTAATAAACTGCAATATCAATGTCTGTTTCTTCGTGTAACAAATGTATTCCCAAAGAATGGTATTCATTTTTTTAATGTGATTATTTTAATTGGATGACTTTTAATTTTAAATTCTTATAAAAAATTAAAGATATATGTTTTACTTGATTCAGTTCAAGTGTGGTATGCATGTGTGTGTGCACACACATGTGGACTGGGTTAAAATAGAACTGTTAGAGACCCAATCCCTGAAAAGTTTGTGGCCACTGTTCACATACATAACTCAGAATAAAGACTATTAAATGATAGAAAAATCTGATGTCTCTTATGCAATGATGATAACTACTCTAATGCTTTCTTTGAAATATAATTTATATTTTTTCAAATAAATCTTTTCATAGGGCCTGTTTTCATGATGCCCTAGGTATATAATATTGTGTTCCTATAGATACCCCTATCATGATTGCCCAATTTTAATAAAATTTTTTAGATATTGACAGATCTCTGCCTCAATTTTGTGAACAAAGCTACCGAGTGCATCTTGCAAGCTACTTGCTTTTCCAAGTGTTTGTTTTTAACCTAATTTATTCTCTTAGTCTCAGAGGGAAGGAGAAAATTTCAGTGAAATATGTGCTCAGTTTCTTGTTTGGTCCCTAATGAAATTTATACTCGAAAAGGCTTAGTGTTTTGGAAAATTTTAGCACTAAAAAGAAATATTTGACTCCAGTTATTTTTAAAACAAAAATGAAATACCTCTAATGAAAAACTCCAAATCATAAAGTTAACATTCCAATAATAATCCCTAAAGATAAATTAAAGTGCTTTGTTTTCTCTGTAATTATTTTTTTGGATAATCTCATAGAGCCTAGTATGGGGAGAATATGATGAGTTTCTCTATTAAATCTGTTCTAGCTACACATTAATGCCTAGTGTTTTATAGGCTTGCAGTTGTCTTTTTTGGGAGGTTTATACAGTTTCCAGCTGACAGGGTAGTGAGCAGAAGCTAATGAACTAAACTCAGTGCACAACATGCCTGTGTTTGTTTGATTTAGTCCTCTGTATAGTTGTTTTCTCTCTCCCTTGTATTTTGTCTTGCAGGGCTACTAAGGGCCAATTTTGAAAACTGTGGTAGTTCTTTAGCCTAAGGTTATTAAAAAATATATGGCCCTTGGACTGGAGCTACTGGAGCAAAGAACAGGAGAAAACATGATGCTGATAGTTATAGACCAAAACTGAAGACCAGGAAAGAAACTATTGGGTTGTTGGGACAAGTTGTGACACATTTTTAAATATGTATTTGAGAATGTCAGTGGTATTACAGTGCAGCAAGTAAGGCTGAAAGTGGGAGCACAGGCTAAAGAGGACTCTTGGAACAGGTCATAGGAGCAAAAATCCTATACCTGCAAAAGAAAAGTGGAGAAAGCCACAGAATCCACATAGAGCTGAAAAAGAGGGCCAGGGAAACAGAGGGGCTTGAACAAAATAGGTGAAAAACAGGATTAGAGATAAGCCTGTAGGAATGTAGGCTGTGAGACAATGGAGAAAGCAGTGACTCCATAACAGAAGGAAGAGGAAAATAGATAGTAGGGGTAAAATGGAAGGAGGCAGAGAAAGGAAGGGAGGTCTACTAGTATTTTACCAATGGTAAGATTAACAAGAATGTCAATGTGACAGTTCTGGAATACGTTTATTCATTTGTATTTCTATTTGCATTATTCTATTTCTAGAATAAACTGGGTTCAGACACAGGATAGCAAGGTGATAGTCAAGGGACTAGCACATCTTTGCCTTATAAATAGAGTCATATCTGGGTCTCACTTGGCTTATTTGTGTTTGAAGAACACTGAAATTTTGGAGTTCATGTGCATGCATGTGTGTGTCTGGAGACAGAGCTGGAATATTCAAATATAATTTATTCTTCATCTATTTCCAAAAATGATTTGAAGATTTCATTGTATTAAAAATATGAAGATTTAGAATGTTATGAAAGTAGAGATTTGAGACTATATAGTAGAAAAGAGATTCATCTACCATAGAAAATGAGAAGTAGTGCTTATTAAAGGAAGCATTAAATTTAGCTCTGAGCTTCCCAGTAGCAGAAAAAAAGAGCAAAACATGATGAGTTAGTTTTCAATGCCATATAAAAAGAAAAGTACAAGTTTTTTTTTAAAGATATTAACATATTTTTCTTCCTTTTCTTGAGAGAGAGATTTTGGCTATGGGGCGTGTGTACTCAGTGGAGAGACAGAGAGACAGAAAGCAAGAATTCATGCCCCTAGGAAGATGGCTATGCTTCAGTCCCTTCTCCTCCACTCTCTTCTAAAAATTTTGGGCATGCACACACTCGTGCCCAGTGTGAGTTTTAAGTAGCCAGGTCCAGGACTTGAACTGGGTCAACTATGTGGGACTCCAGCAACATAATCATTATGCCATCTGCTGGTCACATCAATATTTCTTTTAAAAATTTTTTTAAATTGATTTTTAATCACTGTACATCTTTTTGGCATACAACATTGTTTTAACACAACAAGAATCAACATTTTTTCTTTTACTTCATTTTAGGAAATTATTGTATAAAGCAGGGGGTCAACAAACTACAGTCCATGGACCAGTCCAGTTCCTCACCTGTTTTTGTAAATAACATTTTATTAGAACACAGTCATGACCATTTGATCATCTATTTTCTGTGGCCACTTTTTTTTTGCTATGATGACAGAGTCGAGTAGTTCAGATAGAGACCATATGGCCCACAAAACCTAGAATATTTGGTATCTGACCTTTGATAGTAATAGTTTGCCAGTCTCTGATATAGAAGTTCCTAAGACAAACATTGAATAAAATAATGTACTTTAGGGACCAGCAGTTGGTGTAATGGCTATGTTGCTGGACTCCCATGTAGTCAACCATGGTTCAAGTTCCAGACCTGGTAGCTTAAACTCACTCCCGGCGTGTGTGCATGTGTGCCCAAGATCCTGAGAGGAGAATGGAGGAGAAAGGATTGTGGCGTGGCCATACCCTCTGGAGGGTGATTTCTCGCTTTCTGTCTCTGTCTCTCTGTCTCTCTGGTGAGCACACATGCTTTATAGCAAAAACCTCTCCAAAAACAAACGAAAATATTAAAAAACTGTACATTCTGCCAAATGATGGCTGAAGATATTACTAAAACTTCTCCCAGAATATTGCTTTTATGAATACCATACATGTAAAAATCCAAGGCAACAACTTAACTCATGATTTATCAAAGGCATGAGTATGAGTGTGTGTGTGTGTGTGTGTGTGTGTGTGTTATTGTTGTGGAGGGAGGCTCAAGAACAATATATCCTAGGATATTTGCTATGTGTTTGTACTAGATATTTGGTATTCTAAAACATTGAGTGCCAACTAGTTCATAATGGCATAATTCACCTAATTTTATTTATGTATCTATGCCTCTCCCATGTCCTATATGTACTTCATGGGAAACAACCTCCATCCTCCAACCCTTACCCTTGCCACCTTCACCAGTACGCCAAGGATTAGAGGCTGATTGATTTAAATCAGTCAGGATATTCCATGCTTTTGACCACAGTGCCTAATTCAGGATTTGGGCACCTGACCAAATTCAGTACCCAAAATGTAAGGAGAGATTTTCCTGGAAGCTACATGAGATATATTCATTTTATGCCAGATGCAAACAAAAAGACATGGAGTTCCTATAATTTTCAATGCCAGATAAAAAGAAATGTACAAGTATTTTTTTTTAAAGATATAATGTCAGCAATAGGCTATATATCAATAAGGAAAGTTAACCTTAGGAGGAAATAGGTAAAGGAGAAAGCAGAGAACAGTAAAGTAAGTGAATGTTTCTAGATCAATGTCCAACTCTCTCTCTATTTTTATTAATATCATGAAGTTCAAAAGCTCTCATTGCATAAATTACTTGGAAAAGTTTTATTTTTGAATGAAAAATTCCTGATATACTAGTCTTGTTATATTGAAGTGAAAGAATTGGAATAAATGGCAAGTTATCAAATGCAAGAATTCTCACCTGAACTTTTGGTTAAATCAAAGTTTACTTCCACAAAGTGGAAATACTGGAAAAATGCCTAGAAAGTAGAGATTTCATGGGCTATCCTAAAGCACTGAATTTGCTTGATAGACTGATGGCAAAGGTCAGTCACATTCTCTTAGGAAAACTCAGTGTAGTCTCCCTTAGAGATACATTTCCCTTTGTAGAAAGGAGGGCTTCAAGGAACATTGAAAACTATGAAAAAGTAAAGAGCTTTATCAAAGCCTTCATTGAATAACATTGTTCCTGTTTAGTGCAAATGAAGTACAACAGAGAGCTCTGGGAAAATTAGGTTGTCATGGTAACTAATAACACTTTTTTTTCCCCCCTACTAAAAGTAAAAACAGTCAGAGGATACACAAGGCCATGTTTCCTTAGAGACTTTGTCCAAGTTAAAGAAACTAGAAAAAAGGAAATAAAAGGAAGAGCTAGCACTAGCTGAACCCTGTTCTACTCACAAAGATAAACAGATTTCAAAAGAAATGCTCTTTTGCATAATTAGCTGAGCCAAGTAGGTGAAAGTGGCATCTCTCTTTAATAATATAATCATCCCAATGCAGGTGGATAGATGATTATTTAAAAACCAAACTCTGAGAAATTACTACCCAGAGGGAAAAAAATTAGATTGTTTATAATAAAAATTAAGAGACTAAAGTAAGAACATTTAACATTTAAAATGGAGAGGGATTATTTTTCTATTGAATTGAGAACTGAAAAGCAATATTTAAATGCTCATTGAAAGGCATATGAGATTTCTGAACTTGAGTTTTTCCCCTGCCTGTGAAATGAGCGATTTAGGTGAAATTTCTAGTTTTCAAACATTTCTGTCTATGAAAGCCTACAGGAAAGACAAACCTGTAACCAGATAAAATTGTGGTCTCAGATGGAGTTCTAACAGGAAATTCAGGAACAAAACTGTTAGGTTTCCCTTCTCTCTGTAGTTGTGCTCAAGACATTTTATAGAAAATAATGAAAAGATATATGTTTTAAAACTTCTGCTTTTGACCCGCGCCGAGTGAGGCGGAGGGGCCCTGCGCCGGCCCACCCGGGCCTGGCTGCGGGGCCCATCCCCCCCCT
>NW_006159659.1:3459460-3469941 GCF_000334495.1 Tupaia belangeri chinensis | reverse complement strand
GAATCAGGGGTGGCAAGACAAAGGGCAAGGTATGCAGGACGTAAGAATTGGAAAATTATTTGCTGAGAACACGTATGTGGATGTGCTTGATTGAGCCAATGCACAGTGTATTTTGGATGGAAAATTCATTTGTGTGTTGTGATGGTGTAAAGTGAATTAATAAAAAAAAAACCCTTCTGCTTTTGAAATTGCCACCATAAAATATCCTAATTGCTTATAACTGGAACTATTCTCCACCTGGTAGCAGCTATCCACGTGACTCTCAGGGAGGAGGAAGCAGGCACCAATCAGATCAGAGTATTCTAATCATACGTTGAATAAGTAACATTTGACATAGACAATATAGCTTTCTGGTTTCTGGAAGAAAATTACCAAATTATGAGACCTTGCTTTACAGAAGAAAGTCCTATGAAAACCAATACATATTTCTATACCACAATCTGATAGGATTCTTGTAAAGCTAACAGAAATAAAATTAGATATTGGATATGAAAGCTTTTTGAAAGACTAAAGAGACATTTCAAATATAAGTTGGTATTGTAACAATCATTCTTGCATTGGGATGATTATATTAATAAAGAAAATAATGTTGCTTAAAATAAGACCCTAAATCTAGCTGGTGGGACACACTAAGATAATGTACTGACCAAACTTAAAGATCCTGTTGCAAATTATGTGAAATAAAGTTATAGTTGTAGAATTTTTTTTAAGAGTTTTTTGCTATAGGGCACATGCGCTCGCCAGAAAGACAGAGAGATAGAAAGTGAGAAATCATCTCCCAGGGGGGATGGCCATGCCGCAATCCCTTTTCCTTCATTCTCCTCTCGGGATCTTGGACACACATGCACACGCGCCTGGTGTGAGTTTAAGCCACTGGGTCTGGGACTCGAACCATGGTCAACTACATGGGAGTTCAGCGACATAGCCATTACACTAACTGCTGGTCCCTGTAGAATTTTTTAATACAAGTTCTATCCTATTGTCTAAGCTAGGATACTTCTGAAAAAGAAAGGGAGAACTAAATACAAGTAGCAGGCATTAATTGATCTATAACAGATATTAACAGTGTTAAAATAAAAACTTAAGACCAATTAAATTTGAAAGATTTTAATTTAACAAAGAAGGATACGCAATTTGGGCAGCCTACAGAACCAGAAGAGGTTCAGTGTGCCACTGTTCTCCACAATGTCAGCAGGCAACATTTATGGACAGAATACCAAAGTGCTTGTTGGTTACTGCTTAAGTATTTGCCTTACTTGGACATGGTCTATTTTTTGGCTGCCAGTTTATCTGTACATTAGATTGACTGAAGCTCAGCTATTTGTTACAGAAGTATACTTCTAGGTTAGGCTTTAAATTAGTTCAGGTACTAAGTTGGATTGCAATTTGTCGTGTAAGGACTCAAAAACAGAGGATCCTCAGACCTATTGTTTAACAGCAGGGACTGCTTTGGCTCAATGTGTAGCCCTCAAATTCATGTGAGAAAATTTGGTTGATGGGATTAAGAGGGAGGGTTGGGGCCAGCAGATGGTGCAATTGTTACATTGCTGGACTCCCACATAGTCAACTGCGGTTCGAGTCCCAGACCTGGTGGTTTAAACTCATGTCGGGCGCGTGTGCATGTATGCTCAACATCCTGAGAGGAAAATAGAGGAGAAGAGGTTGAGGCATGGCCATCCCCCTGGAGGATGATTTCTCACTTTCCGTCTCTCTTTCTCTATCTATTTGATGCGTACATGTGCCCTATAGTAAAAATCTCTCAAAAAAAGAGAGAGAGTGAAAACACACCCAGACTATGGTGTTGAAAGATGGTGTCTTAGAGAGAAAATTAGGATCAGTGTGGGGCCCCCAGGATACTGGTGGGTTTACAGAGCCACAGACACACACACACACACACACACACACACACACACACACAGAAACAAGCTCTTTCCTTGTGATGCCCTGCAGTGCCTTGGAATCCTGTAGAGTCCCCACCAACAAGAAGACTCAATCCAGATGTTTTCCTTTGACCTTGGAATTCCAAAACCAGGACTTCCAAACCTCTATTCTTTATTGATCACCCAGTTTCAGGTATTCAATTATTAAGCAAAAAGAGAATGGACTAAAACAGGGATGTTCCTAGGAAATCCAGATGGATGGTCACCCTAGTAATACTACAATTAAGGATGAGGCATCAACTGATCTGAGTGCTGTAAGTTATATGACACTATTTTCTTTTACATATTTTCCTCTGGTCTTCAGTTTTAAAAGCTAAATATTTTAGAGCTTCAATACAAAACAATTATTCTTCAGCTGTTTGAAAACTATTCCAGACACACATGGGATTTTGAGTATTTAAAAGCTACAGGATGAAGCATTTATCATATGTCCAATTGATACCCCACTGAATCTTACCTAGCTAAAACCAACTCACTGACCTATTACATCATGAATACAGTATCCTCAAGATGTTGATATTCTCCATTATTGGTGTTGATATCTTCAGTAAGATCTCAAATTTAGAGAAAAAAATTAATGGGTACCTTTTTCACTTGTCTCTTAACTTCTAGAAAGTTTTCTTAATTTTGCTGTTTGTTAGACTGTGCTTAGAAAGGGTAGATTAGTGTTCACTTCATTGATTCTGTTGTCATCATTTTATAGTATTGGTTTACTGTGATATATATTTTTCTGAAGACTCTTGTTTTAAAATACCTCATGAAAACATTTTTTTATCTACTATTGCCAAAAAGGTCTTCAACTGTATATATGCCTTCTCTCTTGCTCACTCTCTTTTGTTTTAAGAAATGAATGAATCATCGGTTAGGAATGATTATGGAAATGTCAAAATAACCAAGAGTAATGGCAAACACTTTAAATCAATAGTTCTTCACTGTATTTGCACATTGCAATGTTTTGGGGGGACTAAAAATTCTCATTTATAGGATTCATTATAGATCACTTATGCCAGAAGTTCTGTCAATGGGACCAAGACATTAATTCCCAAATGATTCCAATAATCAGCCACCTCTCTAAGTACTCCATAATATGAGCTAAGTTTTAGGAAAAATACAGCTGTCTTATGGATACATTTGTGAAAGGGGAGTGTGTATGTATATATGTTATTGTATGTGTGTGTATATGTGTGTTTGTAGTATTTGACAGTAATAAAGTTAGATATTTTGAGGGAAAATTGATAAAAGAAGGATTGAGAATAAATTATACTTTTCACATCAAATTTCGTAAACTTAAGAAAAATTTATTATTTGTAAAATATACTTTATATGGAATGAAATCATGGAAAATGCCACAAAAATATTGAAAGAATTAAATCAGCCCCTAAAAACCACAATAACATTTGGTGATGTTTCTTTTTTGTCTTATTTCTAGGACTGTGTGGATATTTGTTAGCATGACTATAATCAAGTTTAATAGTTTAATTGCTTTTAGTTATTAGTGACAAACTCTGGTGATTCTTCATTACTAGAGAAGTGCCTTCTGTCCATTTTCACAGTGTGCTAGAATTCTTGTGGCCCTATTTCACACCTTTCTTTTAGTCTCAGCTTTTGTCAATATCTACTTACTCTGACTATTTGTGTTTTGGGAAAGTAGCAAATTTGGCAGCTGACCAAAGACACTTGAACAGACCCAGTCAAGATCAGATGAACATGGATCAGAACAGCAGAACCATTCAGACAACCCAAAGACTCCTGAGAAATCATAAATGATTGTTGTTTAAAGCCACTGAATTTTTGTTTATTTTTTATTGTCTATATTTAAAGTGTATGTACAACATGGTGTTTTAACATACATATGAGTTTTAAGATGATTTGTTATGCGATAGTGTGGCAATAGACAACTGACATAAAAGATTATTCCTATAAGTGTGTGTAGGGTTTTTTGAAGAGAGATTTTTGCTATAGGGTGTGTGCACTTGCCAAAGAGACAGAAAGACAGAAAGCAAGGAATCACCCCTGGGGGCACGGCCATGCTGCAGTCTCTTCTCCCCCATTCTCTTCTCAGATTTTGGGCATGCATGCACACATGCCCGGCATGAGTTTTAAGCCACTGGGTACGGGACTCAAACCACAGTCAACTATGTAGGAGTCCAGCAATGTAACCATTCTGCCATCTGTTAGTCCCAACTGTGTATAGTTTTAAGATGCCATTATGATTGAGTAATCAATGCTTTTAATATACTACAAGTTTATTTAGGTTTGAATTGGTAAAGTGTATGAATGCTTTTGGGTTCAATATTTATCTAATTCCCTTCCCATATCAATAGCTAGAAGACTAGTTGATATCTGCGGACCAATTCTCTGCACTTATCACTCAATTTTCTTCCAGGGGATTATTGGGCTGATTTGGAATATTCACCTATCATCATTATCTGAGGAAATGGACAGATAATTTTAAAAGTACCAGTCAGGAAATTCCCTTTGTGTACTGACCGTGGACTTTTATTTTCTCTGTAATATTTCTGCCTGTGATATTTTAAATATAGATCCCCTATATTTTAGGATTCAATATTCTGTTGAAAATTCCCTACTCACTTTGAGTTCTGTGACTTTTTGAAAATTTTAATCTCAAATTGGTTGGCTGGTGGAAGGAGAGAGGATAGGATGATATTTCATCAAGTGGATGGATAAATGTCCAGATCTCTAGTTAATAAAGGCTTTGAGTTTCTAAATAAAGGTTTCAGAGGAACAAAAAGAGTCTTCAAACTGATTTTTAGGGGAGCTCAGCATGGTAGACCAACAGCGTTTTCAGTCTCTTTCCATCAGCCTTGTCTTAGTTGAAAGTCTTCATAGATTCTAAAAACAGGTTGACAGGGTAGTTTTTCACAATTTTAGCCTGTTCTTTTTCATATAATCAAAGTTATTTATTTTTCTTTTATAGGACACTTGTGCTTACCAGAAGAGGGACAGAGAGGGAAAGGAAGAAAGAGGGAGACAGAGGGAGGCAGAGAAAGATAAAAGTATAAAAGTGAGAAATTACCTCCTTGGGAAGACAACCACACCACAATCTCTTTTTCCTCCATTCTCCTCCCTGGATTTTTGGCATGCACACATGCACTCAGTGTAATTTTCAAGCTGCCATGTCCAGGCCTCAAACTGTGCTGCCAGTCCTGTGAGATCCAATGCCTTAACCTCCACTCAGCCTGCTGACCCCAAAGTTATTTTTATTACAGATAAAGAGAAGTTTACACAGAGGCTGATATCCAGACTATTTTAAACTAAAACCCTACTATGTTGGAGGAAGGGAATAAGGTAAAGAAACTGAGAAAGAAGCTAACCTTCCCAGAATGTTTCTTATTGATTTGTCCTTGAAACTATGGAAATGTTGTATATAATTATAACCCAAATTAAATCAGATCTCTTCCCTTCTACCAATCTGTCCTTCTACCTACTACTTGTCCACAATTGTACATCCTTTC
This sequence comes from Tupaia belangeri chinensis, assembly GCF_000334495.1. Taxonomy (NCBI): domain Eukaryota; kingdom Metazoa; phylum Chordata; class Mammalia; order Scandentia; family Tupaiidae; genus Tupaia; species Tupaia belangeri. The sequence goes on along the minus strand of NW_006159659.1, from coordinate 3,464,525 downwards.
CTTATGGCCATCACACACAGGTGTGCTGCGATCTGTCTACTTCAACGATTTCCGAAGTAATTTCTCCTCATTTCCATGCCTGTTGTCAGTTAATACGTGGTTTTCTCCCTTTCCTGATTATTCCAGAGACTATTGCATTTATTTTTATTCCCAACAAAGAGCTGTCAGTGTTATTCCTGTTGGTTGAGTTATGATGGGTTTCATGTCCCAATTGGAGATGATATAAACTTTTGAGATTTATATAACTTTGAGAAATTACAAAGCATTAATTCACTATGTCTTTCAGGGACATTTTTATGAAGAAGTATTTTTAACTCCAATGCTCTAAGTTTCAAATCAATAGTAAATTCATGTTATTCAAGCATTCTTAAATTATAATACATTTGTTCTAAGCATAAAAAAGAAACAATATTTTTAAACCTACTTTATATTCTGCATTGTACTGGAGTCTATGAGGAAAATTGAAGGATTCCTGTTTTCTGCCTTAAGGATATGAAGCACTAGTTGAGAGATAATGCTGTACTTCAAGCAACGAAATAACACAATTAAGGCCTAAAATATATAGCAAAGACTCTACATATAATAAGAACAAATATGAGATCGATGTAATTATTAAAATGTGAGATCAATTAGGTCTTAAATGTTCAGATTAATTTAGTAGAGCAGAGTGAATCAGAGGCTATACCAGAAAGGATTCTGAAAAGAGTGAGACCTTAACTGCTCTTTTAAAAATTATTTTGATAACCTCTCTATTTAATTTTTGAAGTTCTGATTACAATTAAAAGTAGAGAATCATATCTGTTGAAACTTCCCAAGGGTTATATACTATAATAGCTGAGGTAGAGATACACACACACACACACACACACACACACACACACAGTGATATTTCAATACTTTTATACAATGAGAAATAATTAAATCAAAATAGTGTCTATGCAAATATATATTAGACTTTATATTTTTAGTTCACAAAGTGGGAAGTACAGATAGATCTGACATATCCACTCACCTCTTCCACAACAGTTTCCCTTGTAATTAACATCTTGAATTAATGTGGTACTTTTAATATAATTGATGGGCCAATTTTGATATATTAACAAAACTCCACAGTTTTCATTAGAGTACACTCCTTTACACATTCTAGCAGTTTTCAGAAGTTGATAATGATGTGTCCACTATTCCAATTTCATACAGAATAATTTCATTTCTGTAAAATTCCTCCATGCTCCATACATTCATCCTTCACTCTATCTACCATCAAAGGTCTTGCAACCACTGATGTTTTCACTGTCTCCATAGTTTTGTCTTTTCCAGAATGTCATAAAGTTGGGATAATATAGAACATAGCCTTTTCAGATTAGCTTCTTAATTTCTTGTTTTCCTGGGTTGATACTCATTTCTTTGTATTGCCAAATAATATATCACTGTATGGATATACCATAATTTGTCCATTCACTTATTAAAAAACATCTTGGCTGCTTTCAAGTTATGGTAATTATGAAAAAGCTACTATAAACAAACACTATGTTCAGGTTTTTGTGTGCATATCAGTTTTCAAATCATTTGGGTAAATTCCAAAAAGAGCAATTACTGAGTCATATGGTATGTTTAGTTTTATAAGAAACTACCGAACTGTCTTCCAGAGTATGTGTGTGCTCTGGAATCTTTTTCATCTGCATCAGCAATAAACAAGAATCCTGAAGCTCCACATCCTTGCCAGCATTTGGCAGTCTCAGTATTTTGGATTTTATCAATTTTTTCCCCCCCACATTTCATTGGTTAACAAAATATCTTAATTGATCTAACTACTTTCTATAGCAAATTCAGCTGATATATAAATATCTGTGAACAAATGTTTGACTTTAGGCATGAAACTGTGAGTAGAATGAATATACTATAAGGTAGCACCTAGCTGAGGCTACATAGCTTACTGGGGTCATTAAATAGGTATTTTCTAATATGTTTTTATTTCTTTCAAAAAAGGCAGTTTTAGCTTTAATAAATCAAAATCAAAAATAATTAAGAGAACTTTGCTTAAGATTGAAAGCCAGGAAGCAGGTTAGGATTCTGTTCAAATAGTAGTTACCTGGATCTGAGGATTTTATCAATTGTAATGGTTGAATAGTAGCGTCTTATTGCTATTTTAATGTATAATACTTTAATTTTATCAAATTTGTTTAATCTATCAGTATAAATTGCTCGTAAGATTCCATTATCCTTTTAAATTTTCTGTAATCTGTAGCAATGTACCTTTTTTCAGTTCTGTTAGTCATAATTTGTGTATATTTTTCTTGACCAAATTTTCTTAATATTAATAAATTATTTTGATCTTTCCAAAGAGCCAATTTTCAGTTTAAGATAAAATTTTCTATTGCTATTTTATTAATTTCCACTGAAATCTTTATTATTTGCTTCATTCTGTTTACTTTGGGTTTAATTTGCTCTTATTTTCCTAGTTTTATAAGCTAGAAGTTGAGATAATTGATTTAAGAAATTTCTTCCTTTCTAATATAGCATTTTGGCCTTTAATGACTCTTTAGAAGCATACCACACATTTTAATGTATTGGACTTTCATTTCATCCAGTTCAAAAGACTTTTAATTTCCCTTTTGGTTTACCTCTTAGATCCATGGGTTATGTAGAAGTATATCTAGTTTTCAAATATTTGGAGATTTTGCTGAGATCTTTTTGTTATTGATCTCTAATTTAATTTTATTATGGTCACAAAAGCATATTTAATGTAATTTGAATTTTTATTTTATGACCTAGAATATGGTCTATCTTTGTAAATGTTCCCTGCATTCTTAGAATGAATGTGCATTCTGCTGTTGAGTATTCAAAGGAACGCACTCTATTTTTACCACGTCAGTGAAACTCTCAGTCCTCATGGCCTGCCCTATCCTAGCAGAACCTCATGGCTATCAAACTAGAGGGATATTGGGAGCAGCCCCAGGTTAAAAATGCCACAGAGTCCTATTTATACTCAAAATTCAGTAGGTTTTCAAGCATAAATGCTTCTTACGTTGTTGTATATCTTTGATCTATTGGCAGAGTGCTCAAATGGTTGCTGTTGTTTGTTTTTTTTTTTTTAATCAATTTTATTCAGCTTTAGAGTTTTTGTTTGTTTTCTTTTTTACTTTTTTTTTTCTTTTTAAATAGGATTTGCCAACACACTCAGCCATAGCCCAAACTCAATTTGGGGCTATGATATTTTAAGTGTTGTGTGGAAAAATTTTGAGGCAGTGTTCTCTTAAGATATTATTTTCTCCAAAAGCCAGGGTAGGCTCTTCAAGTTTTGCCCCAAAGTCTGAAATAAAAAGGTAACTAACAGAGCCAGCAGATGGTATAGCAGTTATATCACCGGACTTCAGCATGACTGACTATGGTGTGAGTCCTGGACCTGGTAGCTTGAAACTCTCATTGGCCGTGCATGTGTGTGTGCCCAAAATCCTGGGAGGAGAATGGAAGAGAAGGGTTTGTGGTGTGGCTATCTCCCCAGGGAATGATCTCTCACTTTCCCTCTCACTGTTTCTGTCCCTCTTTCTTCCAAAAAAAAAAAAGTAACCATCTATGTATAAAATGTAACTGCTGTAGTCTGTTTTTCAGAGAATACATTGAAAGTAATGTGTTCTGAACCCAGATTTTTACATATCTACTAAATGGTGATTGGTATTTGAGCTACAGAACTATTTAAAATACAAGGGGCATAGGTTCTGTTCTTTAGTCTCCAATTTAAGCAGTTGCTCACATTACAACTGAGATGTCAGTGGGATTTTTCTCTGAGGCAACTATAGAGATCTGTTCCCTGTAGCATGTCATGAATGGTAAACTAAGCTGTGATACAACTAAGGATCAGTGGATAACAAATAACTGGGAGAATACAAGCAAATCATGATGTAACATTTCCTCCAGGTGTAGTTGAGGTGTCTTCTTACCCCCAAGTCTCAGTTGGACTTAATTTTGGTATACATATATGCCACAGCAACCCTTGATAATAATTATATATATATATAATAAAAATACTATTAAGACTATTAATAAAATATCTCAGACTTATTGAGGTTACATGTTAAATTGCAAACTTTGAGGATAAGCACTAGCTTTATGTTTAACTCAGCAATCTTATGCTAACATTCGTTAGTGAATTGCCTGTACATAGGCTCAGCTTGGTGGCACAGTCATTAGCATACTGAACTGCAGAACTGGAAGCCACTTGGCCCACTATGGGTTGGATCCCAAGTCAACCAGAAAACATGCCTGATACCTGAACACCTGAGATCTTGAAGAACTGGAAGACTGTGGGAAGGGGATTGTGGTGTAATGAGACCCCATTGGGGGATGCCTGTGTCTGTCTGTATGTCTCTCTCATGCATACACATATGTACATGTGCTTTCTTTCTCTCAAATAAAATAACCTTTAATAAATAAGTAAAATGAATTGCCTATAAATAAATAATTTTCAAATGTTCTTAGAACATTTTATTCCTTCCTGAACTAAGTTTTTGAATACGATTTTCAATATAAGAATACAATTTTAAATTTTTGAAAATTATACTTATCAGTGTATGTGTATAGATAAACTGAGCAAGAAAGAGAGAGAGAGAAGGAAAGAACTCATTGTTTAATATACTTTGCATAATCATTTCTGTGTGGTAGATTCTATTGCCATTTTAAGACCCTACATTGGAAGAGTCTTTCAGATTCAGTTAAAGAGAGCCATTTGAACTGAATGGATGTGGTGTACAATTGCAATAAGGACATTTGTTCACTTTGATGTCTACCTCCTTGCTACTCATTTTGGTCATGGAGTGTTATCAGCAGCATCACCTGGAAGCTTGCTGAAACTGCTGGATCCTAGGCCCCACTCCAGACTAACTGAATTTGAGTCTGAATTTTAATGGGAACCTCATATGATTTGTATGTTTGTTAAGGTTTGCAAAGCCCTCCTCTAGATGACATGCTGTAGTTAAAGAGACCCTCTTTATAAAGCAAAAGAGGTTCACATTAGAATTCCCCGGGGAGTAAACTGAAAATATAAATATTCATGTTCTCCATTCCCCTT
>NW_006159659.1:3454322-3459440 GCF_000334495.1 Tupaia belangeri chinensis | reverse complement strand
CTGCATGTGAGAGAAATCAAGTTATGGGGACCAACAGGTGGTGTGGTGGTTAAGGCACTGGACACTCCCACATGGTTGACCAGGGTTCGAGTCTTGAATCAGGTGGCTTGCTTTCTCATTTCCTCTCTCTCTCATTTTCCCCCTCGGTCTCTCTCTGGTCAAACTAAAAAATGAATGAATGAGTAAATAAAATAAAAAATTATTTAAAAAAAAGAAATCAAGTTATGTGAGTTGCCTAAATAAGAGTTTTACATATTTCTCTTTTTTTTTCATCACGGACCAAGAAGTTCAGAATTTGGGCAGTCCAAGGGAAGTGTAGCTGCTCAAGAAAATCATGTGACGCATGGCCTATTCGCTTCCTGATCTTTCAATCTGAGTCAGTCTTTGGAAAGACATTGGCATTGCCTTAAACTGTCATTCTCCATTCCAGGTAGGATGAAGAGGAGAGTGGATAAGAGCGGAATAGCTGTCAGCTAGATTTGTCCCTCTTTTAAGGAAAATCATGGTTTTCCCAGATACCCACTCAGGGGATTCTTTTATTTCTGTAGTTATTCATAGATTGGGTTAGAGTCAACTTTGGCTACATAAGTCTGAAGAGGTAAGTATTAACAGACACACTGTACTCTCAAAAAAATCTGTGTTCTCATAGGGGTAAATCCATTCTGAATAGGCAACTAGCTGTTGTAACCACCAAAAGGATATTCAAATCTGAGGGATGGGGTATTTCTGTGTATTTTGAAAAATTTCCCCAGTTGTTCTGATAAGTCCCTGTCTTAGCAGATTGATTACTGCATGAGTAAACACTGTCCAGACAGAGATTATTACCCAATGAGCTGCTTACTTTATAGGACCATTCAGTACTAATCATCGATTTTAGTTTTGTAATTGTAGATAAAAATGTTGCCTTTCTAATATTTTGCAATTGTACTTCTCTTTTCAAATTTGGAGTTTTATTCTTTGCTTCTTCTAAAAGGGGTTTTATCTGATGTTATCATTTTTGACATTTCCACCAGAATTGCAAAAGTTTAAACCAACAAACAAAAAAGTCATAATTCCATTGTCAAGCTAGCATCTTTCATTAAACTGTCAGTATTTTAAAAGATAAATCTGAACTTTGAGTTCTAAAATTCTTTTTGAAGAGTTTTTATATAAGTGTAGTTACTAAGCTTCGGTTTAGCAGTTTTCCATTTATTTGTTTTCTTTTTAATAGAAATATAGAATAGAAATAAGCTCACAAAGGAAAAAATTCAACTCATTTTTGTGTGTTGGTATCAACTGAGTCTAACACATATAGAACTTAATAAATCTTTGATAAATAAAGAAATACATAACAATAGCCAGATTGTATTGAGGAATCATTTTATATAGTTATTATATGAATATTGCTGTCTAGCTAGCTTTGGGGTATGTTTCATTTTTACAGAAGCTTTACAGTTACAATAATTAATTCATTAACTTTTCTCTTAAAATCAAGTATACATAGTTGTTATATAGATTCCTACTGACTAGGGTGACTATTTTTGTGGGATAGACTCATATTTTAGAAATGTAGAATGACATATCTTGGCTGGGACCAGCAGTTGGCATAATGGCTATGTCGCTGGACTCCCATGTAGTGGACCACGGTTCGCGTGGCTTAAACTCATTCTGGGCGCGTGTGCGTGCGTTCCCAGGATCCTGAGAGGAGAATGGAGGAGAAGGGATTGCAGCGTGGCTATCCCCCGGCGGGGGGTGGAGATGAACATAGCAGTGGGTCCTCAAGCTACTGATCTTGTTCAAGTAACACTCTTGAACAATTTTTGCCTTTTTACCTGAAATAGGTTTTTTTTTTTTTCTTTCTGGAAATAAATATTGTTCTGAAGATGAAAAAGCTGCAAGGCCAGAAAGAATCTTTCCAATTTGCAAATATGATGATGATACACATTCTTAAATAGAATAGCTCCTGACTACAAATAGTATTCTGGAAAAAAAATAGTACCTTCTTAATCTTAATATAAAAAGACTTACAAAGAAATTTATTTTTTTCAATATAGTTCTGGGCTTAACTTTCTATTGTCTGAGCTATCTTACATCTCTGGAGGTACAGAGGTTAATTTGTAAATTTTTGTCTAAAAGAAATGAAAATGATTTCTGTCCAATGGAACAGATTATCCTATTGTGGAGTTGTCAGATTTAGCAAATAAAACTATATGTAATGTTTGAGACATACCTTATAATTAAAATAATTATTCATTTGAAATTTATATTTAACTGAGTATCCTACATTTTGTCTGGCAACCATACCCCGGAAGTTCCAGTTTATGACCATGTAGGTCATTAACCAACTATATATCTTAGTCTGAAATCTCATTGTATCATTGTGTATTATTACTTTGCTTCTGAAATATTCTCTGAACTGCTTTTTATAATTTTACTGTTTTCCTAAGTAATTAATTAATAAGATAAAATAGTTTGTACATATTTAATCTATGCATGAGAGTCTTGATTTTGTCTTTTCGAAAATCATAATTTCACAGTTTTGGAAGTTACATACTTAGATGCTCACACGACCTCACCTTATGGAGCTAAGTAAACTACAATACAATGCTAGGGACATGCACAGGGATGCTTTCAGCACAGTTGGAGTTTTTCTCAAAATAAATCCCAAGCAACAATAGAACTTTAACTTTGCTTATTCTTTACTTTTCTTTTTGTTGTCTTTTCTATTGATTTTTTTTTCATTTCTGATTAATGCACGGCTAGTAAGTATTCTCCATTGGTGAAAGCATTATTGGGAGTTTGGCTTATCATATGACCATATGGCTGTATGTGTGGGATGAATGATGAATATCTATTTTGTGCCAGAAGAAAGACAAAAGAATACCTGAAGTGTTGTTCTTTACTATTTGTCTGTTTCTCTACATGAAAGCTTGAATTGATTAAAAATTATTGGAGGAGAAATGTCTTTGAGATGTGCACCAGTGAGGTTTTGTGACTCTATGTTTAATTTTGACCTGAAGCTTTAAAAATTGTGGAATTGTAGCTATAAGTTCTTCATGTATCTCTGTGTCTATTCTTGAGAAATAACTTTTCATTGTGTGAATACAAAATAGTTTTCTACCATCAGAGGATATTAACAAATTATTACATCTCTTAAAGTAGCTCTGTTCTGATTAACTTTAGAGGTGATTATATATATTGAAATAAAGAAATTAAACTTATAATATTTTTAGAAACTTTGAGCTTAAAAAGTCTTTAAAATTCAAGTTTTAAAACATCCAATATGTACCTGCTTTTATATGTATATGTTTTAAACAATGTGGCTCCCCTAAGGCAATTTATATCTTAAAAACTGTGAGTGCTGAATACAAAAAAAAAATGCAATCCAGATTCACATATTAGAGATTAATATTAGATTAACATTTTGACATATTAGACTAAATTAGTCATTTCTTATTCCTAGAGGGCATGTATATATGTATGAGAGAAAGAGAGGGAAAAGAGAGAGAGTAGGAGGGAGGGAAGGAGGGAGAGAAAGAAAAAGAGAAAGAATCCACCTAGTGAGGCATGGTCATGTTTCAATCCTTTTTTCTCTATTTCTCCATCCCCTCAGAATTTCGGTCATGCATGCACATGTGTCTGGCATGTTTTACAAGCCAAACTGTTGTCAGCAAGTGGAATTCAAACTGTGGTCAGTAAGTGGGATCTAGCTTCCCTGGCATAGTGCTTAACTACTGCACTATGGGGCTGGCTCTCTAAATTAACATTTTTTTATTTAAAATCTATAGTAGTTATGTATAATTTCCTTGAGTTCATGAAAATGAAATATGATACATTGTGCACCTTATATTTATTTTATTTTATTATTATTTTTTCATTTTTAGAGATTTTTGCTATAGGGTGTACATGCTTGCTAGAAAGCCAGAGAGAGACAGAATGACAGAAAATGAGCAATTGCGCCTCAGGGGGATGGCCACACTGCAACCCCTTCTCAATTTTCCTCTCAGGATTTTGGGTATGCATGCACATATGCCCAGTGTGAGTTTCAAGCTGCCAGGTCCAGGGACTCAAACCACGGTTGACTTTGTGAGAGTCCAGTGGCATAACCATTTCACTATCTGTGCCCATAATTTCTTATTTACATTTTATTGTTGTATATCTTTGTGGGGCATGAAACGGATTTTGAACCATGCATACATATAGTGTGTGGTAAACAAATCAAGGATATACCATATTCATCATTTTCAACTAAGCACTTCACATTGATGATTGGCAATGTCTAGATTTTGATTTGTTTTCTTTCATAAGGAAAATAGTTATTATAAACTTTCTAAACTTCTACTATTGGTTTAATAATTAAACAAGCTCTGTTACTCTTATATAATATTTAAAATGATGAGAAATGTAAATTTTTGTTCAAGTAAATTGATTCTGACTTTTTATATCAACAGTAATTACATTTTTTTTGAGAGATTTTTGCTATAGGGTGCCTGTGCTCACTGGAGAGACACAGAGAGACAGAGAGACAGAAAGCGAGAAATCACCCCCAGGGGGGATGGCCACACCACAATCCCTTCTCCTCCATTCTTCTCTTAGGATCTTGGGCATGCACACACATACGCCCAGCATGGCTTTAAGCCACCGAGTCCGAGACTAGAACCACGGTTGACTCCATGGGACTACATGGAAGTCCAGCGACATAGCCATTACACTAACCGCTGGTCCCCCAGTATGAGTTTTAAGCCACAGGGTCTGGGACTTGAACTGTGATCAACTATGTCGGAGTCTAGTGACATAACCATTATGTCATCCACTGGTCCCTACAGTAATTATGTTTTTAGTTTAGCAACTTAAACATAATTTAAGCATACATAGTTAGTTTAAAATCTTGGATTAATCTTAAATTAAGTCAATTCATGGATAATTTTTAAATACAGGGTAATTTTTAGGATGACTGAATAGTGAAACATTGATTACTAAGCTTATATCCTTTTTAAAAAGAAGTATTTATTTAATTTTATTTATTGTTATTATAATTTTTAAATTTTCTACAGAGCATGCATGCTCTCCAGAGAGAGACTGTGAGAAAAAAAAGTCAACAGGTAAGGGACTTGAATCATAGTCAGACATGTGGAAGTG
>NW_006159659.1:3437067-3453988 GCF_000334495.1 Tupaia belangeri chinensis | reverse complement strand
GAATGAAATAAGTTTTGTTCTACAAGGGGCAAAGAGTATTTTATATATTCTCAATGGATATAGAATGTATTTAAAAAGTTGGAAAAGTGTGTAAGAAGGAAATATTTATATATCCTTGTTTATAATAGCTACAAACACTTAGACTTAAAAAACAATACAGTGAGTGTAATAAAATTTTAACAAATTTGGCTCCATTTTAATGGATTTAATAGTCAAATATCAGGACAAGCAGATGGCATGGAGGTTAAGATGACTGGATCCCGTATGACCAACTGAACAGGGAGTTTGCGGTATAGGTTTGCGCCTGGAACCACGTGCTCAGTGGTCACACACCAGCAGGGAGCTACGTGGGGAGTTTCTGTACCCTGAAAGGACGCTTCATGTGACACGTCATTAACCCTTGTCAGGATACGCGTGTGTGTGTGTGTGTGTGTATATATATATATATATATATATATATATATATATATGTATAAAATATTATACTAGTGGAAAGTAACAAACTAAAAAATAATAGTATAAATATGATACTAAGAGAAAAATGGAATTTGGTTTTCTTTCTGTGTAAGTCATAAATTTGTTTTACACTTTCAAAAAAAGGGTAGAACGATGTTATCCTTTTCTTTTGTTGTAACCTGTAAAGATAGAAAAGTTTCCATATCTCAGTAGAATAGTATTCTCTGCTTTTATTGACTTTTTAAATTCTTTCCTTTTTTTTGCATAATATTGCCTATAAGAGAGAGAAAGAAAAGAGGGAAAAAGGAGGAAAGGGGGAAAGAGGGAAGGAGGGAGAGAAGGAAGAAGGGAGAAAGAGACTTATCATGTTTGTTTTCCATTCATGAACCCTGGCTTCCCTCCTATAAATTGAAGAACACTCAGGGTAGATTGCTGGGCCCAGAGGCTTGTAACAGTAGAAAGAATGATGAGTTTTTAAACAAAGAAAGGTTCCTCTTTTGTGAAAGAGCTAAGGTTCCTTACAATCATGTTACCTTTCTCTGCATTTATATTCTCTTGTTTATTTTGGCTCTTTCATCAGCAGGCATTGTTTTTCAAGCAGCTATGATTTTATCTTAATAAAGTGACCAAATATCCCCTGAAATCATTTTCAGTTATGACTTTCCAAGATCAAATCCTACATTAAAAAAAGATAAATTTTTAGATTATCTTTAACATCTAAGACTACATTTGAGATTTCTTAGCCTCTGGAAAAGCACAAAACATTGCCATTCTATTCCACCTTATCAGAAAGGGATGCTAGAAATAACTAGGTGTTTTGTGTGTGCGTGCTTGCATGCGTGCATGTGTGTGTGTGTGTGATAGATCTAGATTTTTTAATCATCTCAACATTATTATAAAAATTTCATGAAAAGAATTGCCAAATGGGAGCCAGCAAATGACATTATGGCTAGGGCGACTGGATCTCACATGATTGACTGTGTAGTTTAAGTTCCAGACCTAGCAGCTTGAAAATCATGCCAGGTATGTGTGTGTGCATGACCAAAATCTCAAGAGGAGAATGGAGGAAAAGGGATTGTGGTGTGGCCTCCCCCTTGGGGCAGATCTCTCACTTTCCCTCTCTCTCTGTCTGACAAGTTCACATGCCCCATAGCAAACTATCGAGAAAGAAAATAAATAAAATAAAATAAATCATCTTTCCAAGGTTACGTTTGTATAGATAAATTTTTATTAACATCAATATTTTACAAAGTATAAGCTTTACGGCAAGGCCCTAGAGCATTGTCAATTCCTTCATATATTCCACAATATAGCATTACTTTTGGGGGAATCATTGATCAGACCCTTGGGAAATGAAATACATACTTGCTACAAACCCAGTAGAAAATGTTACCCTTTTGCATTTGTATATTATTGGTTACTATGATAGATTAATCACAGCCATTGAGTCTTATTATCAAACTCTTGTATCCTTCCACCTGATGGTTGCATGAAGGCACTAGTATAAGGTATAGGTTGAAATTTGTAAACAGTCTCAGGGTACTATGGAAAGGTCGTTACCATATACCATGAACTATTGATATTTCAGTAAATAGACTCTTGGCTAATACTTGGAGCTGATAAGGCTGTCAGGCTGTACAGTGGAATGTTAAGAATTTCAGGATGCTTTTCATCTGAAAGCAGACATATTTCCTGATAGTAGACTGCTAATTAGCAGAATTCATGACATAGGACCAACTAATGAGAAATATTACTGTGGTTATTTGTTTGTAATAATGCTGATATCATTTTGAATTTTCTTCTGTATAGATACATAAAGATGCCTCTTTTTTTCATAAGCTGTTCTTAACTCTCATTTAGTAGATTATAGTTTTCTAAACTGAAAACATTTTTGATGTCATTAGTGTTTCATTGAAACCCCTCCAAGTTCAAATAAATTTTTAGTATACAGCTACATTTTAGACAGTGTTGGTTAAATTTATAGAATGTAAAAAGAGATCATTTGCTCTCACATTTCCTCCTACCCCATCTTTACTTGTTGATTTGTTGTTGGTTAGTTAAATTTTGATTGTTTTATATTGCTAGGGCTTATAACATTTCTATTCTGTTCTGTGTCATTAATTTTGACATCTGCTTAGTAGTATTCTACACTTACATGAATTTACTGCTCATCACCTGAACTTTTGCCGTGATCATTACTGAATACTTTGTTCTGATTAATCTCTTAATTGACTGCATCTTATTGTCGCCTAGTCTTTTTTCAAGAAGGACTTATTAATACTGCCTTCCCTAGATCTTTTCTATTTGAGAATTACTGCTTAATATATCTGTAAAATTTGGTGTCATACTATAATGTTCTTGGGACATAATATCTTTCACTAAAAATGTGTAGCTATTGCTCCATTGTCTTATGACATTAAATACTGTTGCAGAGAAATGTTAGAATGGTGTGCTTTCCTCCCTGTAGATGACTTGCTTTTACTGAAGACTTCAAGATTTATTTATTTTTTTAAGAGGTTTTTGCCTTAGGGCGCATGTGCTTACCAGAGAAAGAGAGAGAGAGAGAGACAGAGACAGTGAAAGGGAAAAGGAGAAGTCATCCCCTAGTGGGATGGCCATGCCACAACCCTTTCTCCTCTATTCTCCTCCCAGGATCTTGTGTGTGGGGGTGCTCTCTCTCTCTCTCTCTCTCTATCACATACACATGCACTCACGCACACATGCCCAATGTGATATTCAAGCCACCAAATCCAGGACTCAAACCATGTAAGAGTTCATTGATGTAAATGCTATGCCATCTGCTGGTCCTAGGAATTCTTTATTCACAGTTGAACTCAAGAATTTTACCAGTAGAAGATCATTTGGTATTTTTCCTAGAAATTTTCTATTTTCAATCTACAGAATCGATTGTTTCTACAATTTAGACAAATATTCTTATATTAATAAATAACCATACTTGCTTCATTTGTTGAGTATTATTCCATTTATTTATGTTTTTTAAGGTTTTTGCCGTAGGATGTGTGCACTCTCTGGAGAAAGACAGAAAGAGAGAAAGTGAGAAATTACCCTTCAGGGGGATAGCCATGCCACAATCCCTTCTTCATTCTCCTCCTGGGATTTTGGACATGCATACACATATGCCCACCATGAATTTCAAACCACCAGATCTGGAACAGGAACTTGGCCATGTAGGAGTCCAGCATCTTAATTATCATGCCACCAGCTGTCTCCCTCACTTATGTATTTCTTTATTTTTAAAGAATTATTTAATTTTATTATTTTTCCAATTTGACTAAAGAGAAACAGAGAGAGAGGGAAAGTGAGAAAGCAAGTCACCAGGTTAGGGACTTGAATTGCAGTCAGCCATGTGGGAATCTAGTGCCTTAACCGCCACACCACATGCCAGCACCCCACCATTTATTTTTAATAGACTTTATTTTGGCAGTCAGTTTTAGGTTTATAGCAAAATTGAGCAGCAAGTACAGAGAGTTCCCAAATAGCCCCTGCCCCCATCCTCCCCCAGTTTAAACATCCTACACTGGAGTGATATCTATCTATGTATCTATGTATCTGTGTATCTATCTATAACATTTGAATGTACATTGACATGCTCTTACCACCTAAAGCTCATAGTTTACATTAGTGCTCAACTTTGGTGTTATATATTATATAGGTTTTGGTGAATGTATAATAGCATATACACATCATTATGGTATCATACAGAGCAATCTCATTACTCTAAAAATCCCACGTTCCTATTCATCCCTTGGAAACCACTGGTGTTTTTACTGTTTCCATAGTTTTGCATTTCAATGATGTCATATGGTTGGAACCATATGGTATGAAACTTTTTCATATTGGCTTCTTTAATTCAGTTATATTCATTTAAAGTTCCTCCATGTCTTTTCACAGCTTGATAGTGCTGAGTAATATTCCATTATCTGGATTGCCAGTTTATTTACCCATCTGCCTACAGAAGGTCAACTTATTTGCTTCAAAGTTTTCTAATTCATTTTTAGAAGATCTATATAATATTATACTTAATTTTTTTTCTCCATAACTGTGTATTCTTTAACCTTTTATCCATAACTCTCATGCTGATTGTCTCAGATTATCCATTAAGAAAGTTGGTATTTAGGTTTCCTTCCTCTATTTTTAATGTTTCTACTATTTTCTGTCTCTGTGTTAGTTGTGAAATGTTCTTTTGGTTTTCATTCATTTTCTTAAAACTTCCATATGTATTTTTTAAATTCTACTTTTTTCTTAATTTTATATTTTTGCTTTTATGAATCTGTTGTTATTAAGTTCTTCCACAACATATATACTTGTGGGGATTTTCTTTCTGTTCATTGTGTTATGTTTTCTTTCAGATTGGGTTTTTCATCTTTTACTGTTTGTTTTTCATTTGTCTTTATATTTTCTTTCTTCTTTTTCTTGAATGTGTTTCCATATTTAGAGGGTTTCATTTGATCTTTTAAAAATTCATCTTGCAGGACTCGCAGATGGCATGGTAGTTAAGGTGCTGGCCACTACCACATAGCTGACCACAATTTGAGTTCCAGACCTGGTAGCTTGCTTTCTCACCCTCTCTCTCTCTCTATCTCTCTCTCTCTGTTTCTGTGTGTGTATCTCTAAGGTCAAATTAAAATAAATGAATAAATAAATAAAAATAAAATAATTCTTAAAAAATTAATCTTGCACATTTGTGGGCATGCAGTGCAGAATTCTATTTTCTCTTTGCCTGACTATTCCTGAGTCTCTTCACAATATCTGAAAATTATTTTGAGGATTAGATATTGAGGGTGTGTGATTTCTGGGTGGACAGGAAATTCTTGTGAAGCTCTGTGCAGAACATGTCTGTTTCTCTTTCTTGAGAATTCTTTAAACTTCTTAAGTCAGATTTAATTCTCTCAAGTCAGGGTTGTATATTGTTTGTATGGAGGGAATAAAGTCTAGCTTCCAATCATTTCTTTAACTGTGTATATCCTGGAAACTTTCCTTTTTCTTAGAGTTTTTAATTTTATTTTATTGAATTGTTGGAAAAGTTATGACACATTTTTACATTGAAAAAACAACAGAAAAATACACCATGACTTTTCCAACAACCCAATACATTTACTGCATTTCATCATTCGTTCCAATTGGAAGAATAAGAAAAAAAATCAGCTAAGTTTAAGTTTCTCCCAGCACTTGAGTATTTCTGAGAGCTCTTATGACTTTGGAAATGCATCAGTTTGGCTCAGGGGTAGGTCTATGATCAGGAAACTTTCGGTACTTCTCAGATAGATTTTTCCACTTCCTCTTGGTTATAATTTTTTGAAGTTTACTGCTTGTTTGGTCATAACAAATAACTATTTTTTGCTAGTGTTTACTATTGCTTTCACTAATTTTATTGCATATTGCAGTGGATAAGTGTCTATAGTTCATTTCTTTCCATTTTGCTTATCCAGTTTACTCTCTCCCAAGTGAATTTAAGTCATTGAGTATTATGTGGCTGGTTGATTTGATTCTTCTGTTTATTAGCTGTGTTAATTTGGGCATCTCACTTAGCCTCTCTAGTCTAAGTTACTTCACCTTTGAATAATATAATGCTCATCTCATGGACAAGTAGCCAGGATTTGTCTATATAATTTACATAAACAACACAACCTCTATTAGGAGACTATTGGAGTCACCTGAGTAAGAGATGATGCTGGTCTTACTGTGATTAGTAATATCATAGAATGGCAAAAGCAAGACGAGGTAAAATATGTTTGGAAACGGACATGAGATGATTTGGTTCAGATTTTGAAATCTGACAAACTTGTTTAAATCCTGGCTCTACCATTTTAGCTATATGCAACTGTATTAATAGATCTAAGTCTCAAATTCATAAACCAATAGATAGAAGGTATAATTGTTTTGAAGATTAAGCAAGAGAATATAAAACTTCTAGCAGAATCTGACAGAGAATAAATACTTGGTGAATTTTAGCTTCTATTAGCAAGAATTACATTAACATTAATATTATAATTGGTATTATTTAATTCAGAGGAGAAGGAAGGAAAGAAGTTCTGATTTACTTACAGGTTTTTAGCATTTGGGTGAATAGAATGCCATTTACTGAAATTTGGAAAACTGATAAGGAAACATTTTTGAGAGGGAGAGAAAGGGTAAATCATGAGTTCCTCAGAGTTATTTAATATATAACACGATTTAAAATCTCCTTTATATCCTGGTCAAATTTCCTCACCACCTTCAGTTTGTCATTTTGGCATTTAAATGTATTGTCCAAAAGTGGAGACAGTATTGATACAAAGGGGAATAGGACTATGCCTCCCACTTTTTAACATACTATTTTTATTGATATAATTTAAAGTATCATTATTTCTTTGGGAAGCCTTTTCCCACACTGGCACTATAGTGCCATGAAGATCCTAAATCTCTGATAGAGATTTCATGCTGAAGGAAAGCATGACTTTTGTAATGTCTCATGGTAAGCAGAAGAAAGTACACTTTCCAGGTTAAAGAGGATTATGGCTCAAGTTCATATAGCACATTGTGATCAGGTTCATATCACTTATAGAAACTGAATGCCTATGTGTTCCTTATTTTAAGAAGAGAATGCATAAAATAGTTTATTCAAACAGAATATAATATTCTCTTGGATGCTTTCTAGGGACTGGTTACAGTAAAACATGAGTAAGTAACATAAATGGCATGATTGGCCAAGAATAAACTTTACAACTTTAATAGATTAATTCACTCATTCAAAATTTATCTTGGGAATCTACTATGTATTGTGACAGACACTTAAGATATATCAGTGAACATAAGGTTTCCTGTTCTACTAATGTGTTCTCTGGTCGACAGAATGTTGAAGGCAGCAATCCATGAAGATATTTAATTTAAATATCTATACCTTTAACAACCCCACTCATATTCTTCTAACACAGGACCAGGTAAAGACAACAGAAAGGATTAGCTAAAAATGACCGTGTTCACACTATGGAATGAGAATGATATTGTCCATGAAACAGTGACTTATATAAAGTAGTGTCCAGGTGGATGCATGTGTATATGTATAATGAATATAGTCATAAGATTATATTAAAATTTAATTCAAACTATAGATAGCATACCTCTTGGTTCTGATATTCCCTTTAAATCATTCCACTAAGCTCTTGGTGAAATCCTTAATGAAGCAGTTGAAGGGAAATATCTCTGATTTAATGTTATACAAATTCTCTTCTTTATGCCATTCTGGTATCCACACTGGTCTGCATCAGATTGCTGCTTCCTTTTATCAGGGTTTTGTACTAACTGCAAAAGTTCTCAATCTCCAAATCCAATTTTTCTCCAACTTTGCTCTTTAATACACATCTTCGACTGATTTTCTGTAGCTTCAGCTCTTGCTGCTCTGAATTTCCTAATCTTCACATCTTTCATCCACTGCTGTAATCTTCCATTGTGTCCTTGACAGAACATCTATTGTTTGTTATCCCAGGAAGGGCTCTTCCCTCTCTATATTTCCTGTCTGCTGCTTGTTCTGTTTCAATGCTTTACATGTTCTCATCTGGGCTGTAGTAGGTGGGAAGGGTTGTGGCCTGCCCTCAATTTGACAAAATTAAAGCAGCCTGAAAGGTGAATAATATATATATTTTAAAGTCTTCCCCGCTATTTATTACTCATTCTTTGCACCAAATCTCCACCTCCACACCACCTCCTGTGACTAGTCAAGGCCCTTTTTCTTTTGTCCTACTTTTTCACTGACATATATTAAGATATATTAACTTGTCTCTGAATATTGTGGCATTTCTTTTATATGCTTTTCTTTTTTGGGGAGCTTTCATTTTGATCAGTTATATACTGTTCCTAGATCTGTTTTACTATATACTTTTTTAAAAAATCTAATACAGAGTTTACCTTCTGTTAACCTGTGTAAATCACCTTAATCTCTGTTCATGGTAGCTGACAGCATTGTGCAGAATTTCTTATGTAACCCTAGATGAAGAGGCTGAGAGTAAATGGCAGATCCTTTCTCAGTGTCATATACTTAGGCAGCATTTTTGCTTTTATAGTAAGTGCAGCAAAAACAGGCAATCTAGGTGAAAAATGTTCCTTATATTTGGACAATTTAGATTTTTCTAAAGGAATCCATTACCTAATTTGTCAGTTAATTAAGATCAAATTTTTGTATATTAATATTACTTTGACTTAAAAAAATTAATTATTGAATGTGGAATTTAGTTTGATAGTAGGGATTATCCAGAAATTGTACTCAAGTATATCATCTGGACCCCAACATGTTCATTCAAGACAGTGGTTTTCAGGTTTAATAGTTTAATAGAAGAACACTTTATTTAATCAAATTTCATTTGCAAACTTCCTTAGTTCATTTCCCTAAATCAGATCTGCAAACTGTCGAAATTTATTCTCCATAATTCTACCAGAGTTAAATTCTAAACTGCAAATCTGGATAAGTTGAATCCTGTTTAAACCCTTTGATGTGTTCCTTCTATCTTCAGAGTAAAGATTTAAACCTTTTAATCTGGACCTCAAAGACTTCCATGATATAGCCTCACACTCTGTTTCCATTATCAACTCTAACCACACACAGCCCCCACCAAACTTATGCTCTATAGTACAGAAATGTTATGCTGTTTCTTTTCTTTACCCCATCTACTTGTCAAGCATCTTTTAGCATCAAAAAAACGGAACTTGGCTAGGCATAACTTTTTTCAGTAATGAAATTATTGTAGTATGGGCTGATAAGTATTCTCAAACAGACCCTGGAGAAAAATCTAGGATCTTGGTGGTCCTGTGATTTTTCTGTCCATGACCAACAAAGTTCAGCTTTGATAGCAAGTCTAATGTTATCGCCTGAAGAATAAGTACTATCATTTGTCTTGGAAAGATTAGTCTGGAGATCGGAGTCTAGATATGAGGTTTATTTTATCTTGGTAGTGTCTAACTCAGTGACTGCTTGAAAATCTACCATATCATACCATGCATGTTTTAAATTTTTCAGAATATGAGTGATCCTAACAAAATTAGTATTTTAAAATAGAACTAGTCTGGGCTTCTTCACCATATGCTCCTACCTCCAGCTTGAAAATACAGCTAGTTATTAGAATTGTCTAATTATCAATATTCAATAAATCCACCTATTTATGTGAAGGGATTTTCCTCCCTCTTGACCTGCTTTATCCAAACATCAGAATCCATAATTTCCTCAGTAGTGAGGTGTACAGATGTTACAAATGTATTTCAATTTTTCTCAGCTAGTATTCCACCTTTGACATTGTACTTTCTTTTAAATTGGAATGTCTTTTTCTTGCCACTTCACCATCCTCTCATCTCCACAAAGAAATGTAACATTTTCCACTTTGTGAATCTCTTTATGGATTTCCATTGCTAATTCTGCACTCTTTCAATGAAAGTTCAAACAAAAAAGTGTATGATAGAGGAACAGAGCAGAGATCACAGAGAGAACTTCATGTCTAAGTTATCTTTTATTTTTTCTAGTCAAGGTAATAAAAATAGATATCATTCATCCAGGAACACATCACTTGGGATCAGAAAGAAAGACTTGTTTCACACTTGATGCTAGAGAATATTTTTAGGTAGAACTGGTCTATTTAGAAAACCAAAGTACTCAGTGTATCCCCAGATTTTTTTTTCATCAAAAAAGAATCATGAATACTCCCTCTTCTTATAACAATATATATGAATTAGCATTGCTTTTTTAGTATATGTTGGATATCAGGAAATAGTCCTCTCTAGTCACTATGAAATCCTAAGAGCCGGTATGGCCTAGTGACTGAGAGCACAGACTCTGGCATAATTCACAGTTGTACAATATCCTAGCTGTGTGGGCAAATCACTTCACCTCTCCTTGCCTCACTTTCTTCAACTATAAAATGGAAATTATAATGGAATATAGTTCATAAGGTTATGATAAAATATAAGCTAGCTAAAACACATCAAATGCTTAGAAGAGTAAGCTGATACATAGTTTAGCACCATGTAAATACTTGATTTTTTTTTAATGTTTCTGATTGGCTCCTTATTTTAGCTCTTCCTCCTCCGTACACAACATATAAGGTGTTTTTTAAAAAATATTATTTATTTAGTTTTATTCATTATTATTTTTTCCAGTTTTTTTAGAGTTTTTTTATTTACATTTTTTCATTTTTTTGTTCATTCAATCAGATTATTTAGCTTACAAAGTGAATATTTAAACATGTGAACATTTCTCCCTAGTAATTTATTACTTTTTAATTTGTCTAGCGAGGACAGGGGGAGTGAGATGGCCACCTGTCAGGTCTGGGACTCAAACCATGTTGGCCATGTGGGAAAAGAGCACCCTAACCACCATGCCACCTGCTAGCCCACACAATATACAAGTTTAAAATAGCCTTTTGTGGACCAGGACTTTAAAGAGGAACTAATTGTTTTTCTTTCTCATCATTGAGTATACTTAAGTTCACAACCCAAATTCAACCTTTGGAAATTAACTGTAGTGTAATTTCACTCAGTGTAGATCCTGTTTATGCATTGTCCAAAAGGATAATTGGTAGCCAATAGTGACTTTTAAACATATGTTCATTAAAAATTCAATTGTTATCCTAAGTTATACTAGTCTCACTAGCCACATTTCAAGTGTTAAACAGTTGCATGTGGCAAGTTGCTACTGCATAAGACAATGCCGATAGATGTAGAGCATTTCTATCACTACAGAAAGTTATTTTGGACAGTATTGATCAGAATCTAATATTCTCTGTGTGTTCTTTCTTACCAACCAGCAATGCTACTCATTTCTGTCCAGCTTTATCATCTAAATCTATTAATATCTGGTCACGTAGTATCTTCTTTCTGTCCTATTTTTCTCTCCTACAATTCTCCTTCCTTTCAATTCATGGTATATAAATCATCTAGGAATTATTTGCATGATAAACAAGTAGATTTGAACATAAACAAGATATCTTTTCTTTGAATTGAATGCTCTTAACCTCTTTCCCAAGTGAAAAATGGCCCTAAGGGCTTTCATAACTTTTAAAAAAGTTTATTTGATTCTTATAAATATGAGTATTGAGAGAGAGATAGAGAAGTACCCTCAAGAGGGACTCATCACACTGTGATCTCCTTTCTTTGGCCCCTCCAGCCTGGTCAGGATCCTGGGCACGTTGCACAGGCACCAGATGTAAATCTGAATCTGAACCTGAGGTCAGCTGCAGTTTCCAGAATTGCATATCACAGTTTGTTATTGACTGAAACACCAGCCTAGGTTAGTCAGGTTTTCATAATATTCTCTAGGTATTCAAGGTGTTAGATTTTTCATTTTCTTTTTCTTCTCTCTCTCTCTCTTCTTTTATTTTTTATTTTTTTTTTAGAGAGAGAGATTTTTGCTATAGGGCACATGTGCTCACCAGAGAGACAGAAATAAAGAGAGAGAAATTGAGAAATCACCCTCCCCCTCAGGGCTTATGGCCATGCCACAGTTCCTCCTTCATTCTCCTCTGGGGGTTTTGGGCATGCATGCACATACACCAGACATGACTTTCAAGTCTCCAGGTCTGGGACTCTAATCATGGTCGACCATGTGAGAGTCCAGTGATATAACCACTATGCTATCTGCTGGTCCCAGATTTTTCACTTTCTAAAGAATAAAGAAGTATGATGTAAATATCTGAATCTAACTTTTATATTGAAAATAAAGGGCAACTTTTGTTCAAGTTCAAGCTAGTTAAAATTATTCATTATCCTTTTTATTGTCTTAAGGCCCTTTCCCTTCCCCACCACCACTTAGTCCTCTAGAATTTAACAGAAAAGTCTTTATATGTATCCTACAGTTGTTATCAGTCCTATTTGGTTTTATTTTTATTTTTGTTTTGTTTTGTTTTGTTTCCTATAGGGTATGTGTGTTTGCTAGAGAGAGACAAAGAGAATGAAGGAAAGTGAGAAAACTTTCCTCCATTCTTTTCTTGCTATTTTGGGCATGCACAGACACACACCCAATATGTTTTTCAAGCCACTGGGTCTGGGATTCGAACTGCATAGATCCCAGCCACCTGGGATCTAGCTGCCTTAACCAACACTCCACCAGCTGGCCCAGTTGTATCTTTCTCATGTCTCAAAATAAGCCTAAAACTCAAAGTTAAGTGAACATGTGAGGTTATTCTAGTTTGGATTTTGTCAAAAGCCAACTCTGAGACAGGGATTTGGATACAAGTAGTTTATTTGGGAAGTGATCCCAGAAATCACTATTTAGAAATGAGAAAATGACATTGGGAAATGAATAAAGCCAATATAAAAAATGCCAATAAATAGTTTTCTATGGGCAGCTGTGGTTCAGTCCTGCTGGGAACCATCAAGGGACTGTGGAATATAATTCAAAGTTGTTCCATAGAGAGGTAAGAAATCTGGGGTTATGTATATACAAACTCCTGCCCCTTCCTTGTTGAGAATAATTCTTGGGGCATTTCGATCTATACACTTCCTGCCTGCCCTACTAGTGGACTAAGCAGGATTCTAAGGCAGGTGAAAGCCCTAGACAAAGAGATATAGAAGCTGGGCATAGAAACTGTTTCTGGTTTAGGCTAGAAGTTATGGGTAGAGTACCAACACTATCTGCTACAGTTGACTACTACCTGTAGTTTGAGTGGAAACACACACACACACACACACACACACATACATGCACACATGCGAATATGTGTGATGATACATATATGACAATATAAGAGTATGTATCAACATCCTTATGTCCATATGCCTTACAATTATGTTACCAGAAAATTATTCTAAAGAAATGGAGATATGTGGGTCAGCCTCATGGCACAGAGGTTAAGGCCACTGGATCCCACATGGTCAACTCCACAGTTCAAGTTCTGAACCCAGTGGATTGAAAATCACACTGGATGTTCTGTGTGTGTACCTAAAATCTTGAGGGGAGAATGGAGAAGGGACTGTGGAGTGGCCATCCTCCTAGAGGGTGATTTCTCACTTCTTTCCCTCTCTCTTGTCTTGTCTCTCCAGGAAGTACACATGCTCTATAGCAAAAAAACAAAACAAAACAAAACAAAAAAAAAAAAAAGAAAGAAAGAAAACAAATGACTAAAGAAAGAGATATGCAAAATTTTGTATTATTTAAAATTGTAAAATGTACAAAAAAACCTAATTCCCAAAATACAGTATTAGTTAGACAAGTTCCATATATTCTTGTGATGTAACATTATACACTCAATAGAAAACAAGAATATGAATAAATAATAGCGTATGTATATAACATATATAACATGTAGGTTGTTCATGATGTATTGATAAGCATGAAACAGTTGTAAAATTGTGTTTACAATATAATCCCAGTTAACCACACATACATACACACTGCAAAATGATAGAAATATTACACAAAATAGCTAACAATGATTTTCACTAGGTTATAGGATTAGAGGTAATTTAAATTGTTTTATTGAAGCTTTTCTAATTTTTCTGCAATGAGCATCATATTTTATAGCCAAAAAAATTACTAAGGGTAATTTAAAAGCAAAATGAACTTTTTAAAATATTGACATTTTCAAACCTGAAAATTCATTGCTTTTTTGCGTATAATTGCAAGTTAGATTGTAAACCTAGCAATTATACACATGAACATTTCACATTTCTATTTTCTCAGAGTGAAAATATGTATAATCTTTAGGAAAACTTGATTGCAAACATGTATGTGCTTTGAATGCAGTCAGGCAGATTGTAACTAAAGTTATTTTCTCTTCCTAACTGGAATGATGATGTGATTTAGCCTGTAGGATTCCTCTGAAAATGGATTTTTGAAGCCAGATAAACTGTATTTCTGGATAAAATAGACTTCTGACATACATCAAAACGAGTTGGTTATTGACCTGTTTGTATGCAGCATATGCTAGTTCTTATGGCAACATCATCTTCTCAGTACTGAAAACACTATAGACAGTGATGAATTATTAAGAATGCCTCTGAAGAAGGCTAGGGTATCAAGGTTTGAGGAATCTGGCATGAAGCACATGGAGAGAAAGTTTCACAGTCAAAGCCCAACTCTAACCTTATAGCCTATAATACACATAGGAGAAGAGCAAATCAAACCACATCCACCACCTTACATGTATCCTTCCCATTGCAGATAGCAAAGTAATTCAAACAGAATAGAGTAGTCGTTTGTTATTATCATTATTGCATGATAATTAAAATGAACTGAAAAACACTATCCTATGTTATAGGTGCCAAGTGAATTAACAGGTTTGCCTTGTCAAATGGACAAAATCATTGGCATATTGCTTTTGGCCCCTAATATGTGTATGAAATGTTTAAACATATAAACTCAGTTTTAGATATTTACACAAACAGAGCAAATAGAATTAAGCCCCAATGACTAATTCAACTTCTCAGACTTTGGTCTAAGAAAATGACCAGAAATTTTAGCTAGAGACTTATGCACAAATATTTCACTCACAGATATGCAGATGTGTTTATACCAATGAAAATTACATAACAACTGAAATCATCAACAATAGAAAAAATAGCTTAAATTACATCATATAAAACATGAGATACTATTTACATTTTAAAATACTGATTTTGATGTATATTTAATAATGTGGCAAAACTATGCAATGTTAAATGAAACCATACATTGAAAATTTACATTTATTTTCTACCTTTGCTATGTAAAACTACATGTGCATTATGGGTATAGGAAGAAGAAAAGGAAAGAAAATACCAACTACAGTTATCCATAGATTGTGGGTTTATTAGTGATAGTCATTTTTTTTGGTTTGTTTTCAGTTTTTCATTGCTCTAATTACCTATAATGAATATTTTTATTGATAGAAAATGATAAACAAAGAAAGAGATAATATACTTTAAATTTTACCTGAATTTCTCTTTTACTCTGTCTCACTGCATTTAGAATTGGCCATTTAAATAATCCAGTTTGAAGCAGGTGCCCAAATGTGAAAGTAATTGGATCCCACACAACATTTTCCATGGGGCAATTGAATCATGACTGCTTAAAAACAGGCCTTTAGGAAATTTGTTCCAAAGAATTCTTATATCTCTGTGTTAATATTAGTCTTTCAAAAAAATATGTATTCATTGTTCAACATATACGCTACACCGTGCTATCTCTTGTTAAAGAAAAGTATGAACACATAAAACTGTTTCTACCTCTAAGGAAGTTCAGGTTCTAGAGGAGAAAGAGAAAAGCTGATAACTAAAAGATTTGTCAGGTAATATAAAATTATGATAAATTTGTGCTGAATAGCATAGTAGATTCTTTAAATATTGAGGTTAAGAAAAGAGAATTATTTACTTCTGAAAGTTAACTAAAGTATGCAGTGTGCATTCTCAATGGTATATATGTAGATTTTTGTTGATATATTTAATCGATGGATGAATGATTGTACATATTACTAGCATATTTCAATACATGTATACAGTGTGTAATGATCAAATCAGGGTAATTAGCATATATTTTAAATAATTTTCCCTCCTACTTCTCCTTGTAGGAAATTGTCTAGATTATATTTGGATTCCAGGAGATAGAGATATAGGTTAGAGAACTTTTTAAAGTCATTTTTAAAAGAATTATTTAAGTTATTTATTTTTTAATTTGACAAGAAAGGGACAGAGTGAGAGAGAGAGAGAGAAAGTGAGAAAGCAAGCCACCAGGTCCGGGACTTGAACTATAGTTGGCCATGTGGGAGTCCAGAGCCCTTAACCACCGTGCCACCTGCTGGCCCCTAGGTTAGAGAACCTTAAGGCAAAATCCATGTTAACCAAATGTGAGTAAGATTTAGCATGAGAAAGAATAAAGTATTATGCTGTCGTCAATACCTTCCAGAAAAATAATTAAACCAGGAGTTAAGGGACTTGCATTTGTTAGCCCAGTTCTGCAGGAGACTGCCTGCTATTTAAGTTCACTACAGCTATTTCCTTATCTGTCATCTAAAGTGTCAGATAGGGGACATGTCTTCCAGTTTTGATACTTTTATTCAGCCATTAAATTACAAAATGATTGGAGTACCAAGTATAAAAGTAAAATGAGAGATGGCATCTTCAGATCAGATATCTCCTGTGTTTATCACCTATTTTCCCCCCTTTTTCCCCCCTGCCATCATTGTCTAGCTTCTCCTGATAGTGATTTCCATATACATTTTCCACTTTT
Source organism: Tupaia belangeri chinensis (assembly GCF_000334495.1). Taxonomy (NCBI): domain Eukaryota; kingdom Metazoa; phylum Chordata; class Mammalia; order Scandentia; family Tupaiidae; genus Tupaia; species Tupaia belangeri. The sequence goes on along the minus strand of NW_006159659.1, from coordinate 3,437,349 downwards.
TCATCCACTATTAAACCCTATTTACTTCAAATCTTAGTCTTATTCTCAGTGCTCTCTCAAAATCTTCTAATTGCCAAGTCCTGTAACAGTGCTTCTTGATAAAACAGGAGCACTTAATCACTTAGTTAATCACTTAATTATTTCCACTTCAAAAAGGAAAGAACATAGGATTTGGAATTTTACAGAGCTAATTTGTAATCCTGATTTTTTTCATTTTCTTTTTGTGTATTGTTGAACAGGTTAAAAATCTTATTTGAATTGTTTTCTCTTTTTTTTTTTTTG
>NW_006159659.1:3419313-3436872 GCF_000334495.1 Tupaia belangeri chinensis | reverse complement strand
GGTTGACTACGTGGGAGTCCAGCGACATAGCCATTACGCTAACTGCTAGTTCCCAATCTTCTTTGAATTGTTTTCTACAATAAAAAATAAATACAATAATATATTATGAACCTAATGAGTTTTTTAAATGATTTATTTAGTTTTATTCATTCATTCATTTATTTTAATCTGACCAGAGAGAGACACAGAGATAAAGAGAAGGAAAGTGAGGAACAAGCCACCAGGTCTGGGATTTGAACCATGGTTGGCCATGTGGGGAGTGTCCAGTGCCTTAACCACCATGCCATACCCGATGGCCCCCGAGTTTTTTTTTTTTTTAATAATCGAATGTTAAAAAATAGATGATGGGGGAACCAGCAGTTAGCATAATGGCTATGTCGCTGGACTCCCACGTAGTCGACCGCGGTTTGCGTCCCGGACCCGGTGGCTTAAAACTCAGGCTGGGCGTGTGTGCATGCGTGCCCAAGATCCCGAGAGGAGAATGGAGGAGAAGGGATTGCGGCGTGACCATCCCCCCTGGGGGGTGATTTCTCGCTTTCTGTCTCTCTGTCTCTCTCTGTCTGTCTGGCGAGTGCACACAGCCTATAGCGAAAAACCTCTCAAAAAAAAAAAAAAACATGGATGATGGGTACTCAAAAACTAACACTCTCTTTATTCTTACTCCTCTCTTGGTTTCTGTGTTGAAGTGGTTTTACTCATCTCTCTGCCTACATCATCATTGTCCCTCTGGTGGACTTATTATTCTCTCTCTTTGCCTGAATATCGATGTTCTACAAGTACTCTTGATGGTCTGGTATTCGAAAATGTACCTTTCAGAATTTTTCCATTCTTACAGCCTCTTTTCTCACTGTACACCCCTATAGAGCAGGTCTGATTATTTACCAAACCTACATTTAAAGATGCCATTTGGAAGCTCCATTCAGATAACCTACCCCACTGTAAAATTGGTATATCCCAATTTAAATATTTGATAAATCTCCATATCACATTTCCCATACCAAATCAATTACTTCTTTTATTTTTTTTCTTTAATGTTATCACTATAAAATTATATATGATTTGATTCCTCCCTCAGCCCCCTATCCACATTCAATAATTATACTTTTTGATATTCTTATGCAATGGGGTATATTATAGAAATAAGCATAGGTAACCTTTGTCCTCAAACTCTGATTCCAACACTAATTATTGAGTCATATTTTCCTTGGGAAAAATATATGACCTCTTTGAGCATCACTTCTGTCATCTGTGAAAATGTAAAAATAATACCTATTTCACATGTTTCTTATTGAAAGAGACTTGCATTTTAAGTCATTTTTTAAGATAATTATTTTATTTAACTTGCATTCACATGCATGCCTAGAATGTGAATGTTCTTCCTAAATAAATGTTTATAAATACATAGGTAGTTAGATAATTTGCAATATTTCTCCCTGCCCCCATCATATTTCAGATCCTATCAGTGAGACTATAGCAGTCATATCTGTCCTTTGAAAACAACCAATCTTTCTTTTTGAAAAAAACAAAATAAAGTCCCTGTGTTTTTTTTTTTTTTTTTTTTTTTTTTTTTTTTTTTACCAATGATCTAAAATATAACATTATTTTTCCCAAATTAGAAGAACATTTCCAATATTTTCTTTTCTTTTTTTTTTTTTGGAGAGGTTTTTGCTATAGGCCGCGTGTACTCGCCAGACAGACAGAGAGAGACAGAGAGTGAGAAATCACCCCCCAGGGGCAATGGTCATGCCGCAATCCCTTCTCCTCCATTCTCCTCTCGGGATCTTGAGCATGCATGCACGCACGCCCAGTGTGAGTTTAAGCCACCGGGTCCGGAACTTGAACCATAGTCAACTACATGGGAGTCCAGTGACATAGCCATTACGCTAACTGCTGGTCCCTCCAATATCTTCTTATTGACCAGAATGAAGTCCAAACTCATTCTCCTAGATGACTTTAGAGAGAACCAATAAGGGAAGGAAAGTAATATTTATTGAGCATCTATTCTATGTGGGGCATCATGCAGGGTATGATTAGAGCCAAAATTCAAACCCTTATGCCTAACTCAAAAACTCATAGCTATCACACTGCTTTCTGATAGTATAATTATATTTTCAATATGATTTTCCATTATAATATTAATTTAAAAATACTGGGTTGTTGGAAATATGACACATTTTTTCTATGCTTTTCTATGCAAAAATGTGTCATGACTTTTCTGACAGCCCAATATATGTATGTTCAGAAACAGGTTTGCAATAGTTCCTTCTCAGAGATTCATTTGAGCCAAACTTAATAGTTTGTGAGTATTGGAAATAAAGTAGATAGCCTTCAAGCGTTCTCCCCTATTATGGTTATTTGTTTGTAGAGTGCAATAATCCCTTTGAAATTTTATGGTCCAAAGAATAACAATATTTCAACTTGACATGTGAAAGTGTGAATAACCTGAGTAAATGGGAGGGTTTAAGCTGTCAATCAAAAAAGTAATTGCAGTGGGCAATATTAGGTGGCCTTTGCCTGCCTTTGTAAAATCAGTGATGCTTACTCAAAAATTTGCATAATAAGTCTGTAAACTAATTACATTCCAATTTGAAATAGTACACAAACATTATTAAATAAAAATAAAAGTTAAATTATAGGGTTGTTTGAATTGCCTTTGTAGAATCTTTGGCAGTGCTGTGCTGGTGCTGCTGATTGCTACTTCTGGGCAGAAGCTTCTGTGGAGTCTGAATATTGAAACAAGCCACCAAATTGTATATGTCATTGTATTTGGTACTGAGCAGCTGCAAGAACAAAATAATGTAAATGAAATATGCACCCAAGCTTCTGTACCATACAAAGATGGCAAATAAAGCCACTCATTGACTTAGTATCCATTAATATGGGTTAGCAACATTTTAGGTGCAAAACTTGTCAGGTGTTAGGAAGAAGCTGAGAATGACTTAACTGTAAGGCATTACCTGATGACAAGTGGTCTCTGAAAAGGTGACACTTTAAATGAAGATCTATGGCCACTGCGAATGATGTAGGGAATCAGAAGGAACTATTGCAAACCTTTTTCTGAACATACATGTATTTTAATTACCTCAAAATTAATTACGAACTTACTTGACCAGTGGTGTTTCAAAAGTAAATTATTGTAGGCCTAGCTGCAGTGGTGCACAAGGAGTTTAGGAGGCTGGTGGAAACATAGGAAGCTCAGGTTCAGTTCCTGGACCATCCTGGACATGCTGGCACAGTGGCATGTATCTGTAATCCTAGCTAATTGAGAGGCTGGGGCAGGAGGACTACAAAACAGTGGAAACCTGTCAATAATACCTCTCTCTGTCTTCCCCCTTCTCCTTCCCTCTCCTTTTCTTTCTCTCTCCTTAAAGGGAAAAAAAGTTAATTATTGTAAAGTTTTATATTTATACATTGTTTAATAACTACACTTCTTTACAAACTCCAATGCACACAAACTTAAAAACTCATACTCAAGGGACATTGGTTGGTTGAAGTGGAGAGACTGGAGTTCATTTTGTTTTTTTGAGAATCCATTTCTTCTAAAACTATCTTGCTGTTTTGCAGTGGATACCCCTAGAAAAATCTAGAATGGCCTCATGAATCATGTGATTCTCATTCCATTTCACTCTATGTAAAATAAAATAAAAACATTTTGTTTCATCACTTTTTTCTCTATTAAAGTGGAATCATAGCCTGTATAACCGGAGTGAATTCTATCATCCACTGTGCTAAATTTTCATATAAAGAAACTGAAAGGATAATTGGTTGGCTTTACATGTCACTATGTAAAAATAGAACCAAACCTAGGATATGGACTTCAGATTCACATTCCATGGAACTGAATTGAGGGTTTTTTTTTTTAGGTTCATAAATTTTAAAAGCTATTTCTGGTCACTTACATAGAATAGAGTTATTTTGTAGGTGGAAAACTTTTCAAAATATTTATCATGCTGTATTTTCTGAATTGAGTACTAATCCTTTCTTCTGCTCTATCTAATTCTTTGTTCAATTCGTGTATTGAGCACATTTAAAAGAATCTGTGACCCTATTGTTTTCCAAGATATCCTACAGTATTTGTTTTTTGGTTTACAAGTACCTGTTCAAGTGTTACCTTATTACTGGGGCTTTCACCAATCATCTGATATAGAATAATATCCCCACAACTCCTTATAACATGCTCAGTCTTCTTTCTTCATGTTGACCTGCATAATTTTTCTGTATAGCATATATCACTATCCAGTATAATATATATTTTCTTCTTAATTATATACTTCTCCATGTCTCCTCCAACACACACTTGGATACTTAAGCCCTCTGCCTATGTAATACACTGCATCCTTCCTAGTGTCTTGCATATAATAAGTGCTCAATGAATCATAATCGAATGAGTCATATTATTCATCTTATGCATACTTATTTTATGAACTGAAGTATCCAATATGATAACTACTAGCCATGTGTGACTATTGATCTCTTAAAAATGTGGGTAGTCCAAATTAAGATGTACTGTAAATATAAGATAGACACTGGATTTCAGAAGTTTAGTATGAGAAAAAAAGATGTTAAAGTTAAAATATATTAAAGTATATCATTAAAATAATTTCACCTATATATTTTTTCTTAATGTGAAAATGTAGTTGAATTTCAAATTAGGTAGGTTACTCAAAATTGTAGCTTGCATTGTTTATATAGAACAGTATGGTTATAGACTCAATGGAAAAGTCTATAGGCTTTCCCTCAAATTATTTAAATGCTAATTGTCTCATTTGTATTATCAGCTGGCTTTGCTGTGGTTGATGATTTCATGACTCCACCTAAATTTTTACATTTGTTGTTCTTTTTATTTGTTTGTTTGTTTGCTATAGGGCATGTGAGTTTGCCAGAAATAGAGAGAGAGAGAAAGGAAGGAAAAGTGAAAAATCACTTGCTGGACAGGGCATGGCCATGCTGCAATCCCTTCTCCTCCACTCTCTTCTTGGGATTATGGGCATGTACACACATGTTCCTTGTGTGATTCTCAAGCTGCTGGATCTGGGACTCTAACTATGCTATTGGCCATGGGATCCAAGAGGATCCGTCACCTTAACCACCATGCCACTGACTGACCCTATGTGATCCAGCAATTCCATTCCTGGATAGCTACCCAAAGGATAGGAAAATGCTCAGTTGTAAAAAACACTTGTACATTTTGTTTATTGCTGCTTTATGCACAGTAGCTAAGATATGGAACTAACCCAAATGTCCATGAACAGTCAAGTGGACTGGAAAAGTGTGGCCTATATACCCTATGGAGTACTACTCAGCCATAAAAAAAAGAGAAAAAAAAGAAAAACCCAAGAAAACCCTGGCATTTGATAGAAAGTGGAAAAATGTGAAAGATTTACTGCTGAGTGAAGCAAGCCAGACTATGAAAGAGAGGCATTGTATGTCCCCACTCAAAATACACTGAATTTCTACATTCTATGGTAGAAGTTGAAAGATTAGAGGATATAGAAACATGGAGAATGGTTGCAGATACCAGAGACAGTGTGAATGGAGGGTGGGAGGTGAAGAACAAGAATCAAGGAAGAAAATAGAGAGGCAAGACATTTAAGGGCCTCAGAAATGGAGCAATGTCTATTGATGAAAAGGTGCATGATAATATCTTTAACTGGAAAAAAAAGTATAAATTAGATCAATGAAAGGTTTTTGTACTCATACAGTCTCTCTCAGTCCCTATTAGAAAGTAAGAAAATACTTGACCAAAGAGAATATACAGAGGACAAATAAGCATATAAAAACATAGTCAACATTGGGGCCTGCAGGTGGCATGGTGGTTTGAGGCACTGGACTCCCACATGGCTGACTGCAGTTCGCGTCCCAGACCTGGCGGCTTGCTTTCTCACTTTTTCTCTCTTTCTCTCTCTCTGTACCTCTCTGGTCAAATTAAAATAAACAAATAAAGTTAAATAAAATAATTTAAAAAATAGTCTAAATTACTGGCCATTAGATAAATGCAAATTAAAGCCATGATACCATAAAATGTATTGGAATTGCCAAAATAAAAGATAGTGACAAATATTTTTTTTTGAAGAGGTTTTTGCTATAGGGCGCGTGCGCTCGCCAGACAGACAGAGAGAGACAGAGAGATAGAAAGCGAGAAATCACCCCCCAGGGGGGATGGCCACGCAGCAATCCATTCTCCTCTTGGGGTCTTGGGCACACACGCACACGCGCCCGGTGTGATTTTTAAGCCACCGGGTCCAGGACTCGAACCACAGTCGACTACATGGGAGTCCAGTGACATAGCCATTATGCTAACTGCTGGTCCCGATAGTGGCAAATATTGATAGCATATGGAACAACTGGTTCTGTCACATGTTACTGGTGGAAATGTAAAATGGTGCAACCTGCTGAGCACAATATGACAGCTTTTTATGAAGTTATACCATATACTTGCCATAGGACCCAGCAATAGTAATTCTTGATATTTTTCCCACTGAACTGAAAATATATATCCACACAAAAACCTATACACAGATGTTTATAGCAGTCTTATTGGTAATAACCTCAAAGTGAAACAACCAAATGCCCTTCAAAGTGTGAATAGATAAGGAAATGTGTTCATCCATGTATTAGGAATACTACTCATCCATAAGAAAAATAAATTATTGATTCCCACAAAAAAATTGAATGACTCTCTAAGGTATTACGCTGAGTGAGGGGAAAAGTGAATCTCACTAGGTTATGTACTCTATGTTTCCATTTATATAACACTTTCAACGTGATAGAAGCATAGTGAACAGTGGTTGCCAGGGGTTAAAATTGGGGGTAGCCAATTTTAAAGGTTTTTTTTTTTTTTTTGTCATGATGGAGAACTTCTGTATCTTGACTACAGTGACACACAAGTGATAACATTTCATAGTACTCCACACCAAAAACAAAGCAGAGTCCATATAAAACCAAAGAAATTAAAATAAGATCAATAGTTTAGTTAATAGCATTATACTCAGTGTCAATTTCCTGGTTTTAATATTTTACTCTGTGTAAGATGTTATCATCAAAAAAAGGCAAACAAAGCAATCAAAACAATGTGTGACTACATTCACAATTTCTCTTGGTTTTATGTTTTAAAATTTAGTTGAGGTTTTGGTAAGAGAAAGTAGGGTTTTACCTTTTTATTTTTATTTTCATTTATATTTAATCACTGTACATTTTATAGCATATGCTATGGGTTCTCAAAGCATAAATGCATTATATGTCAAACAAGTAAAAGTTATTACCGTATACAGTACCTTTCCATTCTTATGTCTGTTAGATGTTCCTTGAATTTCTCCCTCCCACCCCCAATTGTCCACTCTCTTCTATATAGTCTATGGTGTCTATTTTTGCTGTTTCTGCTAGTATATTGGGCCAACCAGAAAGTCATGATGCATTTTTGCATAGAAAAACATAGAAAAATACGTCATGACTTTCCTGAAGACCTAATATTTTCCAATCTTTCAGTTTCTTCCATGAAGTGCAGTCGTTATGTATATATTGAGCGGAGACATACAAAGTCTGTCTGTCATAGTCTGCCTCACTTCACTTATCATTAAATCTTCTGTATTCTTCCACTTTCTTTCAAATTACTGGATCTCATTGTTGTTTATGGCTGAGTAGTATTTCATAGTATATATGTGCCACATGTTGTCAATCCAGTCATCTGTTCTCACGCACTTTGGTTGATTCCATGTTTTAGCAATTGCAAATAATGCTGCAATAAAGATGGATGTGCATATGTCTTTCTGACTGTTTTCCTGTTTTTAGGGTAAATACTCTGTAATTCCACTGAGTTGTTTGGGAGTTCTATCTGTACATCTTTGAGGAAACTCCATATTGTTCTTCACAGTGGCTGTACTAATTTACATTCCCAAAATCAGTGTAGGAGGGTTTCCCTTTTACTACAGCCATGATAGCAATAGTACTAAATTGTGTTAACTGTAGAGAACATTATAATATCTGGTTAGACATGTCCTACTTTAAAAATGTTTCTTGCTTATTCTTACTTTATTATTGAACTAAGCTAACATCTTATATTTAATTTAGAGACTACTCTGGAGATAGTTGGCATTTTCAAAATATTTAGTTTTTCCAACCAATAGTATAATTTGTCTCTCTTCTATTTATTTAAGTGTACTTTATAGTCTTTAGTTAAGTTTTATTGTTTTCTACCTATGGATTCTGTACATTTTTAAATCCAGTTTACTCTTAGGTACTTTATGTTTTCTTGTCAAATCTCAGAGAATATATTTTTCATTGTACTTTCTAAGTATATTTCCTGTTTTGTTATTATTTTATTTGTATTTTTATTGTATAACTTACTCTCTTACCAATATCTTAATAATCCAAATATTTTTCAATTTGTTATTGTTATAGGGCAAATAATGCTATCATTTTTAGTCAATGATAATGATACCTATTCATTTTCTGTATTTATAATCTATTCATTTATCTAGTCTTTTATCTTGAGTAATTTTAATAAAAGTAATAAGAATGATCATATTTGTCCTAATCCTGACTGTAGTGGGAAAGCATATATTGCATTATCCCTTAGAATAATGATATCAGTATGAGAAATATATAAAGCATCTTCTTTAAAACCTGCCCATATTTTTCTAATTTATTGAGTTTTGTTTTGTTTTCTATTTTTAAAGACATGAATGAACCTGGCATTTCATAATTGCCTTTTTAATCTCCTATTGAAAAATCATTTTTTCCTGACCTAATGATGCAATTCATAGCCTTTATAATATTGAACCAAGTACATTGTTAGAAAAAAGTATATGACATGTAGTAGTGTTTTTAATATGTTGCTGGATTCAGTTGGTAAGTGCCTTTTTAGAATTTCTCTAGCTTGAGGGACAAGTAGTTGGTGTTATGGCTATGTCACTGGACTCCCATGTAGTCAGCCGTGGTTTGAGTCCCGGACCCGGTGGCTTATACTCAGACCGGGCGCGTGTGCGTGCATGCCCAAGATCCCGAGAGGAGAACGGACGAGAAGGGATTGTGGCATGGCCCCTGCCCCTGGGGGCGTGATTTCTCGCTGTCTCTCTCTTTCTCTCTGGCGAGCGCACACGCCCTATATCAAAAACCTCTCCGAAAAAAAAAAAAAAAAAGAAAGAATTTCTCTTGCTTGGGACCAGCAGGTTGCATGGTGGTTAAGGGTCATGCTGGACTTCCAAATGGCCTACTGTGGTTTGAGTCCTGGACCTGGCAGCTTGATTTCTCCCTTTCTCTTTCTCTCTCTCTTTCTGTCTCTCTCTCTCTCTCTGTCCCTCTCTGGTCAAATTTAAAAAGTAAATAGATAATTAAACGAAGTTAAATAAAATAACTATTAGAAAAGAATATTTTTAGCTGTCTTAACTAGGGCTATTTATTAACTTATTTTGTTCATATGTGTTAGTTTTATTATTATTATTATTAAGCTGAATTTTGTGCCTAAACAGTTTGGCAAAACTTGTCACAATCATCATTTAGCCATTAGTCATCTTGCAAATTTAAGAGTCCTCCCACCACCTTTACTTGCTTGCCACAAATATATTATAAATGGTCTGGTCCTTATACTCCAATGGTAGTGCTTGGTATTAAAATCTTGGATGATGTGCAAATCTCACCTAGAACAGGGCCATTGCTTCTTGGCTTCTAGATTATATATCTCTACTCATAAGGCCTAAGACAATGCTATTTTGTTGTTGTTGTTTTGGTTTTGTATGTATGTAACCACATAAGGTTGTTGTCTTTTTGATCTTTCAGTCATCAAAAATTCCAAATCCTTTTCACCAAAAGACTAAAAACCTGTCTAGGAGATTTATTGAATCTACTGATAGTTCCTCACACCAGTTCCTCTTAAATTTTATCTCATTAGATTCACATCATTATTTTACCCTATTTTCATTCTTTTTGAATCCTACCCTCGCATGCAGTGAAGCTGCTATCCTTAGTTTCATGCCATTCACAAAGAGAACATTTATTTGCTGCACTTTCCTCTTTAACCTCTGATAAAAATAATTTCGAGTAGGTATGGAGACACAGCCTCTAGCTGGTCATGAGAACTTCCATCTAGACAGTTGTATGTAGTCATCAATCATTTGGTAAGATTCAAACAGATTATACATCTGAGTTTATTTTTTTTTCATGAAATAATAATTGAACACTTACGCTTAGTCAAGCACTGTGATAGCTACTGGGGATATAACAAGTAATAAAACTTGTTTTCCCTGCTGAAGCACTCAGAGAAAAAAGACAGGCAAGTAAAGAAATAAGATTAATTCAATATGATATTTGTTATGATAGAGAAGTGTAAAAAACTTTAATGTATCAAAAAAGGCTAAAGACAAAGGGGAGTAGATATTTTCTTGTATCTCATTGATCCATGTATACCTGGTCTTTGGTGGATGCTGTGATGTACTACATAGCCGCTGATTTAGAAATCAAAGACTGATACCCTCAGCTGCTGGGAATGTTACCTGCAGGAATTCTGTAGCTGTCGTCTTTCTGCAATGATGCCTCTAGTGAAGAGAACCACCTTTTCCAAGGTAGTGCCTCCTTTCCAGGTAGGCTACATTCAATGATTTATTGATGAGAAGTTAGAATTACCTGGTCCTTTTGCCCAAATTGTAAAAATTCTAAATTGTTCTTCGAGTTTCAGAATTCTCATTAAGGTCAGCTCCCTTGCAGCCCAATTTGTCTTTGCTCTTTGCTGCTTTTTTCCCTTCTATTTCACATATGTTGATTCCAGGGTCATCTCTAAGAAATTTCTTTCATTATAATCTCTTAGTCTGTTTCTTAAGAAACCCTATTTGTGATATGCTCATACTGAAGACCAGTTCTGGTACATACCTATTTTCCTTTAGGATTAGAAAGTTTCTTAAAGCCAGTTAAAATCTAGCTTCATATTTAAGAGTAATTTCCTTCTAGTTTCACTGTTTTGTTTTGTTTTGTTTTTTGAGTTTGTAACCTGGGAATAAAGTACTTAAATTATACCAGTAATTTCTCAGTAGTCTTGTTTAACAAGACTATTGATTGATTGGAGGGTATCAAAGCATGGAGAGCAACTGTAGAGATTAGAGAAATTCTAGAAGGAGGGTAGGAAATGGGGGACAGGTTAGGAGGGAGGGAATCAAGGGCAAAAATGGAAGCAAAACATATAAGGGACACAAAAATGGAACATTCTTGATGATAGAGTATATGGTAATATCTTTGACTGGACTAATATGCAGTGTATTCATGCTGGGAAAATAATTCATTTTGCGTACCATAAAGATATACAGTGATTGAATGTAAAAAATAAGAAAATAAAAGATAGAAAAAAGATAGTTGAGAAAAACATAAAAAATAAGAAAATAAAAGATAGAAAAAAAAGAGTTGAGAACAAGACATTTTAAATTTTTGGTAATTTAATATTCTTTTTAAAAGCTTTCAGAAGACTTAAACTTCAAGATATCAACCTATGGTAATAAAGACAGTTTGGTATTATTAGTGCAAGGATAAACACTTATACCAATGAAACCCATCAGACTCCAGAAAGATACTCAGTTTATGTGGTACTTAATTTGTATCAAAGTGACACTGCCATGATAGATAGAAAGAATTCTCTTTTCAATAAATGGTACTGGGACATTTAAAGTCCTACATGACAAAAGAATGCATTTATATCTCACATCATTAAAAATTTCCAGGTAGATTTTAGACTAGAATATGAAAGGTAAAACAATAGTTTCTAGAAGATAGTATAAAACTACTTCATGATATTGAAGTAGGCAAAGATTTTATATATAAAACTCAAAGAAGACCAACTATAAAGAAATTTATTGATGACTTGGACTTCATTTAAATTCTGAACTTATGATGTTTATCAAAGTTCTTATCAATGATATAAAAAGGCAGACTATGAAAATATTTGCTAATTTATGTGTGTGTGTGTACACATATGACAAAGGGCTTACACCTAGAATCTGTGAAAAATTCTTAGTGAACAAAAATTTAAAATAAAGAAGAATGGCAACCTAAAGAATAATTCAAAAGATTTGAGTAGGTCCTTCAATGAAGAGGATATCTAATGCATAATAAATACATGAATAGGTGGTACATAACCTTAAGAGTCATTAAGGTAATGCAAGTTGAAACAAAGCAGTACTAATATATTGTCACCAAAAATTCTAAAATCCAACAAAACAAAATGTGATTGTATTAAGAATTGTTAAGGATGTGGATCAACTGGAATCCTAAAATATTGCTGGTGAGGGTATAAATTAACTTGGAAAATCTATTTTGTAATATATACTGTAGTGGAACATATATGACAAAGCTATCTACTCCTAAGAATATAACATAAAAATGTACATACATGCACCAAAAGATTGTATACAAATGTTTTTATCAGCATTATTTATAACATTCAAAACCAGAAAAAAATACAAGTGTTCATCAATAGTAGAATGAAAAATAAATTGTGGTATAGTCATATAATGGTGTACTATACAACAATAAAAAGTGAAACATAGGGTTTACTCTGGCACAGCAATAATACAGCAGTCAGAAGAAGTTGGATCCAGATGGAATCTGGGGTTTTAATCCCTGGCCCAGTAAACCTGAACATGTACCAGGCATACATGTGAGTGCTTAGCATCAAACTGACTGAAGGACTGGAGAAAGAGGATTGTAGTGTGACCAGGCCAGGCCCTGCGTGTTGGAAAGTGCTTCTTGCTTACTCACTCTCTCTTTCTTGCATGCATTTGCATGTACTCTATTACGATAAAGTAAAAAACGAGCCATAGCTACAAAAAATTACTTCACAAGATCTCACAAACACTGATGAACAAAGGAAGTAATACAGAAAAGAGTACATACTATATGAATCCATTCACATGAAGTTTAAAAGCAGGTACTTTGTGGTGAGAATGTCAAATAGTTGTTTCATCTTGGGGGTGGATAGTATGTGGGAGAGGGTATGGTGTGGAGGAGCTTCTGGATTTCTGCATCTTTATCCAAGTGAATGGATATTCTATGGGCTTTAATTTGTGAAAAAATCATCATTTTTTTCCACATGTAAGATAGTTTATTTTTATAAAAACTGAAGCTTAACCTCCTTATAAAGCTTCTTAAAGATCGTTTTGGGGAACCAGCAGTTAGCCTATGTTGCTGGACTCCCACGTAGTCGACCGCGGTTGGCGTCCCGGACCCGGTGCTTAAAACTCACGTCGGTCGCGTGTGCGTGCGTGCCCAAGATCCCGAGAGGAGAATGGAGGAGAAGGGATTGCGGCATGACCACCCCCCCTGGGGGGTGGTTTCTCGCTTACTGTCTCTAATGTCTCTGTCTGTCTGTCTGGCGAGTGTACGCGCCCTATAATGAAAATCTCTCTCTCAAAAAAAAAAGATCTTTTTGTTTTATTGGGTAATTTCTTATACAGGTTAGATAACTTATACCCTAGGATTTTGATTAGAAGTTATTAGGTGGGAATGATATATTGCCCCTGTTCTGATCTTCATTACAAGGATATTCATTAAACTTACTGATTTATTCTGATTTCTGATTTCTTCTCTCAGAGTTATACCTACTCAAAGATGTATGGTGAATTATCTGATTGAAGAGCTTAGGAGAGAAACCTACTACAACTGTCTCTTCTCTTTTAACCTGCTGCATACATTTGTTCTGCTTATCCATGCCAAATGTTGTAGAGGTATAGGAACCCACATCAAAAGTGACAATGCCTGCTTGAGTGGGTAAATTGTTTTAATAATAGCATTCTATCCAACTATCGTACATCTAAGCAAGTATCTTGATTCAATTTCACTGTGCAAGCAGAATTTGAGAAAAGGACTTAAGTTTAAACAGTTTATTTGGGAGGTGACTCCAAGAAGCAGGGAATGTGAGGGAATATGTAGACTGGGACAGTGGAAGAAGAATAATTAATAAGGAATGTGTTACTGAACTGGTAACAGATGTGAGCCACTGGGGCTCAATCCCTCTTAGAACCATGTAGAATGCATTTTGTAATTGTCCATCTGAAATGTAGCATTTATCTACAAATTCTCCTTCACTGGTTAAGAGATTACCACTAGGAACTCCCATGCCTCCTGGATGCTCTAATGTACTGATTAGTTCTTGGAACTTTACAGTAAATATGGATAATTGAGATTGGATGCTGTTAAGAAACAGAAAGTACTTATAGCAAGTACAGCTAAAATTGGAAATAAAAGCTGAAGGAACTTACTCTGGTACGCCAAAAACCTCAGCCATGACCATCTTCTTTGATATCAGATTTATCCATAATAAATCTGATTATTTTGGTCTCCACATTTCTGACACTTTCTTGTCTATTTCTTAATTGATTTCAGATCACAGGTGATTGAGTGGTGTTGATGTTTTGCTTTGAATTTGTTAAAATTCCAACAGTAACAAGCCAGGACTTACCTTGTAACTAAATCAACTTTTAAAATGTTTTATACTTCCAAGAATATAAAGCATTTACTAGATTAATTATTATGCCATTATTTGCAATTGAAAAATATTGAAAAAAACTAAATGCCCATCCATTGGATGTGGCTGAATAAACTGTGTATTAGCACATCTGAACAATGGAGTACTATGAAGGTAGGGAAAAAAAATGAAAATTTTTAAGTATTCTCATCACAAGTAAATGCTAAGTATGTGAAATAATAAATATACAAATATTACTTAGCTTCATTTAACCATTACAAAATATATACATATTTTTAAAATATCAAGTTATGTACCATAAATATGTACAATTTTATTTGACAATTTAAAAATGTTAATAAGGAAGAAATTCAATGAAAAATAATTAGACAAAGCAAAACAAAACTCACAAACATGAGAAAGCACCACCAGAGTAATATATGCTGAGGTTCATTCTGCAAAATAACTTGTTTATATTCTGAAGAACTCTTCCATTTAAAAACGGGGGCCACACAGTGGTGCAGTAGTAAAATGCAACACTCTGCAAGGCACACTCATGAGAAGTTTGCCAGTTTGCACTCAGATACCTCTCTTAGTATGCCAGGTACATGCATACTCATGATTTGAGGCTGGTTGAAGCCGGGGATAGGTCACAGTATCAAGACACTGTGGGAGTGTGGTGTCTCTCTTTGTCAATCTGTTTATCTTACCCATGAAACAAGTAATATTAACAAAAAATAGAGACTAATGAGACATAACCACTAAATACAGTGGTGATCTTGGACAACATTTTAGACCATTCTCTTCATGGGACTTGGGTCATATACATACATGCCCCCAGCATGATTTTCAAGCTACCAGGTCTGGGTCTTGAATTGCTCAGTTGGGCATGTGGGATCTAGCCACCTTATCTTCTATGCCACCTGCTGGCCCAGAAACTTTTTGATATGGCTGACATATTAGATAATATTTATTAATATTTATGTCTTAGAATTTGATGATGGGGCAGCAGATGGTATAGTTGTTACAGTGCTGCACTCTTGCATGGCCAACCACAATTCAAATCCTGGACCCAGAGACTTGAAAATCATGCTGGGTGCATGTGCATGTGTGACCTAAATCCTATGAGGAGAATGGAGGAGAACGTATTGTGACATGGCTATTCCCTGAGGGGTGATTTTTCACTTTCCTTCTTGCAGTCTCTCTCTGTTTCTTCCTTTACACATACCCTATGGCAAAAACCTTAAATGGAAATAATTTGATTATAGTAATGTTAATACATTGTCCTTTTATTTTAGGTTATCGACACTAAAGTATTAGAGATAAAGGTTTTTGTTGCTGGCAAATGACTAATAACTCAATAAGTGAGCAAAACTAATTATATTAATATTCATATTATATTATATAAGTATTTTATATGATTTTTCAAAATAAAAAGTGCTTCATAAATGCATATTTATCTGTAATTTAATATTTAAACATTTTCATAAATTTTTCCAGTGCTTATTGAAGCACAGCAGAACACTATGCCTGGGACATAATATATTCTCTAATAATTGGCACATATTTAGTTTCTCTAAAGTACTAGAAAAATAATTTGTGCCCAATGTACTCTAATTGGCTAAATTCTGTGACTCATGCATGCATTCTTGGAATGTGAGTCCAACTAAGGTTTATTCCTCAAACCTATATGTGTAACTGTGCCAAACTGAAAAAAAAATTCTCTCAATTGGAGACCTTAACTTTGATCAGTGATTTTACTTCTTTTACATTTTTTTAAATTAACAATGACTGATTAAAAGAGCTGTTAGTTGGCATTGGCCATAAATATTTTTAAGTTAATTTACAGAATAAATTCCAGATAAATTTGAACGATAACATGGATTTCTAAAAAATTAATTTAATCTCCATCAACCAAGATGCTTTAAAGACCTGGATGAATTAAATCTGATTTCTTTACCATCTACAGAAGCCTTTTTAAAATGCTCTGAAGTATACTTACAGTGAGACAAAGTGAATTTTAATCCTATTGATCAAAAGTGTAAAATATGCTTACAAACTGATGACTAATGGATCAAACTGTGCAACTTCTTGTTGGGAAAAAAGTATTGCTACATAGGATGTGACAGCAAAATCACAGGAATAGATACTCATGTCAGGTATCTAAAATAGCTTTTACAAACAAGTTCTTGGACTTAATAATTATGGAAATAGGGGCCTGCAGGTGGTGTAGCAGTTAAGGCACTAGAATTCCTTATAGCTGACCACATTTCCAGTCACAGAGCCAGCGGCTTAAAATTTACTCTGGGCTCATGTGTGTGCATGCCTAGAATCCCAAAAGGAGAATGGAGGAGATAGATTGCAACATGGCCATCCCACTGGGGGTATTTCTTGCTTTCTTTCTGTCTAGCACATGTGTCCTATAGCAAAAATCTCCCTCAAAATAAAATAAAATAAATAATTAGTGAAGTATGGGTAGATCTACTTTTTCCTATTCATGCTACTATGTTCAACTAAGAACTTTAGCCATTATATGTAAACAAATGTAATTAAGACTCTAAAAGAATGAAAGAAGTATGATCTGGTAGGACTCTTAGACCTCGAGAATTGCATTGATGGTAAATTCCCTAGGTTTTCTTTTTGACTCATATATCTCAGAGTTGGGACTAAAGAAGCTGGCAATCTAGGACCACCACCAGGTGCAGACAAAAACATACCAGGATGGACTCTTCCTATAGAACCTCACTCATAACTGATATAGATGAGTTACACCATGAGATTTGGAACTTTTAAGCTGGCAATATATAGTTGAGATTTTAGACTTGAGTTGATGCTATAACAAGTTGAGAGTTTGAGGAACCTTGTAATAGGGCAAATGCATTTTGCATGTAAAATGGGCATGTATATTTGGTGACCAGAGGGTAGACTATGGTAGACAGAATAATGGCCCCATAAAGATGTTCAAGTTTTAACACCTAGAATCTGATGATATATCAACTTATATGGCAAAAAAAAGACAATGTAGAAGTGGCTAAATTAAGAAGTTTTAAAAGGAAAGAATATTCTGGATTTTCTGAGTAAGCCCAAAGTAATCACCATTGATCCTCATAAGGGAAAGA
>NW_006159659.1:3406358-3419282 GCF_000334495.1 Tupaia belangeri chinensis | reverse complement strand
AAAAGCAGGAAAGAAAATAAATGAAAAAGAAGTCTAGTTTTTTTTTTTTTAAGAAATAAAATCATCAAACCTTCAACAAGACTGACAGAGAAAGGAATAGAAAATACATAAATTACCAATATCAGGAATGATAAGGAATAACATTACAGAATGTGCAAACATAAAGACAATAGCAAATGGATATTAAAAATAAATGCACACACATGAATTTTACAATTTAGATGAAATATTCTTCCTCAAAAAATACAAACTGCCATGACTCAACCAATATGAAGTAGATAACTTGAATAACACAATATAAATAATAAGGAAACTGAATTAGAAGTCTAATGATGTACTACAAAGAAAATACCAGGACTAGGTGACTTTAGTGGAAAATTCTACCCATCATTTAAAGAAAACAAAAAACAAAGAAATATTTTTAATTCATTTTTTGAAACTAAATAGTATTGCCATGAACCAGAACAAGACAAAGACAATATTAAACAAACACAAACACAAACACACACAAAAAAAACAAAACAAGGCAAAATAACTTACAGAACAATTTTCTTTATTAATATAGGCACAGAATATTGCAACAAAGTATTGGCAAATAGAATCCAACATATTTAAAGAATAGTACACTCCACAACCAAGTGGATTTTATACCAGGGATGAAAGGCTAGTTCTGTATTCAAAACCAATCAGTGTAATTCAGGCTAAAGAAGAAAAATCACGTAATTATATCAATCAGTGCAGAAAGAACATTTGGCGGAAGTGAACACCTACTTATAAAAATTCTCAGTAAACTAGTAATAGAAAACTTTTTCAACTTGATAGAGAGCATTCACCAAAAGCCTACAGTAAAACTTACATTTTACTTGATGGAAAAAGACTAAATACTTTCTCCTTAAAGAAAGGGATAAAGGCAAAGTTGTCTATTATTACCACTCTGGTTCAACAGAGTGATGAAAGTCCTATTCGATGCAAAACAAAGTAATGAAAATAAAAAGCATAGAGAAAGAGGTATAAAATAAAGAAAGAAAACTGTATTTGCAGATGACAATTGCCTACACAGAAAATCACTTAAAAAAAAAAAAGAAAAAAAGAGTTAGTAGAACTAGTAAATGTGCTTAGCAAGATCATAAGCTATAAAATAAATACACAAAAATAAATTCCATTTCTAGATAATAGCAGTGAATGCTTACACATGAAAATTAAAAGTACAACAATATTTACAAGTACTCAAAAAATATTTGTGTGAAAATTTAACAAAATACTCATAAGCCTTGTATGCTTATAATTACACATTTTTGATGAAAGAAATTGTAAGACAGTATAGCAAAGATGTCAGTTCTCCCCAGATTAATATTTGGGTTTAATTCAATGCATATAAAAATCCCAGGATGGGGACCAGCAGTTGGCATAATGGCTGTCGCTGGACTCCCATGTAGTTGGACCACAGTTTGAGTCCTGGACCCGGTGGCTTAAACTCACGCTGGGCGCATGTGCATGCATGCCCTAGATCCCAAGAGGAGAATGGGTGAGAAGGATTGTGGTGTGGCCATGCCCTCTGGGGGTGTGATCTCTCACTTTCTGTCTCTCTGTCTTTCTGGTGAGTGCATGTGCACTATAGCAAAAAAAAATTTCAAGAGAATGGTAAAAAAAAATAAAATCCCAGTATGTTTTTACTGTAGTTCATAGTAATTTTTAAAATTTTATTTAAAACATTGTTATTTTTAGGGGTACAGTATGGTTTTTGTCAGCATGCATATATTATATTATAATAAAATCATGGATATATCTTAATTTTGTATTATATGTTGACAGACTATAGTTGTATATTCAATGAAGGAAATATAGCCTTTTCAACAAATGGAAATGGAGAAATTGGGCAGCCATAAGTAAGACAACAAAACAAAAAGAACATATATCTGAAGCTCACAACTTACACAAATAGTAACTCAAAATGGAGCACAGACTTAATCACAGACAAAAGAGCAAAAAACCTATAGAAAAATATCATGGGAGAAAATCAAAAGGATCCAAAGCAAGGTAAAACATCCTTAGATTTGATGCCTAAGGCATGATCCTTAAAACAAATGACTAATCGTGCTTCATCAAAATTTAAAAATTTCCTTTTTGAAAGACCCTATTTGTATAATAAAAAGTTAAGTTAAAGAGTGGAAGAAAACATTTACAAATCTCATATCCGACAAAAGACTTATATCTAGAATATATAAAGAACTAACAAAACTCAACAATAAAAAAAATCAATCAGGATATGAACAAAGACATGATGACACATTTCACTGAAGAAGATAGATGATAAATAAGCACGTGACATGACGTTGAACTTCTGCATCCATAAGGGAAATGTAGATTAAAACCACATTATTATATAACTACAGGACTACCAAATAGTGGTGTGGTGGTTAAGGTGTTGGATTTCCTCATGGGTGACTGTAGTTCAAGTCCTGGACCTGGCAGTTTTGAAAATCACACTGTGTATGTGTGTTTGTGTGTGTGCCCCAAATCCTAAGATAACAATGGAGGAGAAGGGATTGCAGCATGACAATATTCCCTGGGTGGGGAGGGCAATTTCTTAATCTCCCTCTTGCTGGCAAGCACATGTGCCCTATGGCAAAACAAAAACAAAAACAAAAAACTTAAAAAAAAAAAGTCACAGTACCAAATGTTGGCAAAGATGTTGAGAAACTAGAGCACTCACGCATTGCTAGTGGAAATATGAAATGCTATAGCCACTCAAAAGAGTGTGGAATTTTCTTTTAAACAATGAAACATGCAATTATCCTGTGGTCCAGCAATTGCACTTGTGGGCACTTATTACAAAGAAAGAAAGACATGTTCTCACAAAAACCCATACAGAAATATTTATAGAAGCTTTATTTGTAATAGAAAAGAACTTGAAACAACACAGATGTTTTTGAATGGGTGAATGGTCAAATTAAAGTGTGGTACATCCATACCATGGAATGGTGTTCAGTAATAAAAAGGCACAACTACTGATCCACAAAGGAATGACCCTGATTTGCTATAATTAGCTAAGACTTTTGCTGAGTGAAACAAGGAAATCCTAGAAGGGTATATGCTATACAATTCTATTTATAAAACAGTCTTGAAATGATAAATTATAGAAATGGAGAGCACATTAGTGACTGCCTGGGCTTAGGAAGGGGTTGGGAGTGAGAAGCAAGTGAGTATAGCCATAGAAGGGCAATAGCAGGGATCCTTTTGGTTATGGAAATGATCTGTATCTTCACTATATCATTATTCTGCTTGGGATATTGTGTTATAGTTCCAAAAATGTTACCATTGAGAGAAACTGAGAAAATGAATAGCTCTGTGTTACATTTTATATCTGCATGTGAAGCTACAATGTTTTCTAAGTAAATCACTTAATTGAAAAATAATATTATTTCTTTTTTTCCTGCTTCCTATAGTTGTTATAAAAGATTCTAAAGAGTCCTCCCAGAACTTAGAGACAAGGTTATAGAAAATTATTAAGGAGACTACCTAAGAAGGTGTTATGAGACCCTGTCATAAAAAATTATGAAAGACTGAAATAGAAGCAGGAAGTAATGTAGTTAATGTCATGTCTAGATCATTCTTCCTCATTATATCAGTCTTTCATTTTTAGCTCTTTTTCAGCTCTATAAGGTTCAGAGAGGTGATAATAAGTCAAATAATATATGTTCATAGAAAGATTGGGAACCAGCAGTTAGCGTAATGGCTATGTCGCTGGACTCCCACGTAGTCGACCACGGTTCGCGTACCGGACCCGGTGGCTTAAAACTCATGCCGGGTGCGTGTGCATGCATGCCCAAGATCCCGAGAGGAGAATGGAGGAGAAGGGATTGCGGCGTGACCATCGCCCCTGGGGGGTGATTTCTCACTTTCTGTCTCTATGTCTCTCTCTGTCTGTCTGGCGAGTGCACGCGCCCTATAGTGAAAACCTCTCCAAAAAGAAAAAAAAAGAAAGATAGATTATGCATTAAGAAATGCAATTGATTATTGTTTTGTTATTATTGACCAATTGGCATCAATTAAGCAAATTCTTTTCATTGTTCATGGTTGGCATATGCTATGATCTCAATATTTCTGTAATCTCCAAATTCATATATTAAAATCCTAAACCTTGGAGGTGATAGTATTAGGAGGTTCAGGCCTTTGAGAGGTGGTAAGGTCAGGGTTGCAGAGACCTCATGAATGGAATTACTATCCTTAAAAAAACAGGCCCAAGGAAGTCTGTTTGCCCTTTCCACCACTCACGGGCACAGCAGGACGTTGCTATCTGTGAATCAGGAAGCATGCCTTCACCAGACTCCAAATTGGCCAGCACCTTGATCTTGGACTTTCTAGTCTCCAAAACTCTGAAAAAAAGTTTCCATTGTTTATAAGCTACCTAGTTTAGAGCTTTTTGTTTAAGCAGCCTAAATGGACTAAGACAAGATATCTAGCTATAATCTTGTTCTTCTCTTTGGGTTTTCATTGAACTGGTTGTAACATCTTACTGGTTTCTTTATTAACTAAAGAGTTAAATACAATCACTGACACATATTCATCTCATATTAGTGTGTGAATTGTGATTACATCCTCCTTTAAAATGCATCCTTTATCAACACTAGGAATATTTGTATGTGTATCCGTAAGGATATTGGTAAAGATTAAAGTCCAGAATAAATGCCTGAAGACCATACTCAAGGTTGAACTATGTCATAAAAAGCTGTAGTCTAATCAATTACACTGAAACTGTACCATCTTAATATAGATGTGAGTCACTGTGGCAGGATACGTGCCGTGAATTCCAAGATACTGGATAAAAACAGTTTATATCTTGATATGAACCCGAAGGGAAATCTGTTTTCCAAATTGTTGTTATTAATATCAAGGAATGAAAGAGGACTTCTGTATTTATGCTGTGAATTATCGGGTGGAAAGTCTTAGCATGGGACTTTGCTATCAAGAAAAGTATTGTAGAATGTGGTGACAGTAGGCCTTGATCAGGAAACTATGTAAGATGTAATAGGAGCAACAAAAGGAATAAGGGTAACTTCATTAGCTTCAACTATTATGGCCAAGGTTGGGGTGGAGGGCTTGATAGGGAATGAAGTTGCTATGTTATAATCAAGAAGAACCAGGAAGGGATGTTTATGTGTTTTATAGCAAAACATGGAGGGGCATTTAGATGGGAATGGTAATGATCAACTTTAAAGCTGTTTTAGTTAGATAAACTTCTGTATTTGGCTTTAATGTTAACCTGTCTTTTTGTTTGTAAAAGAGGAGAATACTATGAAGTTGTGCAATGCACTGAGTCCTATGACTATTCTTAAGTGTCAGGATAGGCACTTGGCCTTTAAAAGGAGAAAACGGGGGACCAGCAGATGGTGTAATGGTTATGTTGCTGGACTCCCACATAAGCATCCATGGTTCAAGTTACTGACCCTGTGGCTTAAAACTCATATGGGGCATGTGTGTGCCCAAGATCCTCAGAAGAGAATGGAAGAGAAGGGATTGCAGTGTGGCTATCCCCCTGGGGGGGATTTCTTACTTTCTGTCTCCTTCTGTCTCTCCAGAGAGTGCACACACCCTATAGCAAAAAGAAAAAGAAAAACAAAACAGAAGAACAACAACAAAAAACTCTCTTTAAAAGAAAATAGAGAGGAAAAAATGGTTGTAAAATAGTTCTCTGTTTATCTAGGACTTCTAGGTACAAAAATTGATCATAGAATCCTATCAGATTTCTAGGCAGATGTGTGCCTGGAGTGGAGAAAGGTAGTTCTGCATTCAACTTAGATTGAGTAGCTTCCCCTTCCTCTATTTCTCCTAACTCTAGTTTGACTAAGCAACCTGAAAATTGGCCTCTTCAAAGGTATTTAGAGAGAACACTAAGTAAATAACTAATTTCAGTTCCCTTATTATGTATAATTTGTCATTATAACTCAAAAAACAAGGTGTGTGACCTGTAGTCAGTCTTCTATAACTTTGGTTCATCAACATTTTGCGCAATCAAGAATGTAGACTTAGAAATCTGAAGATAAGATTCTGAATTTGTGTCATTTCTCTAGGGCTCTGTACCTTACACCTTCCTAATACTTATGGTGGACTTTTATAACATCCTTTTGTAATAGCACCACCATTAACAACCTTTGCATTTATATGACCTACACAAGATGAAGACTTTGTTCTAAAACCCAGTTCCTATTTCCATATAGTTTATCCTCAAAAAGTTTTCTTTGTAGAAGTGCACAAATGTTTAATTGCATGTGACTATTTCCCCACAGAAACACAAACTCACTATGAAAATAAATATTGTCCTTTATAGAGTGAGAATCTGAGAGAAACTTGTGAGAATTACTAAAAATGTTTTTGGTGTAGTTTCCTACTCCTTTCCTTAAGGACTCTTGTAAAATACATAGAGAAATGTTAATATTATGGGCTTTTGTTCATAGCACTGGCTGAGGGAACAAGTTATTTTTTCAAAGTCCTCATGACAAGAGAGAGGGTGATGATGTCTTTTAGGTGGTCATAGAGTAGAAGCAATCTATCTGAATCCCTTCATTACAGGGAGGGTGGCTGGTGCAAGTTGAGAGCTACGCATCCTTCAGATAATTGACAAATCAAGGTAGAAACTGGTTGAGGATTGTCAGTACCTAAGTCCTTTATTTTTCTATGTTTAAAGCCAGAGAATAGGTTTTGCATTCATATCTGGTGATAACATTCCACCTAAATGAAGTACATTAGAAACAAGTAGTGCTAAGGCATTTTCCTTGTAGTTCACATATTTACAAAAACCAATTAGTTCCCCAGTTTAAGAAGTCAAATAATTTTCACAAGAAATAAGTGTTTGTTGCCCATCAGATCCTACCCTAACAATAAGCAGTCCATGTATGTGCATTCTTTATCTCTTTTTTAAAATCCTTCTCAAAGAAAAAGTACATTAGAAACAAGTAGTGCTAAGGCATTTTCCTTGTAGTTCACATATTTACAAAAACCAATTAGTTCCCCAGTTTAAGAAGTCAAATAATTTTCACAAGAAATAAGTGTTTGTTGCCCATCAGATCCTACCCTAACAATAAGCAGTCCATGTATGTGCATTCTTTATCTCTTTTTTAAAATTCTTCTCAAAGACATGATTCCATCACCTCTCCCTTTTCTCTTTTGCAATTTCTAACTCATCTCTCTATTGGATTGTTCTAAAACCACTCCAACATGATCTAAACTCCTCCATTGTTGAGGAAATGTTCTTTCTTGGTCTATATCCACTTCCAAATACAGTTCTTCTTCATCAAAGCCAATGTTATTTCAGAGCTTTCCATTTATAATTTATAGGTATTTAAACTTGTTATTTACTAATTATTTGATAAAAAATATATTAGGTATTTATAAGATATGAACCATAATAAAATGAGTACTTATGAAAACATATCATCTAAAAACTAGAATGTTATTAACCAAGACCTGCCGTGGGCTATTTCCTATTTCATCCACTTGTCTCCTCAAAGACCTACCATTATTCCGGTAGCAGAATTCTATGTCAACCCTTTCTTTTGTATAATTGTTCATGTTATTTCATTTTTGAGCTTTATGACAAAGGTATAACCCACATAATATTTTTTTTTTTGGAGAGATTTTCACTGTAGGGCGCGTGCGCTCGCCAGACAGACAGAGAGAGACATAGAGACAGAAAGTGAGAAATCACCTCCCAGGGGGGATGGCCATGCCACAATCCCTTCTCCTCCATTCTCCTCTCGGGATCTTGGGCACGCACGCACACGCACCCAGCGTGAGTTTTAAGCCACCGGGTCCAGGACACGAACCGCGGTTGACTACGTGGGAGTCCAGCGACATAGCCATTACGCTAACTGCTGGTTCCCCCCACATAATATTTTTGATTTGCTTCTTGACTCAGTATTTTTTCATGCATTTATCAAACATGTATTGAACATTCTTTTATTGGTTTGTTTTAGGGCAATTCTAGGCAGAGATTCTTTCTTATTCCCTTTTAAATTGTTAAAAAAATATTTTACATTCAATCACTATATATCATTGTAGCATACCAAATGAATTTTTCCATTGGGAATATACTGTATATTGATTCAGTCAAAGATATTACCACATATATTATCAACAGATAATTTTCCATTTTTGTTCCCCTTAGACGCTTTGCTTCTTTCTTTCCCCCTTGATTCCTTCCCTCCGACTCTCTCCCATTTCCCACCCTCCTAGTATCCACAGTTGCTCTCCATGCCTTTATACCTTCCAATCTTTCAGTTTTGACTCAATCTTTTATTTCTATGATAAATAGAGATAGAGATAGATGGAGACTTTTAAAATGTATTTTTCTTTAGTTTCTGGTAGTTTTTAGTTTTGTGGCATTTAAAATTTCTGGTTGTTTTTAGTTTTGTGCCATTTAAAAACTGGGCTATTTATTCTTGAATGAGTTTCCTAATGCATAAATTGTTAAATTATTTTCCAACATGTTTATAATAGGTAGCATTCCTACCTTCCGGGAATAATAATTCTGTTTAATCCATGGCCTAATTAACATTTCACATTGTCATATATGGCAGAGATTGCCTGGCTATTCAACAAATTTCTTTCCTCTTCTTCCTGGGTACACAGCTAAATCGCACGTATGAACCTCCTTTTTAATTTAAGTATACCCCGTTAAGAGAGAATTTTACAATGATGTGAGGGTATATCTACCGAGGATAAAACACATACACACATATACAAATATACACATATGCATGTGTACATCATTTTAAACTTAGATGAATCTTCATTAAGCAGAATTGGCAGAAATAAATGGAGATATAAAACATTAACATTACACTGGGAGATAATGGTATAACTCTTTTGTGAAGATAAAAGTACCCACTCTGTTTTCAATCAGACAATGAAGGTATTAAAAATAAGAAGCATAAGGGCCAGCAGGTGGTGTGAAGGTTAAGACAGCTGGATCCCACATGGCCAAATGCATGGTTCTAATCCTAGAATGGCAACTTGAAAATCATGCTAGGACTGAATGCATGCGTGCTGAAAGTCCCAAGAGGAGAATGGAGGAGAAGGGACTGTAAAGTGGCCATCCTACCTGGGGTGTGATTTCTCACTTTCCCTCTCACTGTGTCTCTGTCTCTCTGTCTCTGTCTGTCTCTCTCTTTCTCTCTAGCAAGCTCATGTACCCAAGAACAAAAACTTCAAAAAAAAAAAAAGACATAATGTACATATCTAGACCACCACATCCAATAGTTGTGGAATATACATTCTCTTCTACTAACAGTAAATATGTACTAATTTGAAAATATTCTGGTGCCTAAAGCAAATCAGCCTAAATAATATGGACAATTTAATAGTTGTACATGTTATTTTACTCATTTCTCTATTTACTCGAATCAAGTTTCTGCCCAAACAACTTAAAAACAATGACATATTTAAGATTACACTATCCTTCAAGTGGTTAAATCCAATATACACTGTTTAGTTTACTTCTTACTGGACTTATTAGGAGAATAAATGAATTGACTTTGTATACCCCTTCATAAAATATTTTCTTCACTCAGATTCTGTGACACCACATTCATGGTTTTTTCCCCTACCTCTTTGGCTATTTCTTTACCTCTTTGTGGGTTACCTTCTCCAAGTAAACTTGAAATATTAGTAGTTCTTAGGTCTCCAGTTCTGACTCACTCTAATAATCAGGTCCTATGTCTTTAAGTATATTCTGTATCCTGATTATTATCAAATGAATTCATTTTTGAAGTCTAAGCCAATTACTCAACTATTTGACATCTTTATTTAAATAGTTCAAAGGCATATAAACTTAATATACATAAAAATGAACTGCTTATTCCTACTCCTACCCTGGCAGTCCACTCTCTGCTCTACTCTACTCTGTCCCATATCCGTGAATTATACCAGTGTGCTTATTTTCTGATGCAAATAATTCAGGAGCCATTCTTGGAGCAACCTGATTTTCCCCTCTCTCATCTGAATTTATCCTTGAGTCTTATTGCTGCTACTTCTAATATGTAACTCAACTTCGAAACATTCTTTCCAATTCCATCATCTTTCTTTCGAACCCCTACAACAGTGTCCTATTTTGTCTCCCCAATTCCAATTTTCTACACAAAGCTAGTGTTGTTCTTCTCAAATATATTCCCCATAGGACAACGGTGGTTTGTTTTAATTCCAAATCTGATTATTTCACTTTCTTGTTTAAATTCTTCGATGTCTTCTGTTACACTTAGGACAAGGGACAAGGAATATAATCCTCCAAACGACTTAGAATGCATGACTTGTCTCATCTCTTTCCTAACTCTGTTTCCTCCCTCATTATTCTATAGCTACACTGATCTTTAAAGTTCCTTTCTGCCTCAGGGCCTTTGCACATTCTGTTCTTCTCACTTGGTAGGCCCTTCATACCACTCTTCTTAACTATCTTCAGGTTCAAACTTACATGCTACTTTCTCTAGCAGTTATTTTTTTTTTTTTTAGTTTTTATGATAAATTAGATTGTTTTTGGTATAAACTCTCATAAAACTTTTTGCTGTTGTTATTACCTATCAATATTTAGTGATTTTTATCAATATGAACCCTAAAGGGAAGGTCCATTAGTTAAGGAATCCTGATTTTTTTTTTTTGTAATTTTTTTGAGAGGTTTTTACTATAGGTCACATGTACTTGCCAGAAAGACAGAAAGAAACAGAGAGACAGAAAGCGAGAAATCACCCCCCCCCCCACGGGGGATGGCCATGCTGCAATCCCTTCTCTTCCATTCTCCTCTCGGGATCTTGGGCACGCACGCACACATGCCTGGCATGAGTTTAAGCCAATGGGTCCAGGACTCAAACCACAGTTGACTACATGGGGGTCCAGCAACACAGTCATTATGCCAACTGCTGGTCCCAAGGAATCCTGATTGTTTTGCTTACCATTGTGTCTGCTATTGTACCTTGCACAGTGTCTGGCACAAGTGAGATAGTCAAAATATATTTATTAAATAAATTAAGTCTTAGTTTTGAGTTTGGGTGAGTCTAGAAAGGAAAGGTTAAATGCATTGTTCAGACTTAGGAGAATGTGTGTGAAGAAACTGATGTCTCTAATGATGGGGGAAAAAAGCACTAAGGAATAATGAGATAACTAGATGAAGTCTTTTATTTAAATTTAATTTTCCTTTTAGGCAAAATGTATTTTTTTCTAATCTTAATATCCAAAGGTCTCAAATCCAGGTAGTCCTAAAAACAATGAATTTTAAACAGTAGATCTGATTCAACAAGACATGACTGCACATAATCAGTAATTAGCATACTATTCATTTCTGCAGTGTTTGTGATAAATGGAGGTGGAGCAGGCTAAAATTGCTCTGATCTGTTAAAAATAAAATTACTTATGTACATAAAGTTTCAGTTAAATTTTTAAGACACATAGAGTACCAACCCCGTTTTCAAGTAATGCAACAATTATACTGTTTAAAAATGACTACCTTAATTGCATATCATCCTGTTTATTGTATGTAGTTTAAATGTGTACAAGTTTAGGAAAGAAAATAAATGATGAGCCATTTAATTCCCAAGAGAAAATAGCCTAGTTTATTAAACTACTTTCAACTGGATGTTTTGTGTGCTTGTGCATCCAACTGTGTGTACATCTATATGCCTAAGAATCCAATGTTCTTCAAACCACATGCACATTGTAATCACTCTGGCAGCTTTTAAAAAACTGTTGAAGGCCAAAAACTACCCAGAGCAATTTAATCTGAATCTCCATGGGTGGCATCTCCAGAAATTTATGTTTTTTAAGTTCTTAAATTGATCCTAATATTTCACTAGGCTGGAGAGTATTTCTGATTTCTTTAAGTAGGATCATAAATTTATTCACTTAGTTGTACTACATAACATCTCCCTATTGTTAGAAAAATATTTTCTTTTTTTTTTCTGTTTCAATGTTTTGAAGAATATGACCATATATTATCATTGGACAACATCAGAATTTCCTAAAGATAGATTCTTAAAAGTAAAATTACTAGGTAAGGGCATAATTTTCTTAAGGTTCTTCAAACATATGTTTCAATCATTTATTTTAAAATGTGTCAGGGACTAGGTGGTGGCACAGTAGTCAAACACGATACTGTTTTAGGCAGTCCTATATGAGAAGCTTATCAGTTCAAGTCCAGAGACCTTCCTGAGTAAGCAAGGTATATTTGTGTCCATGATCTGGGCTGGTTGAAGATAGGTCACAGCATAGAGACATCATTAGAGCTGCTCTCTTTCCTCTGCTGCCTGTCACTCATAGAAGAAATAAATAAAATTTGGGAGAAAAGAAGAAAGAAGATACTGATTTAATACCTGTTATGGTTTAGGTGACGGTTTGTCCCTCAGAGGTTCATGTGTTGTGGGTCCAGCAGATGGTGTAATGGTTACATCGCTGGGCTCCCATATAGTTGACTGTGGTTTGAGTCCTAGACCCAGTGGCTTCAAATTCATACCAAGTGTGTGTGTGTGGATGCTAAAATTCCGAGAGGAGAATGGAGGAGAATGGATTGTGGAGTGGCCATCCCTCCAGGGATGATTTCTTGCTTTCTGTCTCTCTATCTCTCTCTGTCTCTCTGGCGAGTGCATGCACACTATAGCAAAAATCTCTCAAAAATTTCATGTGTTGGGACTTAGTTATATTGTGAAGATGTTAAATGAAAATTTAATTCCTTTTTAATGTCTCAGGGTAACATCTTTAGTTGCGATAAGGTCATTAGGGTGGGATCCCTATTATTTAGATCTTTACAAGAGGGGAAAGGAGACCAGAGCATACAGAAACATATGGATGAATTGATCTGCTCAAGATCCAGTTCTCTACCATGTTATAGCGTCACTAGAAATTGGTTCCTAAATTATTTCAGACCTCCAAACCATGAGCTGAGTA
>NW_006159659.1:3383851-3406334 GCF_000334495.1 Tupaia belangeri chinensis | reverse complement strand
TATATTTGGTATAAGTGTACTCACCAGAGAGACAGAGAGAGACAGAGACACAGAGAGACAGAAAGTAAGAAATCACCTCCCAGAGGGGATGGCCATGCTGCAATCCCTTCTCCTCCATTCTCCTCTTGGGATCCTGGGCACTCATGCACACATGCCCCGCTTGAGTTAAGTCCCCGAGTCTGGGACTCTAACCATGGTCATTTACATGGGAGTCCAGCGATGCAACCATTACACAATCTGCTGGTAGTAAATCTCTATTCTTATGAATAATTAAGCCTCAGGTATTTTTGTTAACAATACCATAGTGAATTAAGATAATTCCTAAAAGGAGTATATTAAAATGTCCATTTCACTTTACCAATACCAACATTGTTTATTATTTTAAATAAGAAAGTTAATTTTTTTAAATTTTAAATTGGTGCAGCCCAGCAGGTGGCATGGTGGTTAAGTTGTTGGACTCCCACATTGCCAACCACAGTTCAAGTCCTAGATCTGGTAGATTGAGAATCACACTGGGTGCATGTGTGTGCATGCCCCAAATCTCAGGAGAGTGGAGGAGAAGGAGATGCAGCATCGTCATCCTCCCAGTGGTAATTTCTCAATTTTCTTTTCACTGTCTTTCTCTGATGAGTACATGCATTCTATGACAAAAGCCTTAAAAAATTTAATTGTCAAGTAATAATTGTCTTTATTTATGAATAGAGTGTGATGTATAGATTTATGTATACATTGTGGAATGATTGATTCAATCTAATTAACATATCCTTTGCCTCACATATTTACCATTTTTGTTGTAAGAATATTTAAAATTGGGACTAGCAGTTGGCATAATGGCTATGTCACTGGACTCCCATGTAGTTGACTGCAGTTTGAGTCCTGTACCTGGTGGCTTAAACTCATGCCAGGCATGTGTGTGTGTGTGCATGCCCAAGATCCCAAAAGGAGAAGAGATTGAAGGGACGTTCCCTCTGGGGGAGGGGGGGTGATCTCTTGCTTTCTGTCTCTCTGTCTCTCTCTGTCTTTCTGGTGCATGCACGTGCCCTATAGCAAAAACATCTCAAAAAAAAGAATATTTAAAATCTATTTTAGCAATTTTGAAATATACAATAATATCTGATTAATTATAGGCAACATTATTTTATCTTGAACAATTTTTGCTGTAGCACATGTGTACTCACTGGAGAGACAGAGAGAGACAGTGAGAGACAGTGAGACAGAAAGTGAGGAATCACCTCCTGGGGGGGGATGGCCATACCACAATCTCTTCTCTTCCATTCTCCTCTCAGGATCTTAGGTATGCACATATGCACACACACCCAGCGTGAGTGAGCTTTAAGCCACAAGGCCCCACCAGGTCCAGGACTCGAACTGCAATTGACTATATGGTAGTCCAGTGACATAACCATTATGCAATCTGCTGGTCCAATAGACAACATTCTTTCTTTCTTTCTTTCTTTCTTTCTTTCTTTCTTTCTTTCTTTCTTTCTTTCTTTCTTTCTTTCTTTCTTTATTAGCGAGAGTATGTGTGAGCTCACCAGAGAAACAAAGGGTGAGTGGGTGGAGAGGAGAAAACATTCTCTCCAGGGGGAATGGTCATGCCACAATCTCTTCTCCTCCATCCCTCCTTCCTTTCAGGATTTTGGGCACACACATGCGCACCTGATGTGTTTCTTAAGCCGCCAGATCCAGGACTCGAACAGCATGGTTGACCATGTTTGTTCTTGACGTCTTTGTTGAAAATAAATTGACTATAAATGTGTGGATTTATTTCTGTGCTCTGTATCTGTTTCACATCTGTTTGTTTCTGAGCCTGTACCATGCTTTTTTGATTATAGTAGCCTTGTAGTAGTGGGATGACTCTGGCTTCATTCTTTATACTCATGATTATTTTGGCTACTTGGGGTCTTTTGTGGTTCCATAATATCTTAGGGTGTTTTATTTTTTCCTGTTTCTTTGAAAATGCCACTGGACTTTTGATAGAAATTGTATTGAATCTGTAGATAACTTACGGTAGTTTGGACATTTTAAAAACATAAATTCTTCAGTTCACAGGTGGCTTGGGGGTTAAGGCACTGGATCCCATATGGCCAGCTGCTTGGTTAGAGTCTTATACTTGGAGGCTTGTGTCACACCAGACACATATGCATGCTTGCCTAAAATCTCGAGAGGAGAATAGAAGAGAAGGGATTGTGGCATGGCCATTCTCCCTGCTGGGTGATTTCTCATTTTTTCTCTCTGTCTCTGACTCTCTCTCTGATGAGTACATGTGCTCTATAGCAAAAACCTAAAAAATACATGGGCAGGAGATGGCATGGTGGTTAAGATGCTAGATTCCCATATGGCCAACCACACTTTGAGTCCTAGACCTGGCAGCTTGAAAATCATGCTGGGTGCATGTGCATGCATGCTCAAAATCCTGAGAGGAGAATGGAAGAGAGCAGATTGCAGTGTGGTCCTCACCCCAGGAGGTGATTTCTCACTTTCCCTCCTTCTATCTTTCTGTTTCTTTCCAGTGAGTGCATGCATGTACAGTATAGCAAAATCCTAAAAAAAAGGAACGAAAAACAATGATATATGTGTGTACATAAAGTTAATACATATTTTAGAAAGAAATGGTATATATTATAGATTTATAATATATATTTAAAATATATATATGATATATGTGAAATTTACATTTTTATGATATATATGTATATATAAATTTGACTAATTCATAAAAGCTTTTCATTTAGCTTTATCTTCACTTTCTTTCACAATGTTTTACAGTTTTCAGTGACCGAATATTTCGTATCCTTGATTGAATTTATTCCTGGATATTTTAGTATTTTATTTTATTGTAGCTGTTGAAAAGAGGATTGATGTCTTGATTTCTCTTTCAGATAGTGTTAACTACTGTTACCCTGCTGTATTTTATAACACTAGAATTTGTCCCTCTCACCTATGTATAATTTTGTTTCTGTTCACCAGTGTTTTTCAGTCCCTTTGCCCTGACCTACTACCCTTTCCAGCCTCTAATAGTCATTCTTCTCCTCTCAACGTGTGTGAGTTCATCCTTTTAGTTTGTGCATATGAGTGAGAACATGCAAGATTTCTCTTTCTGTGTCTGGCTCATCTCCCTTACTGTGATGTTCTCCAGGCTCTCACTCATATTACCTCGAATGGCATGATTTTATTTATTTTTTTAAATAACTGAATAGTATTTCTCTGCACGTGTATGTGTGTGTACCACATTTTCTTGGTCCATTTGTCTGTTGATGGGCACTTAGATTGATTCCATATTTGGCTATTGCAAATAGTGCAGCAATCAATATTGTGGTACAAATATCTGTATGACATACTGATTCTCTTTCCTTTGAATATATGCTTAATAGTGAGATTGCTGGATCATACAGCAGTTCTATCTTTTTTTTTTTTTTTTTTTTTTTTTGGAGCCCTTGTTTTCCATGATGGCTATACTAATTTACATTCCCATCTGCAATATAAAAGAGTTCCCCTTTCTTCAAATCCTCACTGGAGTTTGTTTTGTTTTGTCTTTTTTAAAATTTATTTTTAAGAGGTTTTTGTTTTAGTGCACATGCACTTACTGGGGAGAGAGAGAAAGACAGAGACAGTGAGAGGGAAAATGAGAAATCACCCCCTAACGGGGATGACAATGCTGCAATCCCTTCTCCATTCTCCTCATGGGATCTTGAGTACACACGGACATGTATCCAGCATTATTTTGAAGCCACCAGGGCCAGGACTTGAACCATGGTCAGCCATGTGGGAGTCTAGCAATGTAACTGCTATGTCATGTGCTGGTCTCATGCTTTGTCTTTTGATGGTAGCCATTCTAACTGGGGTGAAATGATACCTTATTTTGGTTTTGATTTGTATTTTCCAAATGATTAGTGATATTGTGTACCTTTTTTTACATGTGTATTAGCCATTCATATGTCTCCTTTTGAGAACTATTTAGGGGTCATTTATCCATTTAAAAATTTTTTTTTTCACTGCTGAGTTTCAGTTCCTTGCATATTCTTGTTGTTAATTCCTTGTTGGATATATAGTTTGCAAGTATTTTTATTTTTCTGTGTGTCATCTCTTTGCTCTGGTATTTCTTTTGCTATACAGAAACTTTTTAGTTTGATATCATCACATTTGTCTACTTTTTTTATTTTGTTGCCTGTGATTTTGAAATTTTATTCAAAAACTCTTTGCCCAGACAAACGTGAATTAAAAGGCCTTCAAACTGGAAAGGAGGAAGTCAAATTGTCCCTGTGTACAAATAACATAATCTTATATTTTTATATAGAAAAACCTAAAAACTCCACTGAAAAAGAACTGTTAGAACTAACAACAACAACAAAAGCAGTAAAATTGTAGGATAGAAAACAAACATTCAAAAATCAATAGCTTCTTTCCTTAGGTTTATTTATTAATTTATTGAAGTTTATTTCTTGAGCAAGATCGAGACAAAGAAAGACAGGGTCCCCTGACAGGTTCTTGTAATATTATGATCCCTTCTCCTCATCTTCCACCTGTTGCTAGTCTTCCAGTCAGCCAGGATCACAGGTCCCTCTGTGGGCATGCCCAGTGTGTTTATTTCAACCTGGGAACTGTACCCAGGGCCTTCCCTTATGGCTCTAGCTTTGTATTGCAGCACCCTATTGCCTGTGCCACCATCACTGGGTTGTATTTATTTATTTTTAAGAGAGAACAATAGAGAGCGATTATTTTGACAGGGTCTCATCATGTCAGGATCCTTCTGCCCCAGCCTCCTAGCTAGGTAGGACCACAGGTGTGCATTACTGTGCCCTGCCATTTCTTAGGTTGGGCTGAGATTTCAACCCAGGCTTCCATGTGGCCTCAACCTCCAAATAGCAGTCTTAACAGTATGCACCACTGTGACTGAGTCAATCAGTAGTATTTTTATACACTAATAACAAGCAAAAAAAAAATTTTAAAAAGCAATCCCATGTATAATGGCTACAAAGAAAATAAAATACCTAGGAATAAATTTAACCAAGAAGGTGAAAGATCTCTAAAGAGAAAACTGTAAAATGCTGGAGAAGGAAGTTAAAGACAGGAAAAAACCGAAAAGACATCTGTGTTAATGGATTGGAATAATCAATAAGTTTAAAATGCCCATACAACTAAGAGCAGTGTACAGATTCAATGCAATCTCTATCAAAATACTAATGACATTCTTCACGGAAATCGGGGGGGGGATGATCACAAAATGTTTATGGAAGCAAAGATGACCTTAATGGCCAAATAAAGCCATAGGCACCACACTACCAGATTTCAGAATATACTGGAAAACTACAGTGACCAAAATTCTATGGCACTGGCAAGTTAAATAAACACAAAAACTAATGGAATAGAACAGAAAAAAAAAACCAGAAATTAACCTGCATGTAAATAGCCAGCTGATTTTCAACAAAGCTACCAAGAATATCTTATGTGACAAAGACAGTCTCTGTATTTTCCTTTTCTTACAGTATCCATGTCTGGTCTTGGCATCAGGATAGTGCTGGCATTATAAAGCATATTTGAAAGTTTTACTTCCTCTTTTGGTTGTTTTGTTTTTTAGTTCAAAAAGGATTGGTATTAGTTCTTTAAATATTTTGTAGAGTTCAGCAGTGAAGCCATTATGTCCTTGGCTTTTCTTTGGTGAGATCATTTTTATTACTGATTCAGTCTCTTTACATGTTATTGGACTGTTAAGATTTTCACTTTATTCATGGTTTCATTTTGGAAGTTCATATGTGTCTAGGGAATTATCCATTTCTTCCAGGTTATCTAATTTCCTGGTGTATAATTATTCATGGTAGTCTCTTAAGACTCTATTTTTTTGTACTGTCAGTTCTAATGTCTCCTTTTTCATTTCTAATTTTGAGT
This sequence comes from Tupaia belangeri chinensis, assembly GCF_000334495.1. Taxonomy (NCBI): domain Eukaryota; kingdom Metazoa; phylum Chordata; class Mammalia; order Scandentia; family Tupaiidae; genus Tupaia; species Tupaia belangeri. The sequence goes on along the minus strand of NW_006159659.1, from coordinate 3,400,448 downwards.
CTTCTTTCCTTTTTTCTTAGTCTACTAAAAGTCTGCCAATTGAGCTTATCTTTTCAAAAATCTAACCCTTAGTTTTGTTGATTTTTTTCAATTGTTTTTCTAGTCTATTTCATTTATTTCTGCCCTGATCCTTATTATTTCTTTCCTTCTGCTAACACTGGGCTTAGTTTGTTCTTTTTCTATTTCCCTTAGGCATAATGTTAGGTTGTTCATTTGAAATCTTGGGATTAACTAGTATAAAAGATTCTGGACATAATGATATTGGACATACAAATAAACTTTCTTCTGGAGGAACATCTTCTAGATATTTGTTTAGTGAGTCTACTTTGCTCAGCTTACCCAGTTTGTGTTTATATATAGATATCTTTATATCATCTTTATTATTGAAAGAGCTTGTCGGGCTTATACAAATATAGATAGAAAATTATTTTATGTTGACATTTAAAAATACTGTTCTACTATCTTCCAATTTCCATTACTGCTGTTATTTAGGGATCAACCTAATTTGTGTTACTAAATAGTTAATCTATCATTGTTTTCTGAATACTTTCTGTCTTTACTTTGCATTTACATTTGTGTCTCTGCTTTTAGATCCCTGTATATTTTGGGGAGTAGGCCTTGGGAATTTCTTTTGTAAATTCTTACAATCCAAGCAATATATGTAAATGTATGATTGTTGTATGTCATACAGATTATAGATGTATTGCCATAAGAGGAAGTTTCAAAATGCCCAATTAATTAATAATACCAAGCAGAAGTTAGCTCCCACTGTTTATTTAAAGCAAATTAATTCAGGCATAATTTATGTACAGCAATAATCATTCTTTTTTAATGTTTGATGAGTTTTAACAAGTGTATACAGTTGTGTAACCACCACCATAATCAGGATATAAAAACATTTCCATAAGTCTAAAAAGTTTCTTTCTGTACCTTTGAAATAAATTTTCTTTTTGCCTTCCCTAGATCCTATAAACTAATCTGACTTCTGTTGTTATAATTCTACATTTTGCAGAATACTATAAAATTCCTAGCTATGTACAATGTAGCTTTTAATGAATGACTGTCTCAATTAGCATAATGCTTCTAATATTCATTCATGTCATTGCATGCATTAATTGTTTTTATTGTTGAAAACCCTATAGCAAAAAAAAACCTCTCCAAAAAAAAAAAAATTTACCCTTGCCAGACTTCATAAAATGTTTTTGAGGCCCTTAAGTACTGTTTTCCATGATGGCTATACTAATTTACATTCCCATCTGCAATATAAAAGAGTTCCCCTTTCTTCAAATCCTCACTGGAGTTTGTTTTGTTTTGTCTTTTTTAAAATTTATTTTTAAGAGGTTTTTGTTTTAGTGCACATGCACTTACTGGGGAGAGAGAGAAAGACAGAGACAGTGAGAGGGAAAATGAGAAATCACCCCCTAACGGGGATGACAATGCTGCAATCCCTTCTCCATTCTCCTCATGGGATCTTGAGTACACACGGACATGTATCCAGCATTATTTTGAAGCCACCAGGGCCAGGACTTGAACCATGGTCAGCCATGTGGGAGTCTAGCAATGTAACTGCTATGTCATGTGCTGGTCTCATGCTTTGTCTTTTGATGGTAGCCATTCTAACTGGGGTGAAATGATACCTTATTTTGGTTTTGATTTGTATTTTCCAAATGATTAGTGATATTGTGTACCTTTTTTTACATGTGTATTAGCCATTCATATGTCTCCTTTTGAGAACTATTTAGGGGTCATTTATCCATTTAAAAATTTTTTTTTTCACTGCTGAGTTTCAGTTCCTTGCATATTCTTGTTGTTAATTCCTTGTTGGATATATAGTTTGCAAGTATTTTTATTTTTCTGTGTGTCATCTCTTTGCTCTGGTATTTCTTTTGCTATACAGAAACTTTTTAGTTTGATATCATCACATTTGTCTACTTTTTTTATTTTGTTGCCTGTGATTTTGAAATTTTATTCAAAAACTCTTTGCCCAGACAAACGTGAATTAAAAGGCCTTCAAACTGGAAAGGAGGAAGTCAAATTGTCCCTGTGTACAAATAACATAATCTTATATTTTTATATAGAAAAACCTAAAAACTCCACTGAAAAAGAACTGTTAGAACTAACAACAACAACAAAAGCAGTAAAATTGTAGGATAGAAAACAAACATTCAAAAATCAATAGCTTCTTTCCTTAGGTTTATTTATTAATTTATTGAAGTTTATTTCTTGAGCAAGATCGAGACAAAGAAAGACAGGGTCCCCTGACAGGTTCTTGTAATATTATGATCCCTTCTCCTCATCTTCCACCTGTTGCTAGTCTTCCAGTCAGCCAGGATCACAGGTCCCTCTGTGGGCATGCCCAGTGTGTTTATTTCAACCTGGGAACTGTACCCAGGGCCTTCCCTTATGGCTCTAGCTTTGTATTGCAGCACCCTATTGCCTGTGCCACCATCACTGGGTTGTATTTATTTATTTTTAAGAGAGAACAATAGAGAGCGATTATTTTGACAGGGTCTCATCATGTCAGGATCCTTCTGCCCCAGCCTCCTAGCTAGGTAGGACCACAGGTGTGCATTACTGTGCCCTGCCATTTCTTAGGTTGGGCTGAGATTTCAACCCAGGCTTCCATGTGGCCTCAACCTCCAAATAGCAGTCTTAACAGTATGCACCACTGTGACTGAGTCAATCAGTAGTATTTTTATACACTAATAACTAGCTAAAAAAAAATTTTAAAAAGCAATCCCATGTATAATGGCTACAAAGAAAATAAAATACCTAGGAATAAATTTAACCAAGAAGGTGAAAGATCTCTAAAGAGAAAACTGTAAAATGCTGGAGAAGGAAGTTAAAGACAGGAAAAAACCGAAAAGACATCTGTGTTAATGGATTGGAATAATCAATAAGTTTAAAATGCCCATACAACTAAGAGCAGTGTACAGATTCAATGCAATCTCTATCAAAATACTAATGACATTCTTCACGGAAATCGGGGGGGGGATGATCACAAAATGTTTATGGAAGCAAAGATGACCCCAATGGCCAAATAAAGCCATAGGCACCACACTACCAGATTTCAGAATATACTGGAAAACTACAGTGACCAAAATTCTATGGCACTGGCAAGTTAAATAAACACAAAAACTAATGGAATAGAACAGAAAAAAAAAACCAGAAATTAACCTGCATGTAAATAGCCAGCTGATTTTCAACAAAGCTACCAAGAATATCTTATGTGACAAAGACAGTCTCTGTATTTTCCTTTTCTTACAGTATCCATGTCTGGTCTTGGCATCAGGATAGTGCTGGCATTATAAAGCATATTTGAAAGTTTTACTTCCTCTTTTGGTTGTTTTGTTTTTTAGTTCAAAAAGGATTGGTATTAGTTCTTTAAATATTTTGTAGAGTTCAGCAGTGAAGCCATTATGTCCTTGGCTTTTCTTTGGTGAGATCATTTTTATTACTGATTCAGTCTCTTTACATGTTATTGGACTGTTAAGATTTTCACTTTATTCATGGTTTCATTTTGGAAGTTCATATGTGTCTAGGGAATTATCCATTTCTTCCAGGTTATCTAATTTCCTGGTGTATAATTATTCATGGTAGTCTCTTAAGACTCTATTTTTTTGTACTGTCAGTTCTAATGTCTCCTTTTTCATTTCTAATTTTGAGTCTTCTTTCCTTTTTTCTTAGTCTACTAAAAGTCTGCCAATTGAGCTTATCTTTTCAAAAATCTAACCCTTAGTTTTGTTGATTTTTTTCAATTGTTTTTCTAGTCTATTTCATTTATTTCTGCCCTGATCCTTATTATTTCTTTCCTTCTGCTAACACTGGGCTTAGTTTGTTCTTTTTCTATTTCCCTTAGGCATAATGTTAGGTTGTTCATTTGAAATCTTGGGATTAACTAGTATAAAAGATTCTGGACATAATGATATTGGACATACAAATAAACTTTCTTCTGGAGGAACATCTTCTAGATATTTGTTTAGTGAGTCTACTTTGCTCAGCTTACCCAGTTTGTGTTTATATATAGATATCTTTATATCATCTTTATTATTGAAAGAGCTTGTCGGGCTTATACAAATATAGATAGAAAATTATTTTATGTTGACATTTAAAAATACTGTTCTACTATCTTCCAATTTCCATTACTGCTGTTATTTAGGGATCAACCTAATTTGTGTTACTAAATAGTTAATCTATCATTGTTTTCTGAATACTTTCTGTCTTTACTTTGCATTTACATTTGTGTCTCTGCTTTTAGATCCCTGTATATTTTGGGGAGTAGGCCTTGGGAATTTCTTTTGTAAATTCTTACAATCCAAGCAATATATGTAAATGTATGATTGTTGTATGTCATACAGATTATAGATGTATTGCCATAAGAGGAAGTTTCAAAATGCCCAATTAATTAATAATACCAAGCAGAAGTTAGCTCCCACTGTTTATTTAAAGCAAATTAATTCAGGCATAATTTATGTACAGCAATAATCATTCTTTTTTAATGTTTGATGAGTTTTAACAAGTGTATACAGTTGTGTAACCACCACCATAATCAGGATATAAAAACATTTCCATAAGTCTAAAAAGTTTCTTTCTGTACCTTTGAAATAAATTTTCTTTTTGCCTTCCCTAGATCCTATAAACTAATCTGACTTCTGTTGTTATAATTCTACATTTTGCAGAATACTATAAAATTCCTAGCTATGTACAATGTAGCTTTTAATGAATGACTGTCTCAATTAGCATAATGCTTCTAATATTCATTCATGTCTTTCCATGCATTAATTGTTTTTATTGTTGAAAAGTTCTCTATAACATGGATATATAGCCATTGATTGATCTATTCAATACTTGAAGGGGAATGGGCTTATTTCTAGTGTTTTGCTCTTATATATAAGGCTACCATAAAATTCATATACAAGGGGGCAAGCAAGTGGCATAGTGGTTAAAATACTGGACTCCCATGTGGCTGACCACAGCGCGAGTACTGGAAACAGCAAATTAAAACTCACACTGTTAGCAAGTGCATGCTTGCCCAAAATCCCAAGAGGAGAATGAAAGATTGTGGTCATTCACCTTGGGGGGCAATTTCTCAATTTCTGTGTTTCTGTCTCTTCAGCAAGCACATGTGCCCTGTAGCAAAAACCACTCTCTCTCAAAAAAATTAATATGCAAGAATTTCTGTGTCGAGATAACCTACATTATGGAGTTTATAGGTGTAAAGTTGTTCATAACTTTCTCTTATTATTATTATTATTTTATTTGGAGAGGTTTTCACTACAGGGTGCGTGCGCTTACCAGATAGACAGAGAGAGACAGAGAGACAGAAAGCGAGAAATCACCCCCCAAGAGGGATGGTCACGCCGCAATCCCTACTCCTCTGTTCTCCTCTCGGGATCTTGGGCACGCATGCACATGCGCCCGGCGTGAGTTTTAAGCCACCGGGTCCGGGACACGAACAGCAGTTGACTACGTGGGAGTCCAGCGACATAGCCATTACGCTAACTGCTGGTTCCCACTTTCTCTTATTATTAATATTTAAAAATCTATAGTGATACTACTTCTTTCATTTTTTTGAGAGAAAGATTTTTGCTATAGGGCACATGCACTCACCAGAGAGAGAGAGAGACAGAGAGACAAAAAGTGAGAAATCATCTCCCTAGGGGTGATGGCCATGCCACAATCCCTTTTCCTCCATTATCCTTTCAGGATTTGGGGCATGCATGCACATGAACACAGCGTGAGTTTTAAGCCACCAGGTCCGGGATTCGAACCGCAGATGACTGTGTGGGAGTCCAGCGACATAACCACTACACCATCTACTAGCCCCAACCCTCTTTCATTTTTAATATTAATATTAAATAGTAAATACTAATAGTAAATTATATCTTCTCTTTTTCTTTCTTGATGAGTATGGGTAGAAATTTATCACTTTATTCCTTTTATTCCCAATAGGGCAAGTGTACTCAACAGAGTGAGACAAAGAGAGAGAGAGGGAAAGTGAGAGATCACCCCCCCTCCAGTGAAGATGGCCATGCCCCAATCCCTTGACCTCCATTCTCTTCTTAGGATTTTAGGAATGCACACACATGTACCCAGAATGATTTTCAAGCGGAGTGTAAGTACCCTCTAGCAAATTTAAATAAATAAATAAATGGCATAATGATTACAAAGAAAGAAAACTGTCATCAAAAGATGATTAACTGTGTGTATAAAACACACTATAAAGTTTCAGAGAATATTTCTAAAACTATTATGTTAATTTAGTAAAGTAACAGAATATAAGCTCATTATATACAAAAATCCATTGTATTTCTATGTACTATAAACAAACGTTTAGAAAATTAAATTTTAAAATTTTACAAAAATCATAAATTGCATACCTAAGAATATATTTAACAAAAACCAAGTATTTCTCGCAATTTTTGAGAGAATTAAAGAACACCTAAATAAGTGGAGCAAACTAGCATACTCGTGTATTTGATGAATGAATATTATAGAGATATCCATTCTCTCCAAATTTGTCTAAAGATATAACATATTTTGGGACCAGCAGTTAGAGTAATGGCTATGTTGCTAAACTCCCAAGTAGCTGACCATGGTTTGAGTCCCAGACTTGGTGGCTTAAACTCACACAGGGCACGTGTGTGTGCATATGTGCCCAAGATTCCAAGAGGAAAATGGAGGGGAAGGGATTGCAGCATGGCCATCTTCCCTGTGTATGGGGGGGTGTGATTTCTCGCTTTCTGTCTCTCTGTCTCTCTGTCTTTCTGGAGAGTGCACGCGCCCTATGGCAAAACAAAACAAAACAAACTCTCCAAAAATAAAAAAGATATTACATATTTTCAATCAAAATTTGACTTCTAGGTATCTGTACATAAACACACACATGTGCGCACATACACCCACATAAAAATGATATACACAAAACATGTCATCTAAGATCATTCATAACAGCCTTTTTTATGCTAGCCCAAACTGGGAAGAACTCAAGTATGTATCTTCAAGAAAGTGGATAAACAAATTATAATGTGTTCTGGTAAACTAACTCAGAAATATGAAAAGAACAAATTATTGAAGCACACAATGACATAGATGGATCTAAAACCAAATAAGGAAACAAATTAAGTTGAGCAAAAGTACACACTCTATTGAAGTCTAAGAAACAGGCAAAACAAAGCTATATTGACTGAAATAAAAAGTGGTTGCCTCTGGGATAATTGTCTTTGAAAGTACAGAAGGTACTTCAAAGTACTTTGAGGGTAATATGAATGTTTTATATTTTGTTTTGAGTGGTCACTGCATAGATCCATGCAGTTGTTGAAACACATCAAACTGAAAAGATATCTACTTTATAGTTCATGTAAATTATACCTCAATAAGTTAAAATTATTTAGACTGTTAATGCTGGGAAATGTGTTGACGTCAAAAATTTTGAATTTTGAGGAAGAAATATTCTTAGAAATTTAAAAACACATCAGCATTATGCATGAAGGCCATTAAGATAGTGTATAAGTAAAGCTATTCAAAAAATGACTAATCTTTTGGTGGCTGGACACTGGTAGAGAAAAGTTGAGCAAAGAAGCTGCCCACTGATGAACATTGTATGACAATCACTTTTCTCTCCACGATTGCTCCAATTGCCTTGAGGCTATATGGTTATAACTCAAAAATATGGGACAGAAATGTCCTTGACACACTTTTGATTATCTCCATCATTGCTTCAGCAAGAGTAATGTTTTAGTGTCTTTTTCCTTTCTCCTTAAATTATGTTGTTAGCTTTAAGCCTCAGGGCAGAAGTATAGTAAAGTGGATAAGTAATTGAAATATTTTAAACAACCAGACAGCAGTATTCATGAACCACCACAATGAAATAGCAGAGAAAAACTATCTCCTTAATATAAGCATTTATTTGATCAGGAAAGATATTTACCTTTAGATTAAAGGTTCATCAAGCCTAGTAATTTGTCTTTTATTCTACATAACATGTCATCAGTCACAGCACTAGGCACATCTATATTAAAAAACGGTTTTAATATAAGCAAGAACTGTGATATCAAAATGTTCTTTGTGCAGGTATATCAGTTAGTTAACTATTGCCACAATTATGTTGCATAACCCACTGCTCAAAACTCACTGGCTTAAAAGAGTAATCATTTATTCTCAGGGATTTGTAGATGGCTTGGGCTCTGCTCTGCTGACTCACACTTACGTGGGAGGAATTGCAGTCATATGGCAAAGGGTTTGAGTACTGGGAAGGGTGAAGCATTGTAGGCAATGATGCATTCTATTACATGGAGATTTTAAATTTTGAATACAAATTCTAGGAAGGCTGTTGATAAAGTATGACTGTAAGAGCATTATTGCTCTAAGGGCTCACCTTGATGATATATCAAAGCAAACCAAGAGCTTTGAAGCATTATTTTCTGGAATATGAAGTCTTTCCTTGTGTATACATTCACCTACCTGCTTCACTATATTTCTATGAAACTATAAATTAATTTGTGGATTATTGGGATCCAAAAATATTGAATCTTTCTGCACATGAACATAGTATATCTCTTGTGTAGATGAGGTTTCCTTGTTTTTAATTTTAGAGTTTAATTTTAGAGTTTACTGGAAACTCAATTATAAAGAGCTCAAGTGTGCGCGCTCTCTCTCTCTTAAAGAAGAAACATTTTGATTATTTAGAGATGTAAATATTTCCACTCTTTAAATTATTTCCAAACTAGGACATATGGTCCCCTGGATAATAAGCTGTCTAAATTCCGTAGCTTACATTTGAGTGTACTACACAATATGGAAACTTCGTATTTCAGATTTTGACAAATAAGTCCATCTGCAGTCCAACTGACAACACCTACCTTACCTCAAATAGCAACTGAGAGCATTAAGTCTGATAGATAAGTTCCTGAAATGGCAAAATGGTAAGGCAACTGGAGTCATATGATTTTTAATCTCATATATAATCAGTCCAACCATTTACTTATCATTAAAAATTCTTATCAATACATAGTGCTTTATGCACAAAACTTTATACATACAGTCTCCATCCTTTCTGAGGGATCATTTCCCCTACCTACTTTCCTATTTCCCTGCCAACTCCAGTTAACATTTTAAAGTCAGATTAGGTATGTATGAGATTCAAAAAACAAAACAGAAATTAAAGAATTTAAAAAAAGGCTTTAGAATTTTCATAATAAAAGCTGAAAATTAATATGCAGTTCAGCCTATTTCCAAAAATTGTCAAAAATATTTCCTTAGGATAAATTTAGTTACCTTTCTACCTTGATGTCTATTATACCGGTGGCTAAATTAGGAATCTTATGGGTCTAACTCCCTAAGGAAATTAGAATGGTAGCCCTGTTCCTCAACTATCCATGTTTATATTTTTACCCAGATGAGTGAATAATTATATACAACTATAACCACTGAGAAGCCCAACCTTTGGAAGTATGATATCTTCATCCCACCCAAAGGTTGAGATAGTGGACCCATACCATCTAACAAAGCAAGGGAAGAGAGGGAGAAGACAATACTAAGTAATGTGGTAATCTTATGTGGTGTCATCCAAGATTTCCAGCTGCAACAGTAGAGGATTTTGAGGTAAAGGCTGTTCTGGCATGGTGACTGCCACTAGCATCTCAGTAGGTGCTGTACAAGGATCTGTTCTCCAGAAGTAGTACCAAAGGAGAAATACGTGATTTAGCTACCAAGGAGCATGGAACTATTTTAGGAAACAGCATTGTATCCACAGTTTATTGAGATGCCTATTACAGCTACCTTCAAGAGTGACATATGAGAACCACCTATTGCTAGGACCTTCATGTATCTGAAAGGTCTTAGAAACTGTGACTTACCAGGGATATTGATGAACAAAGTCAGTTAAAATAATGAAGCTGCTAAAATCACAGATACTTAACAAACTACTATGGACTGTAGTTTGCCAACAGGGACTATTACCAGAATTTCTTTTTGGCAAGAACCAACTATCCCTGGGAACATAAAATGGCTTTTTATCTCAGGAAACTCAAGTTCTATTGTCTTCTCTGACATCATAATGCGTTGCTATTATCCCTCATGCATAAAGAGATTTGATCTTATATTGCCCTGTCAATATAGTTCACAATGAGAAAGAAGAATAACAATTTTTTCACCAAAACAAGTATCATCTTGGAATTGTAAACCACTAAACTTTGCATGTAGACCAGTTATGGCAATCTTGAATTCTAAGTTAGATCCTAGTTAAGTCTGATAAATACAAAGATGAACATTCCATGGGCCTACAAAATAAACTTGTCTTTGTCTATTTCTCTTAGTTTTTAAGGTTTTTCACTGGAATGCACTTTTGACAGTAGAGTAAATCAACAGCATACTAATATTCAGCTTAATGGTATGAAAAGCAGTAGAGTAGAAGATGATAGCTGTAGTTAGAGGAATTCACTTTGATAAATGTGGATGTTGCTAATGCAAATTTAATTGGAATTGATGAATTATCTGGACCTGATGTCTTGCCTGATCTCTACTAAAATGTTTAGGGAAATAAGAATTTATAACACAAGAAGGATATTTTGTCCTTCTAAAAACTTTAGTTAGCATCCTCATACAACATTTTTATTTAAATAGAAGCCAGTATGTTTTCTGGATCTGTAACAAGACATTTCCTGCTGTCCATGTTTATGGATTACAAGCATAACCAATCTAGTAACCAATCTTCTGCGAAGATTATGGGTGAAGATTAAAAGGTGTCCTCACAAAAGTGAAATCTCATAACATTAACGTTTGTTGAACGACCAATTGCCTGTGGTCAAGAAGGTCCATATAAACTCAGAACTAGGACATATGTTGAATCTGTGGACACTTCTCAGTCAATCCTTGGAATGTAAGTAACCTGAATCTTCAAACAGAACAATTCTTAGAAAATTTCTGAGTGCCCTTTGAATAGCATATCAGAAAAAAAAAAAATGTACCGAAGTGCCACTGGATTCTTTTCATACTTTCTGGATTCCTGACTTAATGCAAAAATAGCCAAATGGTGAATGGATACTGATTATGGTTATCTGTGTAAAAGTAAATTCAAGTTCCATTCCCAAACTGCATCAAAATCAAGTCAGTAGGAGGACACACACCCAATGTTAAGCCGCGTAGGATCGTTTCAGTCTTGGATATAGAAGGAAGGGGGAGGTGTAGATAAACAGGGGTCCTAATTAGAAAGCAATATGGGCTGGGAAGAGAAGAGTGAGACAAGATAGGAATTATGAAGCTGAAATGAACAGTGGGACTTATAAGCATTGGTGAAAGAAAATAAAGATTGGTAATCAAGAGAAATGTTCCCTTTATTTTCACCACACTTTCTTTTCCTTGAGCTGCCACTATTTTTGCCACCACAGTCTTATTGACGCATACTTAACATAGGTGATTTATGTGGGGACTCATAACCCTGAAAAAAGGGTACTCATACTCTAGTGACATCAACTGAGCAAGGAGAAGGGGAACAAAGTAAAGGAAATTCCTAGCTGAGATGGAGAGATGTATTTTTGTTGATATATATCTGGTAAGCAATTAAGTTATATAAAAGGAACTTCCCCTAATTCCATTTTAGGCATTTTGTTATCAAGCATTCCTATTTTCTCTTTAAAATTAAAATCTTTCACAAAAACATTTTCTAGAGCATTTTCCTTACAATAAATTGAATTTGTCATGCTCTAAGCTCAAGAAATGCATTTTGGAAGTTACTTGCATTTCTGTACAATTCAGTTGATACATGAAAATAAATCTAGATTATTACTTCCTATTCTTTCATATGAATTCTAAATATCTGAAGTTCGTCATTTTTGTTTGGTTGGTATTCATTATTAACTCACTTTGAAAACTACTATATTTAGTGTTTTTGAGTAATTAACTAATAAAACAATATATTGTGTAACAAACAGCCAAAAGAATCTTAGTTGTATATAATGTAATGATAAGCAATTATTCTTACATTCTTCCATGTCTGAAGGTAGAGTGTAGATTGGCTGATTTAAAACAAGCTTGATTGCTGTGATTTGGTTGGGGGAAGTCTGCTCCATATGTCTTTTGTTCCTCTCCTGAGATCAGCAAGCTAACCTGGGCACATCTTCTTATGGTAATGGCAGATGTACAAAATATTAAGCCCAATCATGTCTAGTCTTTGGACACATGACTGCTGCTATTATTCTATTGGTCAAAACAAGTTATGTGATCTAACCCAAAATAAAAGAGTGGGGAAAACTACTTCACCTGTTTAGTAGGAAGAATACAAAGTCACATGAAACATGGCCCAGAATTAGAGAAGACTAAATAATTGGAGTTATTAATGTAATCAACTATGTCCCATAAACTCAAATGTGGTATAGTTTCTCCATTTCTCTCTTCAGATGTACATGCACACATATGTGCATGCAAATACACACACAATATCTTTAATTAAACAATAGTGTTTTCTTATGTGGAAAGGTAATTTTTTCTAACTATATGCACAACTTTGAGAGGAAGCCACTTGGTAAAGAAGGAAAGTAACAGCAGAAAAACCAGCCAACTAGCCACATAAGCTGAATCAACTTTCATGATCAGAATTCTTATCTCTCTTTTTATCTGTCTCTCTCTCTCACATATACAGACACAAACATTTTTGAAGTTGTAGTGCATAAAAATAGGACACTTAAAGTATTCAAATAACCTCTTTTGATCAGAAATTTTTTGTTGTTTCTTTGAATATATCCATCACATAGATAATCCTTATTTTTTTGTACCTAAAAAAAATCATAAAATGAGTTTCAGTTGTTGTAGTTTTGGCATTGGGAAATTGCCTTGAATAAATCAGAAATGTAGAGGGGAGAAAGGCTCATATACTCTGCAGGCATATCTTCCTGAGAATCCTATGTATTGCAAAGAGATAGATAAGTAAATGCCTCTAAGGAAATCTCAATCCAGCCTTGCTCAGGTACCTGAGTCACTCTTTAACATCACTACTGTGACACTTCCTATCTTTCAGAGCTCAGATAAATCACCAAGTCTCACAGCTATGAGTATCATACCATGTCTGCAACACTGCCAAGTCTCACTGCCCTTACCAGTCCAATCACAGAAGACAGAAGTTACTCATCAAATAATTTCCTGTCCTTTAGCCCCGACCTTCAGTCAATACTTATCCTATTTCTCAGTGTATCCCCTCTGCATTCTAGTCCCTTTTTTATTGCCTGAGGCCTCTTTGCCATTTCTTTGGCTATTGAAAAAAAATCATCAGAAGAACCTCTCCTCTCTTCCTACTTCTCTAATGTAATCTATTCTGAATACTATTCCCACAGTCTAATTTACCCTCCCTATCAAAACAGGTGTACATATAAAAGCCCAAAACCTTTTATGGCTTTTCACATCCTTATTCTGGATCCTTCCTATTTGCCTAGCTGAATCTCTAAATTCCCTAACCTTTCCAAACATAGTCACAATCTAGGATGACCAACTCAACCCAGTTTTCCTACACCTTCCATATTTTAGTAATGAAAGTAAGTCAGTTTCACGCAAACCTAGATGGTTGTTTATCCTAGCACTCTCCCCCCCACCCCTCCCCCTTCTTCCTTTAACACACACACCCATACACTATATAATTTATTTAAGGAATTGAATACCTAATATTTGTCAGGCATTGTTCTGCAAACTGGAAGTTCAGCTATAAACAAAAAGACATCGTCCACACTTATACCCTTTAATTCTAATGAGAGGAGATAGATACTTAAGCAAATAAAAACATATATATGAATAGGCCAGTAGTGATAACTATGAAAAAATAAAGCAAGAGAGAGAGTAAAGAAGTGGGTAGGTAGGCAATATTTTTATAGGAGGCGAAGAACAGTCTCTCTGGTAGGGTATTACACATACATTCTGCAATAGATACCTTGTATGTCTCCTCATGTACCCTGAAATATCCAATTAGTTCATTTATGCACTCATACACATCACTTGTTTTAATTCAACACCTATTATCCACTAGGCATGGTTTTTGAAATTGGTGATAAAACTTGGTATGTTTGTATGAAACTCACATATAAATACTTCCCACTTCATGGTTCTTACGTTGGGTCATCAGAAATGTCCTGTACTTCCCACTTCATGGTTCTTACGTTGGGTCTTCAAAAATGTCCCAATGTGTTTTTCTATGCAAAAAAATGCTTCATGACTTTTCTGACAACCCAGTACAGGCAAGAAAGACTTGAGACGTGTATGAGATGTGTATAAATTATGAGAGGTTTTAAGAAGGAACCGAATGAGGTACTATGGATATTTAACAGCAAGATCTAATTTTGATTCAGGTTTTTAGAAAGATTTTAGAAGCATTGATATTTGAGTCCCAAAAGACTAATAGAATTAGCTAGTGGAAGAGGGTTTGGAAGGAAAGCCATTCTTGACAGAGGGAACAGTATTTGCAAGGTTCTGAGGAAGGGAAATAGAAGCTTATTAAAGAACAGAAAAAAAAATCTGTCTGCAACATAGTGAGTGATAGAAACGGTGGCTGATAAATGTTGAGAGTAAAGTAGAGGACAGGTCATGGAGGTCCTTATAGTTCAGAGAATCTCTATCTTGCTTGCATGTTTTATCAGAGTTTCATGAAATTCTGATATCTGGTTTCCTCCCCAGACATTCTGGTTTAGAGTATAGTTTGGCCATTAGATTTTAAAATGTTTCCCTAGGTGATTCGAATATAGAGCCAGAGTTGAGATCCACTTTCCTAGACTCCGAGGAAATTCGAATATTTTCCTTAGGTATAACCTTTCAGGAGTTCACCAGATGGAAAAATACTTTATTCCAGTTTTTTACCTAACATTTTCCCCAGGTTTAAGTGCTAGCTTTTCTTTGATGGTTTTTTTCTTTTTCTTTGGTCAAAGATAGCCTCTCTTTCCTCAGCCGAAAATAGCGTTTCTTTGCCCTTTGATGTTTTGTTTAGATAGAGCATTAAAGAGCATCAGAAACTAACATTCTAATTAGCTTTTGCAGATGACTTTGAAGTGGCTTTCTTACCCATCAATTGCCTTGTTCGTCTTTGCTCATTTCCATCCTCCTCTCTGCCCCTCAAGAACTTAGTAGACTTGACTGCAGTCGATATTAGGTATGCATTTATTACATTGAATAGACTACCACCTTAAGAGGAAACAAATGTGCAGGACAGTAGAGCATCTCTAAATCTTGGATTTACATTCATGAGGGTGAATAAGCTTACATCCAGTCACATTACTTGGCTGTCTTTGAGATAAGCACAGGCAAAAGTAATTGTCATTTTTGATTTAGTGTTCTAAGCTGAGATGAAAAAAAGATGGTGTTCTGCAGGCTTTAAATTTGATCTTACTTTAATGGTTTTATTTTCCATTATAAGTTTTTAAAAGTTGGGAATAAACATGCTGAATGCTTCCTTATTCGTATTTTCCTAGTGAACCATACATCTAAATAGTGTTCATTTGCTTTGGATGTTCCTGGCATCATTTTTAGTTAGTGCCTCTGATCTTGTTAAAGGCAGAATTCGTTTTTATTTTTTAATCAAGAATCCTGTCTTTGATAGTGAGTTACCGAAAAAGGAACAGATAAAACTCGCACTATCCAGAGGGAATTTCCCTGGCCTGCTTTGCAGAGATAGCCCGACATCAGGCCAGGTTATTAATCATGCCTTTCTTTATGGACCTCAAGTTCTTGTTCCTTTATTATTGAAGAAAAACAAAATCACTTCAATAAAAGCTCAAATGTTTCATGTAAAATTTTTTGCATGAAAATTTAGCATATATCATTAACTCTGTGATCCGTAAGCCTAGAAGAGAGGAAGGCAGAGTATTTCCCTTCTGAAATTGCTATATCATTTTGACTAGCTTTGATAATAAGTAAAACAAAAATAAATTCAAATAGATTTAAACCGCAAGGAAAGATTGAATTTCACAAACCAAAAAGACCAGAGGTGTGGCAGCTCCAGGACTAGTTAATTCATAGGCTCAGTGACACATATAAGGATCTGCAGTTTTTTACTTTTTGTCTTGCCACCCTTCCTGTTTCAAGGAGACCTTAATACTAGTTATTCTCAGGGGTAAAACAAAAATAAATTCAAATAGATTTAAACCGCAAGGAAAGATTGAATTTCACAAACCAAAAAGACCAGAGGTGTGGCAGCTCCAGGACTAGTTAATTCATAGGCTCAGTGACACATATAAGGATCTGCAGTTTTTTACTTTTTGTCTTGCCACCCTTCCTGTTTCAAGGAGACCTTAATACTAGTTATTCTCAGGGGTGGCAGGTGGTGTGGTGGTTAAGACTCTGGACTCCCACATGATTGATCATAGTTTGAGCCCTGGACCTGGTGGCTTGCTTTCTCACTTTGCTGTTCTCTCTCTCTCTCTCTCTGGTCAAATTTTAAAAATAATAACAAATAAAATTAAATAATTATTTAAAAAAATAAGACTAGTTATTCTCATAATAATAAGATGTTTGCCACAGTTCCAGGGATCACATTCAAACAAAAAAATGTCCAAAATGATATAACTTGATCTTATTTGGTCTCCTTGAAAAGAAAAAAGAAAAAGAAATACTTCCTCAGAGTTATATC
>NW_006159659.1:3359498-3383824 GCF_000334495.1 Tupaia belangeri chinensis | reverse complement strand
ATTGATTAAAACTGCACAACAAATCCATATCCAAAGCAAAGGAAATGGTAACACTACTCTGGGTTAAGTTAAACTGCGAACCATCTTTTTGACTTGTTCCTAAAACACATGGCCCTGTGGAGAAGGGTAGATACTTGAGCAAACCTGATAAAAAAATAACAGAATGGGAAGAGGACCAACTCACAATGTTTAACTGGCATGGGGTTCAAAAATATAAACTTCACACCATTATAATTCTCTTTTTTTAATATAATTTTTTCCTTCTCTGAGAGAGAGAATGATAATTATCCCCAATGGGGTCTTCACACCACAATTCATCCCCAGTCTCAGTCAGCCTCATTCATGGATATGTATACCCTTGGTATGTTTAGGGAGGACCTGGGACATGAAACCAGGGCTTTTCATGTGTGGGTCCGTTACACCACCACTGCACCACTACCTGATCCCTGCATTTCTTCTTTCTTTCTTTCTTTTTTTTAAATAATGAAGTTTTAACACTGAAACTTGATGAAGGTCACTTTATAATTTCATTGATTTAAAGATTTTGAAAATGTGTGGAATAGCTTCTTTTAAGCTTTCAAACTCATCAAACCATAGATAATAAATATGTGCAGCTTTTTATACATCAGTTATATCCCCCAACAAAGTTGCTAAAAAGAAAAGAAAAGAAGAGAAAATTTAGTCCTGGCTCAAAGGATTTTAAAACACCAGGCCTTAAACAAATAAACAAATAACCAAGTACCTTTAGCAGTAGCACCTTGGTTCCTTTCTTCTGCTATTTTTTTTAAGAAAAAGAAATTTCAACATCATGGAAATTTGTATACTTTGCATACCTGCAGTGCGAAAATGTGACATTAATGGGAGGTTGGGCTGAAGGGGACTAGGGACATGGTATTGTTAGGAGTTGGTGGTAAGGAATCAGGGTTCCATGCTAGGCTTTGGGTTAGGGAAAATAAGCCGCTTGGGTTGGAGGTATTGACTCAGAATCGGAAAATGAGTAAATCTAAGGCTGGGGCATAGGGAGAGATGGAAGAAAGGGTTAGTTGAATTGTGGAGCTTATAGGGAGAAGGTGGCAATTCTTGGACTTGATAGTTTATTTCTTAGAGACTATTATCAATAGACTCCAAGGTGGCTCTATAAAGCCTTATTATTTTGAATATGTATAATACAAAGTAATGACAGAAGTTGGAGACAGTGGATATGTTTATTGCCCTGATTTCATCATTACATATTGTATATATGTTTTTAAAAACCACACTGTACCCCACAAAAATGTGCAACTATTATAAGTAAATTACAAATTATTGAAAATTATTTTTTCTAAACCCTTAGAAAATAAAGTTTTCATGCATGAGATACAGAGTAACATACAGTGATTGGGTTATTTTGCCCATTTGTACAAAGAATCTCAAATAACTGTGATGCTTTGGCACCTCAAATAGTTAAGCACATTAGCCCAGAAGTGGCTTGATAACCTGATGTGAACAGAAAGAGAGACCAATGGTCAGCAGGAGTATGACAGCAGAAGTCCCAGCAAAGACTTCAAGTCATAATAATCATTTCTACCCTCTCAGGTTTTTAGAAGAGTTCTTATTTATTATTGTTGTTGTTTCCAAAGGATGCATGCATATATGTATGCATAACAGACAGAGACAAAGAAAGAGAAAGAGAAAAAAAGAACAATGGGGCATGGTAACACCATAATTGCTTTTCTTCTATTTCTCCATATCGTCAGAATTTGGAGCATGCATACACATAGGCCCAGTGTTGTTTTTCAAGTTGCCAAGATTGGGATTCAAACTGCAGTTGGCCATTTGAGTTCTGGCTTGCTGTGTACAACACTTAACCACTGTGCTACAGGGCTGGCCTGAAGAGCTTTTACTTTTTTATTATAGCTAATGAGACATTTTTTCCTCACTGCTGAATTCTCTTTGCTAGTAATATATTTAATATTTGAGAATCAATGTTTATAATATTTTTCCTCCTGCTGTTCTTGTTCAGTTATCTGTTTATTCTTGTTTAGTTTTGATAAGGTTATATTGGCTACATCAAATGCTAATTAGCTTTCTCTCCTTTTTTATTTCATGCATTTATTTATTAAGATAGGACTTAGAAGTTTCCTGAACTCTTAGCAAAGAATTGCCTACAGAATCATCTGATCCCATTATCTTTTACAAAGTACAAATTGATATGTTTAATAGTTCAGTTTCTTCAAATGTTCCAGTTATCTGTACATTTTATATTTCTTCTTGGGTCATTTTTTTCAATCATAACTTTTAGACAACTTATCCATTTTATTATTTTTTTAAATGATTGAGAATAGTGTTTATACTGATGTAAGTTGGAGAACATTCCATTGTCAGTTTATATAATTGTAATTATTTCTGCAAATGTAAGATAGCCCCTACATATTGATTAATTATAGAAAACCATAAAATAAAACTGCAAGATGAATCAAAAGGGTCATATTTTGAGAATTAGGCTTGGTACATTGTTTTGTGGGGTGGAGAGAAGCAAGCAAGTCATTGAAATGTATCATTTGGAAAATGCTACAGATATCAGCCTAACAGGAGGCAAAAACCTATGGGCAGAATGCTAATTTGCACTATGCTGCAATTTTTACTCATATAAATAGGAATTTACATGTATTGGAAGAGAGGCACATTTAAGCAGTAATGTGGTAAGGGGGAAATTTCCTGCAAAAAAGCAAATTCCTCAAAGGCAGCTTTTATTTTTTATTTTTTAAAAGATTTTTGCCAGGACCAGCAGATGGCATAATGGCTATGTCACTGGACTCCCATGTCATTGATCATCGTTCAAGTCCAGGATCACGTGGCTTAAAATCACGCCAGGCGCTTGTGCATGCATGCCCAAGATCCTGAGAGGAGAATGGAGGAGAAGGGATTGTGGCATGGCCATCCCCCCAGGGAGTGATTTCTCACTTTCTGTCTCTGTCTCTCTCTGTCTTGCTGGCGAGGGCACATGCCCTATAGCAAAAACCTCTCCAAAGAAAAAAGGTTTTTTTGTTTGTTTGTTTGTTTTGCCATAGGGCACATGCACTTGCAAGAGAGAGAGACAGAGGTAGAGAGAGAGAAAGTGAGAAAGCACCCGCTAGGGGGATGCCACACTGAAATCCCTTTTCCTCCATTCTCCTCCTGGAATTTTGAGCACATACACACACATTACCAGTGTGATTTTCAAGCCATGGGGACTGGGACTTGATCCAAGGTAGGCCACATGGGAGTTCAGCACCTTAACCACTATGCCACCTGCTGGTCATGAAGGCAAGATTCTAGGTCTTGTTCATTACCTCTCATGTTCCCAGGAATGTTAAAATAGTGCTTAGCATATAGTAAGTGCTGAATAAATATTTGAATGAAGGCAAGAATGAAAGAAAAACCTTACTGTTTATTTCTTCCATGATAAAGAGAGAGAGACAAAGAGAGTCAAGTACCCCCAATAGGGTCTCCATAATGTGATATGTCTCCAGTTTCAGCCAGTGCTGGTCACGGGCACATGTATGTGCCCAGTGTGCTCAAGGAGGTCCTGACTTCTCCTGTGTGGACCTAGCTGTGCCACAACTGTGCCAATCTGGCCCCTGAAAAAGTTATTTAATTTAATCCTTGACAACTTTTTTTCCATTTTTAAAAATTGTATTATTATTTTAATTATATATTTTATTTTTTAATTCATTCAATCACAGAATATCATTACAGCTTGCAAAATGAATTTTCCTAGCATGAATTGATTATAATAGCAAACATTTACTGTGCATTTACCCTATGCCATATATCATTCTAAATCTTCATTTGTTGATTTATCTATGTCTTTATGAGATAGGAAATCGTATATGATAATCACAATTAGTTTAGTTATGTGAGAAAATAATTTTAAAAATAATAATAAAAACAGAGGAAAAGGGTGATTAGTTCACTTATTTTAAAGGTTCAGGGATAAGGGGCCTTCAGGTGCATGGTGGTTAAGGTTCTGGACTCCCACATGGCCAATGATGATTTGAGTCCCAGATTTGGTGGCTTGAAAATCATGCTGGGAGTATATGTGTGCATGCCCCAAATCCTGAGAGGAGAATGAAGGGAAGGAGAAGGAGTCATGGTGTGGACATCCCCCCAGGGATGATTTCTCACTCTCTCTCTCTCTCTCTCTCTCTGAGTGTGTGTGTGTGTGTGTGTGTGTGTGTATGTGTGTGTGTCTGTCTCTCTCCAGTGAGTGCATATACCCTATGGCAAAAATCTAAAAAATAAAATAAAATAAAGTTCAGAGATGAATTTCCACCACTGCCAGAGTCAGGCTTTCAAAATCTTCCATTCTCTTTCTTTAGCTTTGTTTCCGTCAACTCACCCCATGAATTGGCAAAAGAATCCATGGCTTATCTCGGGCTTAACTCATCATCACTGTGTATGAGTGCATGATCTAACAGTTGAATGTAGATGGGATTCAATGTACAAATCTAAATAATTATTTTGAAATTTAGTTCTAAGAAGTGCCCGCACCTTTAGATAAGCTGTTTAAAATAGTCCCTTCTTTCTGATTAACTTATATAACTGATCATTTTTCCCTTTGTTATACTGGTTGCTCAGGAGATTAAGTAAAACTTTAAGATTCATAACAGATAATAAGTTGCTTTTTATGTTTTAAAAGTTTATTCTGATTTGCTCATATTTTTATGCAGTTTTTAGTTTTATTTCAGTTTAAACTTCATTACAAGAAAATCATAGATCAATATGAAAATATAAGAAATAGTGCAGAGATATTCTTTGCATCCTTTACTCAATTTCTACCTCAATCATCCAATATAATTTTAAATACCCAAAAGGAAATGAAAATTGTACTGTATTTACCCATATTTTTGCTTACTATGCTCTTTATTTATCCTGATATTTCATATTTCCTTTTTTTTCATTTCTTTTCTTTTTAGAGAAAGTCTATAACCTTTTTTCTAGGGTAGTACTGCTGGCTGCAAATTCTCTTAGTTTTCCTTTACCTAAAAAATACCTTGATATTTTTACTGACAATAGGATTCTAGGTTAACATTCTTTTTCTTTTTCTTTTTTAGAGATTTTTGCCTTAGAGCAGGTGTGCTCGCTGAAGAGAGACCGAAAAGAACAGTGAGAAGTGAGAAATCACCTCCCAGGGGCTTGAGCACGCTGCAATCCCTTCTCCTCCAGTCTCTTCCCAGGTCCTTGGGAATGTGAGCACTTGCGCCCAGTGTGAGTTTCAAGCCACCAGGTCTAGGACTCAAACCATGATGGACTACATGGGAGTCCAGCAATATAAGTGCTATGTCATCTGCTGGCCCCAACATTACTTTTCTTTTAGTACTTGATAAATATTATGTCACTTCCTTCTGGCCAACGTAGTTTCTGATGAGAATTTTGTTATCATGAAGTGATTTTTCCTTATAGATAAGCAGTTATTTTTCTCAAGTTGCTTTCAAGATATTTTTCTTTGTCTTTAGTGTTTCAAAATTTATTATTATGTATCTTGTCATGGTTTTCTTTGAGTTTATCTTATTTAGTGTTGCTTAGACTATTTAATGTGTTTGTTTATATCTCTTGTCAAATTTGAAAAGTTTTAGCCATTATTTATTTGAATACCTTTTCATTCTTACCCTCTTCCTTCTCTCTAGTTTGTCCATGATACAAATATTGAATGAATTATTTTGAATGCTGCCACATGTACTGTTTATTTTTTTGATGAAACAATTTAATTTGGGGTATAAATACAGATATTATACATACATTTGGTATTTCAGACGTAGAAATATATTCAGTCTTGGGGCTAGCAGGTAGCATGGTGATTAAGGTACTAAACTATCACATGGCAAACTGCAATTTGAATCCCAGACCTGGAGACTTGCTTTCTCACTTTTCTTTCTCTCTTTCTCTTATGAATGCATGTACCCTGCAGCAAGTTTTTAAGATAATGATCATAAATAAATAAAGAATTCTTTAAAAATTGTATGTAGTCTTAGTTGGAATGTTTTTGACCTCCATAAGAGGAAGGACACTTTCTATTGAAAAATTAACTTAAAATTGTGGATATTTTTTCAAGGACAAAGTTCTGCAGTCAATTTCTGATAATTCATCTGAAAACCAAGGTTGGCAAGCATAACAAAATTGTTTGATGTTCCAAAGAAGAGCTTTTCTGTATTTTGAATTAATTTGTTTTGCCAATGTGGCTTTCAATAATTGAGGTTTAATATGCACTGCATTTTGTACCAATTTTTTTTTCTTGAAATAATTTAAACTAAATTAAACTTATTTAGAAATATTCAATTAATGTTTATAAAAATGATTATGCAAATATCAAAAATAAAAGTTTAGTTTTTGGAATTGACCAAATATTAAAAAGAATTACTTGTAAGCATTCACAACTGCTATTATTTAAGTAATGAAGGTAGTATTCATTTTTTATTTATTTTTTGCTATAGGGCACATGCGCTCACCAGAGAGACAGAGAGACAGAAAGCAAGAAATCACCTCATGGGGTGGATGGCCACGATGCAATCCCTTCTCCTCCATTCTCCTCTCAGGAGCTTGGGCACGCACACACATGCATCCGGTGTGAGTTTAAGCCACCGTGCCCGAGACTCAAACCATGCTCGACTACATGGGAGTACAGCGACATAGCCATTACGCTAACTGCTGGTCCTGGTAATATTCATTTTTTAAGACTAATTCACAAGCAAGACTAACAGAAAGTGATCTACTTAGAATCAAATAATAAAACAATAATTAATGGGACCAGCAGTTAGCATAATGGCTATGTTGCTGGACTCCCACGTAGTTGACCGCGGTTCAAGTCCCGGACCCGGTGGCTTAAAAAACTCACGCCGGGCGTGTGTGTGTGTGTGTGTGTGTGTGTGCGCCCAAGATCCCGAGAGGAGAATGGTGGAGAAGGGATTGTGGCATGGCCATCCCCCCTGGGGGGTGATTTCTTGCTTTCTGTCTCTCTGTCTCTCTCTGTCTGGCGAGTGCACGCGCCCTATAGCAAAAATCTCTCCAAAAAAAGAAAAAAGAAAAAAGAAAAAAAAACAATAATTAAAACAAATAATCTGTTTGTATTGAGTTGCAATCAGAAAGAAACTAGCACTCATATGAACCCCAATAGTTTCATTTCAGAAAGATAATGATTCCTTCTGTTTGAAGAAGAACTTGACTACAGCCATTTGAGTAGTCATAATATCTGGGCTCCTATGTTCTTACCAGGAAAATTTCCAAGAAAAATGTGTATGATTACTATGGAATTATAGTAATAAAAAGCATGGTATTGGTATAAAGGCAGATATGTAGACCAGTAGAATAAGGTAACCCAATCATCACAAATATGATGAAATGATTTTTTAATTTGCTATGGGCTTAGGTATTTACCAGAGAGAGATGGGGTAAGAGTAAGGGAAAAAGTGAGAAAGCATACCCCGTAAGGGATGGCTACACAATAATTCCTTCTCCCTCCATTTCCACTTTCAGGATTTGGGGCACACATACACACATGTGCCTGTCATGTTTTTTAAGCCACCAGATCTGGGACTTAAACCACACAGTTGGCCATGTGAGATCTAGCTGCCTTAACTCATGCCACTGACTGGCCCTTAAATGATTTTCAATAAGTGTTACAAGACCATTCCATAGGAGGAAAGCATTTGCAAAACTATTCAATGAGGCAAAACATAGTTTTTTCACCAAATGATATTAGGAAAACTAGATATCCACATGCTAAAGACTGAAGTTGCATTTTTACCTTATACCATATACAAAAATTAACTCAAAATGGGTCAAAGACCTAAATGTAAGAGTTAAACGATAAAGTTCTTAGAAGAAAACATAGGCAAAAGCTTTGTGACATTGGATTTGGTGATGATGTCTTGAATATGGCACCAAAACACTGGGAAGAGAAGAATAAATAGATAAATTGGACTATATAAAATGACGCACTTTTATGTATCAAAAGAAATGATCAACAGACTGAAAAGACATGCAATGGGTGAAAACAAGGGACAGATTGAAAAGGCACACAATGGAAGAAAATATTGGATTATCAGATAAGTCATGATGTATTTTTTCTATACAAAAATGCATCATGACTTTTCTGACAACTCAATATTTACAAATCATATATGTGATAATGAGTTAATATCTAGAATATATAAAGATGTCCAGTAACTCAATGAGATAAAACAATCCAATTAAAATTAGGCAGAGGCCTTGAACAGACATTTTCCTAGAGAAGATATGCAAATGTCCACAAGTATGTGAAAAGATGCTAAACATCACTATCATAAGAGAAATATTATTCAAAACCACATGGAGATACCTCCTCATACCTATTAGGATTGCTACTATCAAAAATCACAGTGAAAACTCAGAAAATAAGTCTTGGCGAGGGTGCAGAGGATGGGAACATTTGTGTATTCTTGATAGAAATGTAAAATAGTGCAGTCATTATAGAAAACATTAGAGAAATTCCTCATACGAGCAAAATTAGAATTACAATTTAATCCAGTCATTCCATACATGAGTACATACCTCAAAGAATTGAAATCAGAGTTTCAAAGAGGTATTTGTACATCCATATTCATCGAAGCATTATTCACAAGAGCCAAAAGGTAGAAGCAACCCAAGTATGTCCATTGACAAATGAATGGATAAACAAAATGTGTTATATATCTTAAAATGGAAGGAAATTCAGACATATGTTACAACAATGATTCTTGAGGATATTACACTAAGTAAAGCAATATGTATACTATATGATTCTACTTTTTTAAAAAGAATTATATATTATTTTTATTTATTATTATTTTTTAATTTGACCAGAGAGAGGGGAAGTGAGAAAGCAAGCCACTGGGTCTAGGATTCAAACCAAGATTGGCCATGTGGGAGTTCAGAGCCTTAACTACACCACCTGCAGATCCCAGTATGATTCTAGTTTTATGAGCCATCTGGAATAGTCAGATTCATAGAGACAGAATATAGAATGGTGGCTGCTTGAGTCTGGAAGAAGGCAATGAGGGGGAAAGGATTATTTAGTGAGTATATCAAGTTTTAGTTTTGTAAGATCAAAGCAGATTTGAAGGTTTGTTGCATGACAATGTGAATGTACTTAATACAACAGAGCTATACCCTTATAAATTATTAAGGTGGCATATTTTGTTATGTGTATTTTACCAAAGTTAAAAAAAGTTTTAAATGTTTTAATACACTTATTAGAAGTAGGTAGGCTTTCCTTGCAAAATTGAGTCTGATGATTAAAAGAAAAACCCAAAGAATTAAAATGCATCACTGTTTCTTCCAGTTTAAGTTATATCCAAAAATTAGCCAGAATATGTAGTAGAATTATTGTCTTTTTTTAACAATGAATTCAGCCTCATAAACTTGTCCAGTGATACCCAAAAGCACATATTAATTACTGTTTCCTCTGACTCTCATCCCAGAAAAGTTAGTTTTAAGTCAAATTCTGTACATTTTGCTAAACTAATCCACTTAGTTGTACTTGTGCCAACCTCTAGAATTTAATGGCAAGGATCATCCTTTAAATAGCTTCATTTCCTTACTTTTAGTATTATGTTAGACACAGAGCAGGCAGGTATAGCAGTTTACTGAATTAATTGAACAACTGTTTAATAAGTACTTAATATGTCCAAGGAACAAGATAGATGCATTTTAAATGTTTCCTTTATTTAGTTCAAGCCAAAATTTCACATACAAAATAATCTAAAACTTTACTACAATGTTATTATTTCCCAATTAGTTTTAATGTATTTTCTTCAATAAATGTTTGCTATTTAGTAGAAGACAAGGTAATGATTTAAGCTTATTAGAAAAGAGTGAATAATTTTGGAATTTCTGGCCTTTGAAGGATAACATTGTTATGTTTTAGGCACATCTTCCCAGTGTCTGAATATAATTCCATATTGGTTAGTGCCAATTCTTAAAATTAGACCTGGAAGGTGACTTTTCTGCTATGAAAAATGTTCCTGTAACTTGTAGGGCAATGACAAATATACTATTGATTATAGCCAAGAGCAGATACTGAGTGTAGCTATAGGGGAATATGGGACAGTTTAATGAGCTTATTGTCTATATATGCCAGTGTGGCACTTGCAATTACATGAACTTTAATACACTTTTAAGAAACTATTACAGATATTCACATATCACTACTTTCACAGTTACTTTGTCCAAGAATCCTTAGTAATTATATTATCTTTTATTATCACATTGAATAAATCATATGGAAGTAATTCTTCTGAGTAAATAATGTTACCATCTGTATTATGTTAATTGAATGAAGTGTGTTTTATTGTTTATGGTAGATTAAGTGGTACTAGCATTTTTAAAGTTTAGATCTTTAGAGAAATGTCCAATTTATTATGAAATCTAATTCTTAATTTTAGTTTTCTTTTTTCTAAGAGATATTTTTGCTATACGTGCATGTGTTCATCAGAGAGACAGAAAGACACAGAGATAGAAAGTGAGAAATCACTCCAACTCCCCCCCACACCCAGGGAAAATGGCCATGCTTCAGTCCCTTCTTATCTTAAGATTTCGGGCATGCACGCATACATGCCCAGCATGAATTTTAAGCCACCAGGTCCGGGGCTCAAACTGATATCAACTATATGGAAGTCCAGTGACATAACCATTACACCATCTGCTGGTTCCAAGTTTTCAATTAAAAAATATGAATACACTGTTTAAAGCAAGGATTAGGACTAACAGGAGCCTATATCAGGATTAAAGAAAAAGTAGACTGATCAGCTGATCAGTTTCAGAATTTAGAGATCATCATCTTACATTTTACAAACTAAAATATGTTTGTAAAAATGTTCCTGAATGGAAAAGAACAGTTAAAGCTTAGAACTGTGTTTTTCACTTCCAACTTCAATACATATTGAAATAAAAAATAATTTTGGTGTTCAGGAACATAGAATTTATGATGCAGAATCACATACATAGGCTCTCCAAAAAGATCATGTAAAATATGTATTATGAAAACTATATACATCGCCATTTTTTGTACCAAATAAATTTATACTTCAATTCCATTTTTTGAAACAAATTTCTATAAATTCTCTCATAGAAGAGCATGGAGTCCTATTTGGAAAAGGCTACTAGAAATCCTTTAATGATCTCTGATTGTTTTAAATATATGTATTAAGAGGCAGTCATGAGTATCATCTATCTTTGTTAGTAGATTAATCAGTAGATTAATTATTCTGTGACAGTTGATTTAATCATTGATTAAATTGAGAGATGGAAACTGAGGATTGTCAATTACAATTCCATTTATTTTATAAGATCTTTTAAAACTGTTTAGATTCTTTTTTTTTTTTGGAGAAGTTTTTGCTATAGGGCATGTGCGCTCACCAGACAGACAGAGAGAGACAGAGAGACAGAAAACGAGAAATCACCCCCAAGGGGGGATGGCCACACTGCAATCCCTTCTCCTCCATTCTCCTCTTGGGATCTTGGGCACCCACGCACATGCGCCCGGCGTGAGATTAAGCCACTGGGTCCGGGACTCGAACCGTTGTCGACTACATGGGAGTTCAGTGACATAGCCATTACGCTAACTGCTGGTCCCTGTAATAATATTTTTTAACATGCATGTTTCAAACCAGGAAGAACTAGTGAGTAAAAAAGTAGTTCTTATATTCAAACTTTCCTGAGAATGTAAACTTTCTTTTTTAGGTAATGATGAACATTTCAACCTTGATCAACTTGATCAAGGTTTGCTCCCAATTTGAGTTAAGTCTTATTTAAATGTAAATAAATTATGGTTTCTAGAAGCCTGTTCTCTTTCTTTTATCTTCCTTTTGCCTATGAAGAAAATTGACAGCATCTCTTCCAAGTAGCCAAGTATGAAAATAGTCAGAAAAATAACATCCTTAGAGAAGAAGAAACATTTTTGGATTTATGTAAATAGAAAGAATATGTAAAAGAGGTAATTTAGTCTATGGGCTCCAGGGATGTTTCATAATGGTTGACAATTTGGGTAAAGGAAAGTTTGAATAATGAAATATAGGGATAAGGACATATAATCAAATATAAAATTTCTACAAGCTCCTGATAAATATATGAATTGCTTTGTGGTCCTAATAGACCTTTCATTTTATCCCTCTTATGTGAAATATTACATTTTCTGTTAGGGGGCTGCAGTGGTTTGATTGTCTCCCAACGGTTTATGTGTTAAAATTTGAGTCATTGTAATTGTATTAAGTGGGTGGTAATTTCATCCAATTATGGGATTAAGAGGTGCAGCCTTTGAGAAGTGAATTGGATTAGATAAAGTCATCAGGCTGGGGCCTCATGATTGCATCCTGATGGAAGGTGCAACATACCCATAAATGTGCATGGGTAAGTGATCAGTATATGTATCTCCTATGTAACATACCTTGTTATAGACTTCCAATTTGTAGATTAATTAATATATTTCATTTATGTGAAACATTTCCATTGACAATAATGTGTTCAGAAATTAATATCTGGATTTAAAGGTGTGGTGGGAAAATGTCTTAAAATTTAGTTTTAAAAGTCTTTATAAGTCAAGAAAAGAAGCCATACAGTCTATTATCTCCAGTACAATTACACATGAGTTCCCATGTTCAAAAGTTCCTAATTCTTGTCCAATAGAGATAGCCAAGAGAAACAATTATGGCACAATGTGTCTTGTAACAGCAATATTAACATTGCCTTAGCACTTGTTAGAAATGCAAAAATCTCAGGATGCACCTCAGACCTACTGAATCATGCTCTGCATTTGATAAAATTTCCAGGTGACTAATATGCACATTGAAGTATGATAAACAGTAGTATAGAGGAATATGGGAAGGGCATCCAGTAGAATCTGGCTCACTGCTGTGTGATAAAGAGAGATCTTTGAGAAGTTCTAGACAGAGAAAGACAAACAAGGTTGTAATGGCACTGAAGAATTAAAGATAGTTTGAAGTGACACAGGATGCACAGATAAAATGTGTAAAAGCAACCCAGGTATCTTTCAACAGTTGAATGGATAAATAAAGCATGATATATTCATGCAGTAGAACAATATTCAGTGATCAAATGGGATAAACTAACAATACGAAGATGTAGATGATTTTTTAAAAGTTTATTAATTTGTTTCTTCAGAGAGAGGAGAGAGGTAACCCCAACAGGATCTTCATGCCACAATCCATCCCCAGTTTCAGCTAGGTAAGATTATGAGCACATATATAAACACATGCATATGTGGAGAACTTGGGATGGAAAACGAGGAGCATTGTGTTTACCACTGTGCCACCACAGCTGGCCTTGGATGATTCTTAATTATATATTCCTAAGTGAAAGAAACCGATCAGAATAGAGTACAAACTGTATGACTCCATTTATATGACATTCTGGAAAAGGCAACACTATAGACATAGTAAACAGATGAGTGATTGCCAGAGGTTTGGTAACAGCTGCTCAGTGAGGTGTTTTATTTATTTATTTTCCAGATAGGCTTTACTGGAATAATTTTAATACTGTATTCTCAGTTTCAAGTCTCCTTACACATGAAGTTATACTTCTTTCAGCACTCTCTAACATTAGGTACTATAAATAGGCCTTTAATAGGCACTCGCTTATGAGATACAACACAGAAATGATATCCATTCTCATTCCCCATTTCCCCCATCTCCAATTCCTCCATCCTAGACTCCTATGTAAAATAATATCACTGAGTCAGATGGGCTTCTTCTGGGAGGGGCCATAGCTTGGTGAAGATAGAGTTAGTGCCCAGGGCTCCTCTCCAGCTATGGCTCAGCATTATGTACTAGCTGAGTGCCTTTGGAAGAATTACTTAATCTTGAAAAATAGAACAATAGTAGCTACTTGATGGGTTTTTTAATGAATAATAAACAAGTGAATATGTGTGCAACATTTAGAATAGTGCCTGCTATTAATCTATTGTGCAAGCACAATAGATTAACCATTATCAAAAGCATCAGTTCTAAGACCCACATTCATAATTTTCTGAAATTGAAGCATATTTTACAATAACTGGCATCTAATATTCTTAGTGATGTGTTATTATATGAATACCACTCTTATATTTTTTTCTACAAATGAGAGAAACCATTTGAGTCAAAGAGGGATGCTCCATAAAAAAGCCAGTACCAAACAAATTTTTGTTTATTTGTTGTTTTTAGAGAGATTTTTGTTATAGAGCATGTGCACTCATCAAAGAGACAGAGAGAGGGAAAGTAAGAAATCATCCCTCCAGCGGGTATGGCAACACCACAATCCCTTTTCTTTCATTCTCCCCTCAGGATTTTGCATACACACACACACACAAGTGCCTGAGGCCAATTTTAAGCCCCTGGGTCCGGGACCCCAACTGCTGACTATGTGGGAGTCCAGTGACATAACCATTATGCAATATGCTGGTCCCCTGACTAGTTTTAATTTTCTCTCTCTTCCCTGCTCTACCCTTACCAAGGTTAGGCAGTCATTAATTTATCTTCCTTTTGCCTATGAAGAAAATTGACAGCATCTCTTCCAAGTAGCCAAGTATGAAAATAGTCAGAAAAATAACATCCTTAGAGAAGAAGAAACATTTTTGGATTTATGTAAATAGAAAGAATATGTAAAAGAGGTAATTTAGTCTATGGGCTCCAGGGATGTTTCATAATGGTTGACAATTTGGGTAAAGGAAAGTTTGAATAATGAAATATAGGGATAAGGACATATAATCAAATATAAAATTTCTACAAGCTCCTGATAAATATATGAATTGCTTTGTGGTCCTAATAGACCTTTCATTTTATCCCTCTTATGTGAAATATTACATTTTCTGTTAGGGGGCTGCAGTGGTTTGATTGTCTCCCAACGGTTTATGTGTTAAAATTTGAGTCATTGTAATTGTATTAAGTGGGTGGTAATTTAATCCAATTATGGGATTAAGAGGTGCAGCCTTTGAGAAGTGAATTGGATTAGATAAAGTCATCAGGCTGGGGCCTCATGATTGCATCCTGATGGAAGGTGCAACATACCCATAAATGTGCATGGGTAAGTGATCAGTATATGTATCTCCTATGTAACATACCTTGTTATAGACTTCCAATTTGTAGATTAATTAATATATTTCATTTATGTGAAACATTTCCATTGACAATAATGTGTTCAGAAATTAATATCTGGATTTAAAGGTGTGGTGGGAAAATGTCTTAAAATTTAGTTTTAAAAGTCTTTATAAGTCAAGAAAAGAAGCCATACAGTCTATTATCTCCAGTACAATTACACATGAGTTCCCATGTTCAAAAGTTCCTAATTCTTGTCCAATAGAGATAGCCAAGAGAAACAATTATGGCACAATGTGTCTTGTAACAGCAATATTAACATTGCCTTAGCACTTGTTAGAAATGCAAAAATCTCAGGATGCACCTCAGACCTACTGAATCATGCTCTGCATTTGATAAAATTTCCAGGTGACTAATATGCACATTGAAGTATGATAAACAGTAGTATAGAGGAATATGGGAAGGGCATCCAGTAGAATCTGGCTCACTGCTGTGTGATAAAGAGAGATCTTTGAGAAGTTCTAGACAGAGAAAGACAAACAAGGTTGTAATGGCACTGAAGAATTAAAGATAGTTTGAAGTGACACAGGATGCACAGATAAAATGTGTAAAAGCAACCCAGGTATCTTTCAACAGTTGAATGGATAAATAAAGCATGATATATTCATGCAGTAGAACAATATTCAGTGATCAAATGGGATAAACTAACAATACGAAGATGTAGATGATTTTTTAAAAGTTTATTAATTTGTTTCTTCAGAGAGAGGAGAGAGGTAACCCCAACAGGATCTTCATGCCACAATCCATCCCCAGTTTCAGCTAGGTAAGATTATGAGCACATATATAAACACATGCATATGTGGAGAACTTGGGATGGAAAACGAGGAGCATTGTGTTTACCACTGTGCCACCACAGCTGGCCTTGGATGATTCTTAATTATATATTCCTAAGTGAAAGAAACCGATCAGAATAGAGTACAAACTGTATGACTCCATTTATATGACATTCTGGAAAAGGCAACACTATAGACATAGTAAACAGATGAGTGATTGCCAGAGGTTTGGTAACAGCTGCTCAGTGAGGTGTTTTATTTATTTATTTTCCAGATAGGCTTTACTGGAATAATTTTAATACTGTATTCTCAGTTTCAAGTCTCCTTACACATGAAGTTATACTTCTTTCAGCACTCTCTAACATTAGGTACTATAAATAGGCCTTTAATAGGCACTCGCTTATGAGATACAACACAGAAATGATATCCATTCTCATTCCCCATTTCCCCCATCTCCAATTCCTCCATCCTAGACTCCTATGTAAAATAATATCACTGAGTCAGATGGGCTTCTTCTGGGAGGGGCCATAGCTTGGTGAAGATAGAGTTAGTGCCCAGGGCTCCTCTCCAGCTATGGCTCAGCATTATGTACTAGCTGAGTGCCTTTGGAAGAATTACTTAATCTTGAAAAATAGAACAATAGTAGCTACTTGATGGGTTTTTTAATGAATAATAAACAAGTGAATATGTGTGCAACATTTAGAATAGTGCCTGCTATTAATCTATTGTGCAAGCACAATAGATTAACCATTATCAAAAGCATCAGTTCTAAGACCCACATTCATAATTTTCTGAAATTGAAGCATATTTTACAATAACTGGCATCTTATATTCTTAGTGATGTGTTATTATATGAATACCACTCTTATATTTTTTTCTACAAATGAGAGAAACCATTTGAGTCAAAGAGGGATGCTCCATAAAAAAGCCAGTACCAAACAAATTTTTGTTTATTTGTTGTTTTTAGAGAGATTTTTGTTATAGAGCATGTGCACTCATCAAAGAGACAGAGAGAGGGAAAGTAAGAAATCATCCCTCCAGCGGGTATGGCAACACCACAATCCCTTTTCTTTCATTCTCCCCTCAGGATTTTGCATACACACACACACACACACACACACACACACACACACACACACACAAGTGCCTGAGGCCAATTTTAAGCCCCTGGGTCCGGGACCCCAACTGCTGACTATGTGGGAGTCCAGTGACATAACCATTATGCAATATGCTGGTCCCCTGACTAGTTTTAATTTTCTCTCTCTTCCCTGCTCTACCCTTACCAAGGTTAGGCAGTCATTAAATGAAAAATGTTTTTACCACAAATCAAGCATTTTATCATTGAATGCTCATACAACCCAATAAGGTCAGGTATTTTTATAATAACTTTTCACAGGTCAATAAACCAAATTTCATAGAGGTTAGTTAACTAATGTGACCATCCTCACCCAGTGAGTAAGCTATTGAACTAGCAGCATTCAAAATCAATTAGTTTCTAAAGCATTTGCTAATTCCATCATACCTGTAAACCCTGCAGCCTTTCATAATAATTTAGCAAAAGAGCTTCTCAGAGGGAATTATAAGCATAAATGTCAATTAGAACAAACCCAATAAAAGTTGCATATTACATTTAGAAAATAGAAAACTACTAATTTTTATTAAATTGGGCTGATTTGTTTCCTTGTTGAAGGTGACTGGGGAGTTAAATAATGCTATTTTATTCATTGGGATGCTGTATGTTTCGTCAGCTATAAATATTAACACAATTAAAAACTTTAACAAGAGACTAATGTGAGTGTTCTGAAAGGCTAGTCCATCAGGTTCTTAGACTAGGCAGGTTTTTATTTTATTAGAGTCTTTGTTAATTTAAAATTTTTTGGAAGTATTGATTCTACCTATTATTCTAAGAATTTGTATGATGTTAGCTTCATTATCTCAGTATTTTAATTTACTACAGTTCAGATATGTTTAAAACAAATTAATTAAAGATACACTATTATACTATTAATATATAGAAACTTACTATGATATACTTAATATTTATATCTTAATTCTTCAAAACCATACTTTGTGATAATTTAAATGAGGGCATACATGGATTAATGTTTATTTTCTCTGACTATAAAAATGTTTTACCAAATAAATACACTATACAGAGATTACACAGGGCATCTTTTAACTTGCTTAAAACATCCATTTACTTCAGATCTATTACTAGTAACATTTATATGTTTTATTCATATGTATGGATTAGTGTAAGGGACTAAAACCTTCTAATTGCCCTCACTTTTTTTAGCTTCATTAAAAGTGGCACCTGTGGGACCAGCAGTTAGCGTAATGGCTATGTTGTTGGACTCCCATGTAGTCGACCATGGTTCGCGTCCCGGACCCGGTGGCTTAAAACTCACACCGGGCACGTGTGCGTGCGTGCCCAAGGTCCTGAGAGGAGAATGGAGGAGAAGGGATTTTGGCGTGACCACCCCCCCAGGGGGGTTATTTCTTGCTTTCTATCTCTCTCTCTGTCTGTCTGGAGAGCGCACAAGCCCTATAGCAAAAACCTCTCAAAAAAGAAAAAAGTGGCACCTGTAATAATATTTAACTATATTATTTGATTTCAAAACTTATGTTTCAATGTTTTCAGAAGTCCAGACCTAGCTTCCTACCAGTTAGACCAAGTTAGTAAAATGTCTATTTAATTTGCTTTATTTTTGTACATAATAGCCATCAAATACAATAATGAGCTGCTCCAAGTCGAGTTAAACATTAAGGGTAGGGAACCAGCAGTTAACGTAATGGCTATGTCGCTGGATTCCCATGTAGTCGACCGCGGTTCACGTCCTGGACCCGGTGACTTAAAACTCACGCCGGGCGCATGTGCGTATGTGCCCAAGATCCCGAGAGGAGAATGGAGAAGTGATCGTGGTGTGACCATCCCCTCTGGGGAGTGATTTCTCGCTTTCTGTCTCTATGTCTCTCTCTGTCTGTCTGGCGAGTGCACGCGCCCTATAGCGAAAACCTCTCCAAACAAAACAAAACAAAACAAAACAAAACATTAAGGGTAATAGGACACAGAAGTAAGAAAATGACCATAATAGCTAATTCTTAGTCCCAAAATTTGGTGAACACTGAACTCACTAGGCAAATGTTTAATTATCCAACAGTTGTCCCAGTTCTTGTCATAACTAAGAGCATATGGCTTATGGAGAAATCAAGTGTAGGTACTGAATTCTAGTCATAAATTACCACTGTGTGAATATCTTTGGTAATTTACCAAAGTCTTTATACTGGTTATGAGTCCCCTGTACTATATGAAGAAATACATAATCCACATTCCATAAAGACAATCAATTTCATGGAAACTATTTTCTTTCTTTCTTTCTTTCTTTCTTTCTTTCTTTCTTTCTTTCTTTCTTTCTTTCTTTTTTGAAGTATGTCAACTTATTTGGTTGTTACATTCTTTTTTTAGACTATTTTCTTTATTATTGTTATTCAGAATAAATTAAGAAAAATAAAATTTAACAAATTAGGTTTTAAATCTAACATGCATCCATTTACATAGTTATATTAAGGGAAAATTTACTAGAAAAGCATATTATATATATATAGCATAATAAATACAATCGCTGATTCCTTAAGAGAGCTATACTTTGAAACCACAAACCAGAGATTACACAATCCCTATTATCAAGGGATTCTAAACCTAATGAGGAAATCAATGTAAAATATGCATTATTGTATCACAATGTGTAAAATAGAATGATGACAAAATCGTAAGGGAGCATCCAAATATGAAGAGCATTGGAAAGTTCTTCAGAAAAGAGGCAATCCTATGGATTGGCTTTAGGACTTAGATTTCACCAGAGATAAGAAGGTAGAACAGTGATGCTGAGAAAATAGAGTAAGAACAAATACAGTGTAAATTTGATTAAACAGAAGACTAGGCTAACTAATTTAGCTTTCCCCCACTCATTCAAAATCCTAAACACTGTGTATGTGTGTATATATGCAGATATACACAGATACACACAAACACACACACACACACACACACACACACACACATGCACACATCCCTAAACCTATAAGTTAAATTAACACAAATATTTACTAGCAGACAAGAAAATTTGGAGAAAGTAGAAACATAGAGGGTAAATGGGACTGGATTGACATTTTCTAGGAAAGCATATATTGCCTAAATTGACAAGGCAAGATGTACAAATACTAAAAATCAAAAGCATTTAAAAAGTGCAAAGATGGTAAAATAGCTCTGAATTTTAGAGTCACCAACCAAATATGAAATAAATAATTTGAACAGTCTGTAACTGCTAAAGAGATTCAATTCATAGTTTAAAACCTCCTGAGAAGCACTTCAGGGCCAGATAATTTTGTTGGGGAATTCTACCAGACATTTAAAGAACTGACACCAATTTGACACAAACTGTCCCAAAAAATAGAAGAGGGGTAAGACACCTCCATCTTGTTTTATGAGTCCAGTATTATCCTGATACCAAAAATAAGATAGAATCAAAAACAAAAAACAAAATTCCTAATGCTCATAGACCCAAAATTCTTCTAAAAAAACAGCAAATCAAACACAGTATATATTTCAAAATATACATCATGATTAAATGAGGCTTATTCCAGGAATACAAGTCGGGTTCAATATTCAAAAATCAACCATATAACTCACATATTAAGCTAAAAAGTCATATGGGGCAGCGAGTGGCATAGTGGTTAAGGCTCTGAATTTCCACATAGGCAATCACAGATTGAGTCCCAAACTTGGCAACTTGAAATTCATGCCAGACACCTGTGCATCCAAACCCCAAATCCCAGGAGGAGAGTGGAGTAGTAGGTATTATGGCATGGCTATCATCCCTAGGGGGTGATTTCTTACTTTCTTCCTCACTGTCTCTCTCTGGCAAGTGAATGTGCCCTATGGAAAACCCTGAAAACAAATTATGTGTAATCATGTTAATTGATAAGAATAATACCTTGACAAAATTTGGTATTTATTTATGATATGAAAAACCTCAGCCAACTAAGAAGAGAAAAAAAATTTCTAAAGTTGATAAAGAGCATCAACCAAAATACCTAAAGCTAATTATAGAACATTTTCTCCGTAGATTGGAAACAAGGAAAAGTACTCTCTCAACACTTTTAGTCAATGTAGTACTAGATATCTTAGTAAAATGTGACAAGAAATGGAAATTCAAAGACATAAAGTTTGAGAAAATAAAATTTTCCATATATGCAGATACCATGATTCGTTTATATAAATGATCCCAAGGAATCTACTATAATTAATAAGTCACTTCAGCAAGGTCACATTATATAAGATCAACAAACAAAAATCAATTATCTTTCTGTAGACTAGCAATAAACATGTAGAAACTGAAATTTAAAACAGCAATATTTGCATTCATTCTAAAATAAAATACATATGTATAAATTTAACAATATACATGACTTGTATGCTGGAAACTACACTACTCTAATGAAAGAAATCCAAGATCCAAATAAATGAAGAACTATGCCATGTTGATAGATTACAGATTCAACATAGTAAAGATGTCAGTTCTTCCCAAATTGATCTATAGGTTTGATGCAATTCCTATCAAAATTCCAACAGATTTTTTTTTGTATATGTAGATAAGATCATTCTAAACTTTACATGAAAAGGCAAAAGAAATAGAATAGCTAAACAATTTATAAAAAGAATATAGTGTCAGATATTTTTTACAATTCCTTCAGAGTTTTCTTGTACTATTATTTCTATTCTCCATCTAAGATTCCACATCTTCATAATTAGATTTGCTATATTATCCTACAGGTAACTAATGATATTGGAAAATTTCTATTGATCCCTCTCTGAATTTACTGACTGTTTCTGCTGTCTCCAATTTTGCATTAAGTGAGGTGTTTTGTTTTGTTTTTTTAGCTCAGTTATTATATTTTTCCCATTGGATATGTTCCATTTTTTAAATAGCTGTTTGTTGTTGAAATTTCCTTTTTGCCTATTTATTATGAGCATATGAACTCTCTCATATTCTCCTAAACAATGTTGACTTTTTCTCTTAAAGCAGGCAGTGAACTTGGTTGAACCCAAATTCCAAACTCTGTCTCTCCTATGATAGGCAGCAGACAAAACTGTTGTCATTTCTCTAAATCTTAGCTGGGCTGCTTGCCATTTGTCTTGTACATGTGTAGCACATATAGTTCAAGGAACAGCCAGAAATTTGTGCATACATTATATGCAGAATGTAGATCTTCCCCTCTGTGGCTATCTCCTTTCTGAGATTTAAATTATTACCCTCCAGCTACTGTTATTGCCCTAAAATAGATTCTTTGATTTATTAATCCAGTAAATTATTTTTTATTTTGAGTTCTGGATGCTTAGCACTATGACAGAGACCTGTCCTTGTGAAAAGTCATGATAATGGAACACTCAGTCAATGACATTCGTTTCTCCTAATAAAGCTACTTAGGCCTGAAGTTTCTTTGTAGGAAGGTTTTTAATTAGATATTATTTAACATTAAAGTTAAAAAATAATAATTTCTTTAATATCTTTAGTCTATGCAAGGCACTTCTATAATTAGCATTTTCCTTCGCAGTGTCATAATTTGTTCATATTTCTTAATTCGTTCTTAAAACAATAATTTTATGTCATAGTTTAAAATAATGAATTGATTGTTTTTACTTTCTGATAGAGTTGAGAGTGTTTAAACTCTTATTCTAATAATTCACATTTCTTTTGTATTATGTTAAAATTCATTGTTAATTGGCCTAATGTTGAAGTAAAACAAAATTATACTATATTATAATTTTTGTTCTTAATAGTATCTTTAACTTTTATAGCACTGTTCTTTAATCTTCATATACAAATTAACAAAAGATATATTTTAAAAGACATTGAGACCAGCAGATGGTGTAATTATGGTTATGTCACTGTACTCCCATGAAGTAGACTGCAGTTCAAGTCCCACACCCAGTGGCTTAAAACTCACACTGGGCATGTGTGAGTGCATGCCCAAGATCACAAGATGAGAATGGAAGAGAACGGATTGCCGCGTGGCCATCCTCACTGGGGAGTGATTTCTTGCTTTCTGTCTCTGTCTCTCAGGTAAGGGCATGTGTCCTATAGCAAAAATCTCTCAAAAAATAAAAGACATTAACTAAAATTGAAAAAGAAAATGAGGAACAGCTAGTCCTTTAAACAAATGATACTTGATATACACATGCAAAACAATGAATTTGAACCCTTAATTCATATTATACATGAAAATTAACATGAAACATGGAGCTGACCTCATAGCTTAGTGCTTAAGGGAGCCAAATTTCTCATGACTGACTGTAGTTTGAATCTCAGCCCTAGTGGCTTGAAAAACATGCCAGACACATGTGCATGAGTGCCCAGGGTCCTGACAGGAGAGGTAGAGAAGAGAGTGTTGTGGCATGACCATACCTAATGGCGCTACACTGTTGGGCAAACAGTATTTTACTTAGGTCTTACAACAACCCTGTGCCATTGGGTACTATCATCTCCACTCCGTAGATTAGCAAATGAAAGTTTAACAGTCAAGGTCATACTGTTACTAAGAGGTTCAATTTTAATTCAAATAATGCATCATTTCAAAACCCATCAAGTTGAATACTAATATCTATTACCTTAACGATTTTAAGAAAAAGTGATAGGTTTTAGTGATTAAAATGGTTTGAGGGAAAGAATAAGTCCAAGATTATACAAATCCAGATTGAATATTTGGGGTATTGACCAATGCCACTACTAAATATTACAACAGCAAGAGGAGACCATCTCAAAGCAAGATATGGATTTTTCTTTTGTTTTGGTTGAGAAAGGGATTTGGGAGCTATTAGAGGTAGTCCAGATTAAAATAGAAGTTGGGGACCAGCAGTTAGCATAATGGCTATGTCGCTGGACTCCCACATAGTCGACCGCAGTTCGAGTAAGGACCTGGTGGCTTAAACTCACGCCGGGCGCGTGTACGTGCGTGCCCAAGATCCCGAGAGGGGAACGGAGGAGAAGGGATTGCGGTGTGGCCATCCCCCTGGGGGGTTATTTCTCACTTTCTATCTCTCTGTCTCTGTCTGTCTGGCAAGTGCACACACCCGATAGCAAAAACCTCTCAAAAAAATTTAAAAAAATAAATAAAATAAAATACATTTTGATATAAAGGAACTGAGAATTTTATTGAAGGTGATAAATGTATTGTTCTGTTTTATCCCTCGTTTCTGCACACCATCATTTTTTTCTGTATCAAATGACTTTGTGCTTTTAATTTTTTTAGTTTTATTTATTTTATTTATTTATTTTTTGAGAGGCTTTTTACTATAGGGCGCGTGCCCTCACCAGAAAGACAGAGAGAGACAGAGAGACAGAAAGCAAGAAATCACCCCCCCCCCAGGGGA